>NC_052532.1:82363265-82663265 GCF_016699485.2 Gallus gallus
TAACTGATTGAGTAAATGTGTGCCTATCATCTTACTTGAGCATGGGACATAGAGAAGGTTTCATTGTACGATAGCAGAAAGTGGCACAGATGTTTAATGGTTATCCTCCATGGCTAGCAGTATTGCTTGCATTTGTGTTAATGCTGAAACAGATGAAAGAGCTCTGTCTTCAAGTTCTTCTCTTCAATACCTCACCACTTGTAGTCTCACCCTTTTTCACACCTCAAAACTGCCATCAAATTTGCAGCCTGAAGTGAGATGGCTGTAGGCCAAAAAGGCAAACTTACAGACAGAAGTTGATTATTGCAAAGAAGTACTAACTGAATGGCACTGGGGGATCCCCATTAAAACCTAAGGAGTTTTTCAAGGCTGGATATCTAAGGAATTCATGATCTATGGCAACTAATACTAAAAGGGTGCCATAGTAAGGTTTGGACTCCATGCCACGTAAAGAAGCAGCAGTCTGGCCATATCAAAATATCCCTTCATGCCACCCACAAACTTCCACCTGCTCCTTGCATATACTTTTGAAGGACTTAGAAGCCCTCTACTAAGGCAGATTGCCTTCCCCTTGCTAGAAGCAGGAGTGAAGGAAGATGTCAAGTACCCCTCTCCAAACCTGCGTAGTGGTTGATAGTCTTGGAGTCCATCAGCTTTTCCTAAGGTTGCCATGACATGAAAGAGATGGGCCCATGAATCACTGTTGTGGAGAACACCAGCCTACATGCAGATGCTGTGTTCAGATTAGCAGAAGCAAGTCCTCCTTTGCTTACTGCATTAAGCACTTTAATGTATCCAGTAACATCAGCAGCTGAGACAGTTTGGATTGTTCAGCCTGGAGAAGATGGAGGGGAGGTCTCATGGTGGCCTACAGCTCCTCACAGGGAATGGAGGGGCAGCACTGAGCTCTGCTTTCTGTGACAGCCGCAGGGCCTGAGGGAATGGCATGGAGCTGTGTCAGGGGAGGGGCAGCTGGGGGTTAGGGACAGGCTCTGCACCAGAGGGTGGGCATGGAACAGGCTGCCCAGGCCTGTGGGCATGGCCCCAGTTGCCAGAGTTCAAGGAGCATTTGAACACACCACTCTTAGAAATAGGCTTTGAATTTTGGGTGGTCCTGTGTGGAGCTGGGAGTTGGACTTGGTGATCCTTGTGTGTCCCTTCCAACTCAGAATATTCTATGATCCTATTCTATGATTCTTTGTAATGATGAAGCCAAGATCAGATTAAAACACTTTAAGCAGTGGCCAATTCAACCTTTTTCTTAGGTAAGGTGATGATAGGTAGAATAACTAAAGTGAAGGCCATAGAAAGTTGTCTCTGATTTTTCTGCCCAAGTGTCAGGTTGCCTTGCAGACTCAGCCCTTGTCTACAAAGACAGAACACAGCGTGGGTAGATTCAGAGCGGCCCTCTCATCCCACTAAAGCTGTAATAACAAGGAGTTTCTGGTGTGGAGAGCTAAATATGTGTAAGAAATAGAGAAGAAGAGGCATTGCTGTCAAGATGCAGGGGAGGTCTGAGTCAGGGAGAAGACAGTAGAAGTCTTTTTTCTCTCTTCACAGATGAAAAAGATTTCTTATTTCTCCATCATACGGCTCAGTCATACTTTTACTCTAACATAGCCAAGACATTAATTTTTCTCAACAGAGATAAAAACACTATTCAGGTAATTATTTTCTGAATTCAAGAAAGCAAAGGGTGCTTGTAGCAGGTAATTAAGATGAACAAAGTACTTGTGGGAAAATAAAAAAGAAAAAAAAAAGGATGAAATGCATTCTTTTTAAAAATGTGTATTTATTTCACAACTTCTAGCTTCTGAATCACTGGTGACATGTTCATGTTTCCTGGAGGGAAAAATGTTTTTCTGGTAACTTGCTGTTTCGAATGGATTTGTCGTAAAATACCAAACAAGTGTCATTAAAATTTGCTTAGGACAAAATACAAGTTCTGATAACTTCTGATTTCTCTGTTAGCTCCAAGTGTTATTTATCAATGAACCAAAGAATTACTCCAATTGACTCTTCCAAGGCAGGAGTTTTATAAGTTGCATTTCTCTATGTATCATTTTGAACCTTCAACAAACATTTTAATAGTAACTATTAAAAGCCTAAGTGCTTTGAATAAAAAAGTGAAAAAAAGTCCAGGACATTCCACAGTTTTGAAAAAAAAAATACTTCTAAACATCTACAGTGGTTTCTATTGTAAAAAAAAAAAAAAAAAATTATCTAAAATACATCTGAACTCGTACACATAACACAAGCTGTGTTATTTTATACTTACACATCTTCATATTGTGAAATAGACACACACGGTCTTTCTTCTAGGACACATGGCCTCTCCTCTCTTTAACAAACACATTGCAGGCTCTCTGGTATACACATGTACACATGTGTGCATACTGTAACACACTGCACTCACAAAATGCATGCACGCAGTGTAATCTCACCCTCTAAAGAAACACAAATAAATCTAACACAGAGGCACTGAAAACACGATTTTCTCTCTCTCTAATAGGTACTGTTGTTCCTTTTCCTAACACAATGTTATCTCTCTCACGCTCACTTTCTTTCATACACACAGACACACAAACATACACATGCAGTGTAATCTCTCTCAGATTCAACTACTACAGTATCTACATTATTTTCAGAATTACATCAACACTTTCTGCCTGATGTTTTCATTTGTAGACTCCATCACTCACAACTACTCAAATGCTTGCTGAGGTGGGAGGATGTGGATGGAAGGGAGTCCTTGATCCTACAAATGCCTATGCGCTCACACAAATAAGCCTTTTCTGGCAAGACTTTCTTTTACATAGGAGAAGATGTTTTAAGTAACACTTACTCTTTGGATTCAGTATTGGTTATGCAGTGTTTCTTGTGATGATATTCCTCCACCAACAAATGAAACTCAAACAACTTGATAAAAAAAAAAAAGTCTGCTAGATCATAAAAACATATTATTTCCATGTTCCTCCCACTGTCACATATTTCACTGATACACTGAATGACACTTGCTGCAAGCAAATTACAATATGCAGTTACACCGATATTCCATGTGACATATCACACACTGTAGGCCCTAGATATCAAAAGAAAAAAAGAAAAAGAAAGATGTATAGAGGTGGTTCCACCTCCACTTAAGCTATTATTTCTACAACAAAAGTCTATGCTTAAATCACTCGTATTAGCAGGATTGTTCTAATGGGAATATTAGATGAATGTCTGCCTTTGTGAGTTTCTTTACACAATGGAGAGTGATAGCAGTAAGAATTAGGGGATGCAGCACGAAGCAGTTCTCTTGTACGTCAATGATTTGGAGACAGGGAGTTTGATGGTAGCTTTGGGGGAACTCAGCAAAAGTGAGTTTCACATCCTCATTCTGATTTCCAGTCACTAAATTACACTATAACCAAAACAAATACTAAAACAAAAACACTGAGAAGGATCAGGAGTTCAGCAGTGATGCTAAAGGCTAGCAAAAGAGGAAGTTTTATAGGGCTATACTGGGCTACCAGTAATTTTATTACCTCCATAGGGGAAGTAATAAAGGAAAACTGAAGAGGAATAGAGTATAATAAATAAATAAATAAATAAATAAATAAATAAATAAATAAATAAACCAGGAAACCAGCTTCAAAGGTATTGTCTTAGCTTTATATAAGCAGTCTTGGTCACTAACATGCAGTAACTTGATAAAATCCCTGGGAAAATGCTACTTATAGGCCATAAGGGGGATTTTGGCCAAGAATTTGGGCCAAAGGATCAGGTGCTTAAAAAGCACCTCCTTGGAGATATGGGAAAGGGAGTACCTTTGTGGAGCCGAAAGACATAGAAGAGAGGCTCCACTGAGTGCTTGGATGAGCAAAAACATCTGTCATGTTACCAGTAGAGACTAGAGGAGAGGTTTTCCTTTCATAGTTTATGATACTGTTCAAATTAACAATTCTTGCTTTGAGAACATGTTATCAGTGCAGAACCATGCAGTTCCCAACTGGAAGCCTGCTGAGCCAGAACCAACCGTGATCACAGGCAACTGGAGTCGATGGATGTAGGCAAGTAATAGGAGACACTGGATCCCATTTTAAAGGTGTGAAAGCCCAGTGCTTGAAGAACTGTACTCAGGTGTGGTGGGAACGTGGTATCTCCTGGCAGTGAGACCTGCAGATAGTACATGCACGTTGTTAGCAGCACTAAACAGGGCATGTGAAATACCCATGCCTGGCAGTCTTCTGGCCTTTGTTAGCCTGTAGTCCTACAGAAAGTCTAAAGTAGTGGCTTGCTAACAGCATCAGCCCAGCATTCAGCTAACCCACAAATATCTAAACCCAAGCATATGACAAAACTGGACTATGTCTAACCACTTTTGACAAGACAGAAATTGACTCTAATCTACTGCAGGAAGCACACATCACCACAGAGCTTGCAAAATCCATACAGTGAGCGTTAATGTCAGCCTCTTTCTGTCCACAGAATTGACAGAGCAGGAGCAGATGCGCTGCAAACTTC
Organism: Gallus gallus; assembly: GCF_016699485.2. Taxonomy (NCBI): domain Eukaryota; kingdom Metazoa; phylum Chordata; class Aves; order Galliformes; family Phasianidae; genus Gallus; species Gallus gallus. The sequence goes on from NC_052532.1 coordinate 82,367,775, forward strand.
CCCCACACACCACATATTCATGCCCTCTGAAATAGATGCCAAGTGTCCACGATCCTGTCTGTAAGGCTGTTTATAGCACTGGCGTGCTACAGTGCATTAGAGGATAAGAGAGCACCTCACAAGAAAGACCCAAGCTCACTCAGCCTCTGAAGGTCAGCATCACTATGCCCCTTTCTACAGTGAGAAATCTAGCTGTTGCACAGAGCAAATACAAGTGTAACATGGCACACAAACTTCTTACACTGTGGCCTATGCTGCCTTGCCCCCTTTCTTGAGATATCTGATAGCCACCTGGTAATCTGCTGCATAGAAAATATTCCCCACAAAACAGACCAAGAGACTAGCTCTGCTGCTCTCAGCAGCTTGACTTTTCTCCTTCTCCCTGACAACATCAAATATCCTGACAGTGGGGATCCTTGTTATTTTGAATGTTATTTAGATGTCATTTCTGCTGCTCTACCACTGACCTTAAAACCCTACATGCTGATCGCGAGAGAGATTTATTTCTCAGAATCACCTTCACAGCGCTAAGTCTCTGAGGACCTGCAGGGGAAAGGCACTTGTGGGCTAGCCAGCTCACCTGGAAAGCTGTCTGTTTAGCATCTCCTTGTGGTGTCTTGGCCCCTGGTTTGTCACTAGGAACAAACCATTTTTGTGCATAGCTGATCAGAGTTTGCCACAGGTTGCTTGGTCAGCGGAGCTGCTGTCACTGCCATATTCCTCTCAGTTGCATCCTGACCTTGCTGTTCCTCCAAGTCTGAGCAGAGGCCCCACTGTCAAACTTTCTAGGTAGAGCTCAATGCGGATTCCTGCAGTTCTTTCACTTTTATCTCTAATGAGATTGACCCACAGAGGCCATTCCATTGGTATTCAGGAAAAAGCCACTAATCAAGCTGACAGAAAGTCATGTGACAAAGCTTCTCCCTCTGTCTCTCTATGTTCCATACTTTCCCTCTTCTTCTCTGATGAATCAACCTAGTTATCTATCTTTCTGTCACAATAGTAGTTAAGCAGCACTTCAATATTTCTGAAATAGAAACAACCAACATCCTCATTCTTTTTTCTCTTCCAAGGCTGTAGGAGGAATTGTTCAATTAGTTTTTAGGTGCCGTGATTTGTTTGCTTGTTTATAAGCGTACATGTGAGTGGGTGTTTTATAGATGTGTGTGAAGGGCTCAATGGATGGGGCTAAGCTGAAGAGCCAGGCTAGGCTGAAGAGCCAAGCTGGGTTTTTGTTAAGGAGAGTGGCGAGATGCATGACCTTCCATGGCTGATGTAGTAAATACCTCCACAGCACAGCTCGTGTCAGCAATCCAATCTGTCTCCTGCTTTTAATTCAGCCCCACCGACAAATCTGGGCAGTTGCCATGGAAGGAAGAGACTTAATGGGGGAAGGAAGAGGAAAGAGCAGTCATTATTTTTGACTTGGTTACTTCAAGATTTCTGGCCATGGATAAACAAGATAGCCCCCATTGATAACTGAACATCAAAACTGGAGGCAAATAATGGAGAGAGTGTCAGTACCATTTATGAGGCCAAAATCTATGGATGAGCTTTGAGACACACAGGGTTCTCTGGGGTTTGAAGCAGCAGTGGAGTGAAACACTGTGTAGATCTTTGCAGAAACTTTGACATTGCCAGTGCTCTGAGATATAACAAGCAATTTCTTGGACAGTTTGCTCTTTCAAAAAATAATTTCTAGAAAACTTCTCTCTCTTTCTTTTTTTCTTTTTTTTTTTTTTAAAAAAAAAACATTTATGCCATCAAGTACAAATATCCTAAAATATTTTGCTCCCATCAATGACATACTCCAATGGCTCCTAACAACCACATCTAGTGGAACAGCTTTCATCCTTTTAACAGCTCTTCCTTTCTCCATGTACCATATGTTATGCGCAGATTCCATAAATAGAGAGAGCCGAAGGCAATACTGAGGGTCTCCTGCCATTTTTTTGGAGCTAACTACTACTCAAGGGATAAAATAGCATCAAACATGATGTCAGGACTTTTGCAGTAACAGGACATGGCAAAAGAATGCATTTAAGTTGGGAGAAGATATTTCCAGCATCGACTCACTGGAAGAGTGTTACCCCTATCCAGATTGCACGGCCATTTGGGGACTTCATATAATGCTGGGATGACTGTTTTCAGATTTTAGAGTAAGTGCTATGAGAAGAAAAAAGTCTCTTTGTTCACCCTAAGGCAGTCTGTGTTTAAGTTTGCCCAACTGCCTACCAGTCTTTTGGCGATGGCTTCTGACAGATTTTGTCTCTTATGTTGCTACTAGAAGAGTAGTGGAGTCATTACTGTAAAGCCCTTGCTTAAATGTATGTGTACATGGGAGCTGGAACAGAAGGGAGAGGCAAAGGTGAGGTACCAGGTATGGAAGAACCCTGCATTCCTACAATGCTCACTTTGCAAGAGCATGAAAAGAAAAGAAAGACGACGGAATTGCTGACCTAGCTGGATGCACATTCTAGGTGCCCACAAGACAAAAAGACTTCCTCCTTAGAAACAACTGCTGATTTAAAAAGTGCTTAACTTCAGAAAGCAGAAGGGAAGAAAACGTGTGCTCCAGCTGTAGCGCAGCTGCAATGAACCATCCTGAAGTCATTATAGTGCCTCAGCATCAGGATATCAGTGGAAAGTCATTGCATCTCTGTGTGAGATTGGCTTTAAAATCATGCAATGCAAGACATATACATGTAAATACATATGTATGTATCTATGCATATATATAATATGCATTCTTTTAATTTCCTCTCTGGGTTTTGAGTCCTCAGATTTCACGTGGCCCATTTTTTTAGTGTTGTTTGCAACTCTGAAAACTAGAAGCTCATATTTACAAAAATGAAATCTTTTATTATCATGTAATCCCATGATTCTAGTGGCTGGGGATTTTAAGAAACAGCTGAAGTATCGTGTAATGCACAGCGGTTGACACTGCTGTTCCAAGTATAGGTCTGTTACAATCTTTCTGTTAATGCACCAGCACACTTTCCCTTCCACATGTCATAGCCTTTCCTTAAAGCTGTGGATTCCTGGAACTGCTGAGCTACTATTCTGTAATGGGGGTGTAACATTAGATCTGAAGTCACGTCAAAGTTACTTCCCTACAGGGCAGACCAGAAGTGATGGAAAAGCAGCAGGAGTTTCATTTGTCTCAAAGATAGACCCTTATGCCAGCACTGGAGGAAATACTTCCCAAATGACACATGCCAGAGGGTCTCTACTGTTCCTTCCCAAGGAAAGCAACGCTCCCTTGAAGAGAAGGCTCTTTCTCGCTCTCTCTTTCTTCTCCGGTTTTTTTCAGTAAGAGAAAAGGCTGCATTTTTCACCAGTTAAGCCTGAAAATTCCTTGGCAGACAACAGACAGATCTCTCTGTTTGCTGGCCCTTATGTGACCAACTCAAAGAATACAAACAAGTGATGAGACAGATGCTAAAGATGGTAAGACATTACAGTGTAAACAGAGGCTCTTATGGGATGATGACAGCTCCACCACTTGACTATTGCAGACCAAAGGCAGAAGTGAGAACAGAATGGCTCTTTCCCTAACCCACTTGGATTCCAAGGTAAGACAGTTCATAGAATCATAGGATCATAGAATTGCTCAGGTTGGAAAAGACCTTAAAGATCATCAAGTTCAGCCACAACTTAACCATACTGCCCTAACTCTAACAACCCTTTGCTAAATCATGTCCATGAGCACCACTTCCAAACGGTTTTTAAACACATCCAGGGATGGTGACTCAACCACCTCCTCCCTGGGGAGCCTATTCCAGTGCTTAACAACCCCTTCTGTAAAAAAAATTCTTCTTAAAATCCAACCTAAACCTCCTCTGGTGCGACTTGCGGCCATTCCCCCTCATCCTGTCACCTGTCACCAGTGAGAAGAGACCAACCCCACTCTTGCTGTAATCACCTTTCAGGTACTGGAAGAGAGCAATAAGGTCTCCTCTCAGCCTCCTCTTCCCCACACTGAACAGCCCCAGTTCCTTCAGTCGCTCCTCGTAGGGCATATTCTCCAAGCCCTTCACAAGGCTTGTTGCCCTTCTTTGGACCTGCTCCAGCACCCCAGTGTCCTTTCTGTATTGAGGTGCCCAAAACTGAACACACTACTCAAGGTGAGGCCTCGCCACGGCCGAGTACATGTGTACATGAGATCCATAAAGCACAGCAACACCTCTCCTCTGAGTATCCAGTACTGTCACAGAGACCAAAAAGCCATGAGTCTGGACAGCATCACTAGAATTCACCTGGATGTTCAATCTTCACTATTTGCAGCAAATGCAAACAATGTGAGACCATGAGGCAACGGACCTCCTGAAAAACATGTATGTCCAGCTCCCTGTAGCCCCAGAGTAGAGAGAAAGTCAGAAAGCAGGCAAATGATAGCTGAGTGGAGCACTGCCTACATCTCCACCCCCTTTCCCTTCCCAAGCGGCAACCAAAGGAGGGCAAGTGCTTGGAGGAAGGCAGACTGGCTCCCTGATGTGAGAGCCCTGCTCATAAAACTCAATTAAGTGGATTACAGATGAGCTCATTCCCAACGGTGGGTCACATTCCATTAGAGGCAGGCTCGATGCCAGGAGGACTCAGCGCTGCTCGGATGGCAGGGCAGTCTGCCCCACCGTTTACCGACTCTGCCTCTGATCTCACCATAGCTCACACAAATTCCTGCACCATGTCCTACCACCGAACGGCTGGCTCATTGCTCACCCCTGCTCACTGTCCCTGTGAGATAATCAGGGCTAGCATTATGTCACAAAGAAGGATGGGGATAGGCAAGCTCTCTGAACCCATGTGGTCTTGGAGAGCAGTGTGGGAAGTTCCAAGCAGAGGGAGAAAGAGTGAAGAGGAAGATGAGGAGAAAGGGGAGGTGTCCATGAAGAATGATAGCAGAGGAAGACAGAAAGCACCAGCCCCATAAACTGGATCAGTGGTATTTTACATAAAAGTGAAAGTAATCAGAGCTCTCAGCTCACTAATCCCAAAGGATTTTTCACAGCATAGGTGTAAGATTACAGCATAGTCTGCTGTATGAATGTATATATTCCACCCACAGACACTGCACTCCAGCATTCATTAATGGGTGTGTGTTTGTATATTGGGAACAAAGAGTGTCAGAGGTGGATTTATGTGTGGGAATAACTGTTTGGAAGCGAAAGCAGGGAAGGGAGAAGAGAAGGTGAATGAACCTGTGAAGGGTGAGCGTGTGTGGGCGTGAGGGCAAGAGAAAGATGGATGAATGAGTGTGTGGGTGTGTAATATATGGGATGCAGTAAGTCAAATGTTATAAGCACCTGCAGGCATTTTGCCAGATTTGAGACCTATTTTGACTTGCCTTGTGCATCCCACTTTCCTATTCACTGTTTGCAAACGTTCCTGGCAGTGCAGCTTAATTTGTACAAATAGCAACCGAACGACAGAGAGCCAAATATGTTGTGAAATAGGCTGAGGAAGAAGCAGTTTTCTGTGCAGATCCAAGCAGCAGGGGCTTGGTACCATCTGGAACCTACGTACCAAGTCCCAGGAAAAGACCTAAAAGGGAGATCGATCTAGTTATCTCCCCGCCACTTGCCATCCCACGTGAGGAACAAATACTTCAGATCAGTTGCAGAGTGAGACATGCTGTCTGGACAGTGATCCTCATAGGACATGGGACCCACACAGCGCAGGCATCTGCTATCCTGGCACAGGAGAGACCTCAGTATCCTCAGAGAGAGCTTTTTGCTTTATCTCAGAAAGGCTGAGAGGAAGACAGCAGCCTTATGTTTCATAACCTTGTGTGTGACAAGTGAATTCTATTTGGCAGTGGGAGGCATCAGGTTTCCTATCTGTTTTACGACCAGTTTATTGGGCAGTCTTGGACAACACCACTCACTTTCTGCACATCTGTTTCCTAAGCGAAAAATAAACAACCAAACAAAACCAACCAAAATCTAGCAGTAATGACACGGACAAGAGATTTCTTGATGAAAAGCACTATGTAAGACTCAGGTGATATTGTTCTTCTGCAAAATCTCTTGTGTGCTCTTTGGCAGCAGTATCCAATTCTGAATTCCAGGAGCTCTAACTCTAGGCTCTCTAATTCTGCTGCTTCTTTCAGCAGATCGTGACACGGGTTCTGGCATTCTCAGGACTTCCAGTGTAACAGGTAGAGACCATAAGACATAGCGAGAGATCACTCAGTCCCTTTTGCATGTCCCAGATTGTGCTTGCTACTCTCCCCTTGGCAATATCACCACTGGTTGCACGTTGAGTGTATTAGAGCCCAGAATAGCTGGGACACCACGATACTGTGGCCACACCCTTTTTCTCCCAACCATTACTCCAGGAGAATATAAAGAGATGTAGAGCAGCCAAGAAGACACCCTGTCTTTTAATTCTGCTTTTCCCTTACTTTCTGATGGGCTTTTCTTTACCAGCATCACTCTGTGAGTTAACCTTGACACCAAGGTTTGCTCCAAAGTGCTGTGTGAACTGTTCAGAGCCGCCTCGCTCCAGTTGGTCTTGCTGCAGGTTCCTGTAATGGCGGACATCACAGTGCTATATGCTCCTGCCTGTGTGCATGAATTAGCCAGTCTTCTCTTTTCACCTGCAACAGAAACAGTGACCTGTCCATGCAAATAGCCCCCTCTCCCTTTAAGTAGAGTGAAGACAATACATTGCCTCTTGAGGGAGAATGAGAAAATCAAAGATGCTATCTGGGTGCCAAAGAGCTATGTATTAAAAGCCTTTTTCACCCTAATAGTATATCAGGTCCTGTTCCAAAAGCTACTTTTGAACCACAGCCAGAAATGGTGTAGTTCTATCCAGCATATTTTTCTTCTGCCTCCACCCCCAGCCCACCCCAGCACTTTTTGCTCCACAAATGTATTTCATTCAATGAAACGGCTTAAGGCACTGCTTGCAAAGAGGATCTTTTGTGAAATACCACAGGTCTGCCTTCTAAACCTTTCAGCTGAATGAGAATAACTGCTGTGGTTGCCACAGCACAAGCTACACAAACATGATGCTTGTGTTTAATTACACTGAGTGGCTGAGGCTGCTGCCTTACTTTGCTCTGGGATATGTTGTTCTGAAAAGCAGCCAGGTAATTCAGCTGCTGCTGCCATTCCCGTAGCGCCTTGGGAAGGAAACAGTGTTGACAGGGAATGGAATTTCTGCAGGGTTCACTATGGCAAGCAAACCTGAGCTGAGGGTCACAAAAGATGTGGCTCCATCATACAGACAGTATAGAGGTGGAGTGCCAGCTGTGGTTGGTAAATTCTAAGGTGTATGTAAAGTTCAGTTGTGAAGTAAGGATTTGAGGGACTAGTCCTGTGCAAGAAGAGGAAACAGAAAGAAAAAGAAAATGGCCTTGGAAGGGAAAGAAGATTATGAGATGCCAGTAACCTCGGCCCTCATAAATGCTGTTTTACACATCTTGGCCCTTCTCTGAGTGATGCTGCCAACCTGGCTTTCCATTACTCTGATAAAGTAGACACTAGTGTCAGAGGTATTTCATTACCTCATGCAGCTACTGCCTAATTTGCATGTGCCTAGAGTTGGTCATGGATAGTTCTGCCCCGTATAACTCCAGAACTGGAAGAAATACAACCACCTGTGCACGGATTCGAACCCCAGTGAATTCTACTCAGGAACAAGGTTAATTAATTTCAATGCCATGCTATGTTAATATGGCTAATTTCTTTCCACAGCTCATGTCTCTGCATGGGTAAGCACAGATATACCAGCTCATCTGGTGCATGCTGAAGCATTCACAGTACAGCACTGGTCTGCCTATATGAACATGCCTTGTGTAGCCCATTCATAAGTGATGTTTTCACCTCCTTCATGGGCAATGTCTTTTGCAGTGCAAGCACTTCTTGGACTCAAAACCCCTCTCGTCTTCAACAAATTCCCCTCAGAATGCTTCAGGAATCTTCTGCTACTTCAGTGAAAATCAGCCAAGCTTCACATGACTCTAGGGAGACCTGGATAAAAGAGAATCCAGAGGGTTGGGTATTTTTTGCTTGGTTTGATTTTCTTTCCTCCCAGTTCAGCACCCTTGTATGAGAAGTGGTGAGTAGTGAGTCTACACTACAGCCAGAGCTCCCTGCTGCTGCCTTAAATTTTACAAGACTCTTTTTGGAAGACGCTGCCTGCAGTGAACACCAGTGTGCACTTGTGGTGTCCATCTTTATGTATAGCTAATGGGTAGGCACTTGTCTGATTTCAGCTCGTTCATTTCATGGACACATATACAATTCTCACACAAATTGTGATCCTTGGCTTCAAAAGGTAAAGACAGCTGCATTTAACCCACTGGCCACACACAGCAGATCCCTGGGCCTGGCGCTTTCATTTCACAGGAAGATGCAGCATTGCTCGGTCACCATGGTGATAAACACTTTTCTATATGGTAACAACCGTTCTGAACTCTGGAACTTACTCCAGTCTGAAGATGAAGCCGGTGTATTGACACAGGCAGTCTGTTTTGCCTGTGAATCCCAGCTGCAGCTCTGCAGCATCTCAGCCTCCGCTGTTGGCCAAGCACCTTCCTGCACCCCGCCATCTCCAATCACCGCATTTCTGAGATGACCTGGCGCACCCTGGGGCACCGTGGGGGCTGCCACCAGAGGAAGCAGCTGGGCTGACCTCCTAAATATTTGATAAGGAGAATGGCTGGTGTCTTTACCAAGCCTGCCGCATGACAGCTCCTTGGAGGATGCAGTTGCCGAGCCATATTTAACAAGCCACCAGGCCTCTGTGACAGCGAGCACAGTGGCATTCCCTCTCCATCCTCCTCTTTCTCCCCTTCCACCAGGATGCTGTACTGGAATAGGGATGCCGGCCAGCTCCTCTGTCTCCCCTGAGATGTGCAAGTGTAAGGGAGGATGGGTGAGGGCAACCACAGAAGCCTGAGCCCCCCACTGAGCCATACTGACAAAGGGGAGCGAGGCCGTGCGGCCGCACCATGCCCAAAGCCGGGTGCAGAGCGCGACGGAGACCCCTCGGGCCGGCACCTGCCCCCGCGAGCCTTCCTTCTCCTCCCAGCCGAAGGGTTAACGCCTCCGCCCCTGCGCCGCCATCCCTCCGCCATCTCTCCCCGCCCCCATTCTCCCTCGCGTCTCCGCAGACGACTCCCCTTCCCCCGCCGCAATCGCCATGGAAACCGGCCCCGATCAGCTGCCGGCTGCGGCCCGGCCGCCGCGGCGCCGCCGGAAAAAGCGGTGGAGTGAAGCGATGGCCGTAGCGGCTGCGCGACCTGCCCGCGGGGCGGCCATTTTCTGCACGGTCAGCGAGAGGGGCAGCGGGGGTAGTCCTTCTGTCTGAGCAGGGTGGCCTTGGTGGGACTGGGGGAGATGGAGCTGTGGCATCACACTGCAGCCTGTGTTTGCGTGACTGCCCCAGTTCAAGTCCTGAAAGCAGAGGCTTAGGTGTGTCCCTTGTAGGGAAGGAACCCTTAAAGGTGATCTAGTCCAACTCCCTGCAATGAACGTGTATACCTACAGTTAGGTCAGGTTGCTCAGAGCCCGATTCAGCCTGACCTTGAATGTATCCATGGATGCACACATCCACCATCTCTCTGGGCAGCCTGTGCCAGTGCTTCAGTGGCAGAAGAACTTTTTCCTCAGATCCAGGCTAAATCTGCCCTCTTTTAGTTTGAAACCGTTTCCCCTCACGCTATCACCACAGGCCCTGCTAAAGATTCTGTCTCCTTTTGTATTGCTCCTCTTTAGATACTGAAAGGCAACTCTGGTCTCCCTGGAGCCCTCTCTTCTCCAAGCTGAAGAGCCCCAACTCTCTCAGCCTGCCCTTATTGGAGAGGTGTTCCATCCCTTGGATCATTTTTGTGGCCTTCCTCAAGGGAGGACCTTGTAGCACACCTTCATTGCAAAAGTTGTCAGCAGCCCGCTCAAGCCCCTCCTGACCTCAGTTCCCTTCATAGAGTTCCCATGTGCTCCCACACAGACAAATCTGATCAAAGCTTCCAAAGCAAGAGTTGTGCCACTCAGCAGAAATGGGAAATGGCTCTGGAAGCCCTCATGAAACACATAGCAGATCCTGTAGCAAATCAACAGGTCCTCCAGAAGATTCCTATAGAATTAGCAAATGGTGGTGCAAATGTATCTCAAATTATGTCCTGAAAGTGGGTTGAAATAAAATAGGAAATTCAGCTTTGCTGTCTGAGTGCACCTTTTTTCCACCTTTCTCCCAGATGCACCTTCCTGGCTAGCAAAACATCATCTCCAGTTTCAGCTCTGAGAGATTGATAGCAACTGGAAGGTCAGAGTACGTTCCTAATTTTGGATTTATCCATGATCCTATTTTGATCTAGCTCTAAACACATCTTCTTCCATAAGAAGCTCTCCTGGATCTCATCCTGGATCTCAGTCATGTCCCTATTTATGTGGCTGCTGAAATCTTTCTGCCGAATTTTGCTGCAATATTTCACAGTGTCCCCAACTAGCAATTATATGCCAGAGATCAAAAGGAGTGTTTCCTCATATCCATATACTCCGGCTGAGAGTAAGATTTTGCCTGTGTATGTGAAGCAGCCCTATTGTCTCAGCTCTTCTAAATCAAACTGGTGGTGGTTGCCTGTTGTCCTCCAGCTTTCCCTCCCTGCATTTTCCCTGTAATGATCTCTGCCTTTTACCTTTTTCCAGCACTGACTGCAGCTCAGAATCTCCTTTTTTTTTGCTGTTGTCCTCCCATGCCTCAACACCGAGAGTTCACTCCCCAATATGACACAGTACAGACATTGCAGGTGCTGTTTGGCTTTACCCAAGGAATGTCTCCTTGACACTGCTGTTAGTAAATTACGAGATCTGATGTGATCTAATACGCCTGAGTGTTAGATGCAAACCCCCTCAGCCGTAAAATCTAGGTGTAGTTGCTAGCAGCTTTCTATTTTCTGCTCCTCTCATATTTTCATATTAAACTAAATAAATATGACCCTTCCTTCTTCCCTACTAGAGCAACCCATTTATCCAACACTTAAATATATAAGTAATGAAGGTGATAGAAGTGCACACTAATGGAGCATTAAGGCTGTAATTTAAATACACACAGAGCCAAGGCTATTCACTCCTTGTTACGTGATGTTAGGCCAGAGGAAAGGTACAGATCACGGGGAGGTGAGTGCTGGGAGTTGCACTGAAATCTTCAGGGCTGTTGGTCATAAAAATTGCTATACGTATCTAAACCTCAGTCTATTTTGTCTAATCACAACTGCTGCACCTCTTCCTTTAGAATGAGCTCTTCAACAAGGCATCTGTGCTTTTATGACTCTCCCAGCTGACCACAACAATGAAATTGCCGTAGCCAGAAGAAGCTCTGGTTGACTCAAGTGCAATAGCCATCTGGAAGCCACCCAGCTGTGTAGCAGCTACGTAACTAGCTAAGCAACACATTGCTTCCAGACAACAGACCTCATATACCAGTACTGCTAGAATCCACCATGAAGTTCATTCTTCAGCTTATCAACAAATAGAGGAACGAAGTACAGCATGAAAAGATAGAGGAGGAAATAGACTGGGGGGAAAAGAAAATCAGATTCTGATTGGCCCTCAGAAGCCATTAGGATGAGGAGGGAACATGCAGAGAAAGAATCAACCAATTACAGAGAATAAGAATGGGTAAATGAAAGTAAACCTTTTCTCCATTTCAGCATGCAGTTTTTGCACGTACACCCCAGTGTGTATGCGAGGATATCTCAGTCCTTTGAAAGACTTGCTATGTAACATATACCATAACTCAACTTGCATTTTCCAGGGCCTTTAATTGCTACTCCATTTATTCCAAAATCTGAGAAAACAGGGTTCAAAGGGATACCAATACACCTTGTTGTCTGCCTTCCCCGCCACTACCCAGGATCAGCTACCAAGAAATGCCCACATTGGTAACCAGCATTGTTTTCTTCATTATAAATGTAGTGAAATGGTGAGATATTAATCAAACCATCTGACAATCTGGGCGGTGGGATTTATCCCAAGTGTTTGTACTTAAAAGAATGAAATATCTCCTTCAGGGACTTGGAACCTTGCCTATTTTCAGGCTTAGTTTGCCTTCAGCCTGCTGCAGGGAAGAGAAGTTTAGGATGAAGTTTTACCTCTTCAAATAGGTTATCTGTGTTAGTCCATCACTTATGAGTTAGGAATCCTCCATACTGTGTACCCAAAGATTAAAATTAGCACAAAACAAACCTCTGTTTTTGCTTTGTACAGACTAAATCTGAAGAAGTAAAATCAAGAAGTACAATGCCTAAATTAAGCCACTTATATTAATGTTTACCTGACCTGCATGTACCTTAAATAGCAGGAAAGCATAAGAGCCTCCTACTGCTAAACTTTGTGGGGTAAGCAAGGAGATGGAAATTGGGTTAAGAGGCAGAGAAGGCTGCAGGTTGCTTAATAAGGGTCTTCTCACAGGAAGGAGGTCAGCCAGAAGGATGAAGGTCAAGTTGGCATCAGGGCTTTGGGACAGCTCTTTGGGCAGAAGCAAACTAAGGGCAGAAGGTGGATGGGTCCCACCACCATTACACGAGCAGCTCCTTCTCGACATTCAGAATCAGAAGGAACAGAAGTTAGCATACACCCATTTTTAATTAAAATAGTGTTGGATTATCTCTTTTTTACAGTCACAAAACAGGTTTACTTTTCAAAAGTAACACAGTGACACCCAGAACAGAATACACTGCAGAGACCAATTTTTGCTTTCAGTGGTGATTCACGGGGGCAAATGAGGACAAAATTAATATATGTAGGGGAGAAAAACTGACATTGCTGTGGAAACCATTTCATTTCATGACATTTTAAGTTTAAACTGTAAATTCCTGACAATGAATCAATGTACTTTTGTGTTATTCTACTGTTGCAGCCAACCCAGAGTGGGCCTTGATGACAAATACCTTCCTTGCTATCTCCATGCAGCAGAAGTCCCTACTGTTTCAGCCAAAATGCCTGCAGTGGTAGTATATACTTTTTGTGGTTCAGCTAGGGCTGGGAAACTTGATCTCATAAACTTTGTCAGCATGAATTATGATTTTATTATATTAAATTGTTTCTTGGCGTTTGCCCATACACCACATGACAGCCTGAGCAAACATGTAGTACAAGTCCCTCTGCCAGAACATACAAGCATGGGGGCAAAGTTATGGTTGCTGTGAGACCTCCTATCTCCGAGCCTGTCCAATTTGGTCATGATTGACATCTCAGCTGTCATGTTTCATCACTGTTAAGTCCCCCCTTCCCTGCCTCGTTCTTCAGCCTTCAGAAGGTTGGTGCTCGGTCCTGTGTCTGTTCAGAGGAAGTGCCATGACCTACACGTCTGCCCCTGACCTTTAGCCTGATCAATAAAACTACAAATTGGTCTTTTCTTATCCTCGGCACTTTAGTCATAAAATCCCTATTGAGATGGAATGAAACACTGAACTTTATGTCTCGGCATCATGAACATATTTCGAGGCGGGGGAGAGAGACTGGCAGTATTTCAGCCATTAAATATACAACTCTCTTTCGTTCACTCGCTCTCAGTGCAACAATCTTGCATTTTATATTTGAAACTTGTAGAACACCCCTGTCAGTTCAATATTTATATATTTTCCTAAATATTTGGGAACGGAGAAAGCCCTACATCCTTTACCAACTCTTCTTTCCACCACGTTCTTTCCCCCTTTGTTGGCTGTCCCCACTTTATGTTGCTGTGAATAGGGATCACTGGCTTAGGGTCCCTGTAAAGCATGCTGTTGGGCATAGGATGCATCTCCATTGCATGGAGCAGGGTCTTCATGGGGAAAAGAGGGATAATTTATCTCTGTGAGGAGTAGAGAAGGTTTGAAAGGAGGGCAAATAAAAAAAAACCAAAAAATCAACACACCAAACAGAAGTGTTTAACCCCAATTTTGATGCACTGCTGTTGCTATTATTTCTACTATCAGATATTTTTCCACGGTCACTGCCTACACTGAGTCAGGCAGCACGCATGGATGTTGGAGAGCACAACCCAGTGTGCTCATCTCATTAGACACTGCAGCAGTGTCAGCAGACCTGAGCTTGCGCTTGCACTTCTGCAATAAACAATACTGAGCCTCAGTGAGTTGAGCCTGGAGAAACACGTAAGAACTCATTTTTAAGTACCAAGAGCCCTTATCAGAAAATCACAGGAGTCGTAACATGGTGATAGAGGTGTTTAGCGTCACTTTACACCTACTGCAGAGCAATACAGTGGAGGGAAGGAGGCTGTGCTGTGCAGTTTTGCGCACAGCTTGCATGATGTATTCCATTCTCTTTACAGTGAAAAGGCTGGTGGAGCCACATGACTTCTTCGTGCTGGTGAGACAGTCATGTGTTTAGCATGCACAGCTGCCAGTAAGACTGGAAACCATACTTTCTACTCAGCTGCACCACCATGGAATGGCCCTGAATAACCTCCTGTGTCACTTCAGGGCTTTAGCTTACAAAATGAAACATGACTGTGAATCAGAGGAAGGAAGAAAATCACAGCAGGCTCTCTTTGGATTCTTTTTTTATAGTCAGACCACTCCTTATGCCAGGAATACTTGGCATCATGTCCATCCATCCTGAAAAACAGAAAGCCAGATGCAGTCAAAGGGTGAACTGGAAGACCAGAAGCCTTTCAGTCACTGAAAACTCAGGAGAAGTGGTATGAAAATAGCACCACCTCCAATGCACATCATCCTGGCCCTGCTTTGTACTTTTACCAGGGCATCACTGTTGGCCACTACTGGGGGCAGTTTTCCAGGCTATCCTGAATGGTTTCTTCTGCTTTAGTGATTATGATATATTCTTACATAGCACAGGCTGAGACTGGAGTCTTCTGTGTTTACACACTTGGCAGGGAAATCCCAGCTCTGGGAAACAGGCTTTTTCCAAGTCTTCGAGTGACATCAGCTTTTAGTGACATCAGATCTCTATATATCATTGCAGAGATGACACTTCGATCTTCATCCCTGTTTACCCTTTATTCTGCCTGCCATGTGATCTTAGTGCCATAACAGAGACTGGGTGTCTAATGTACACCGTGATACCTTGTAACAGGAGAGGAGTCTTTCCTCAGAAAAGTTGGATGCTGGAAAAAAAGAATAGACAAAAAGACACTACAGAACAGAGAGTGAGAAGAAGCTGGGAAGAAGTCACTCCTGTTGGAACTGTTGGAAAAAGCAGTTCACAACTCTTAATGTCAAGACCTATGTATGCCATGTCACTCAGTCCAGCCCCAGGCTTTTTTAAGTCGTAACTCTGAACAGCTTTTTTTGCTGTTTTCTTAAGTGCTTCCTGATTTCAGTCAGGTGCCCCTTCTTCTCGCTAAAAACATGAGGATCCAAGGATGGACAACAGATCAGCTTTTGGTGGTGGTTATAGCTCTGTATCACTGTGTTCATCTTCCCTTTTGCAAAGCCATTAGAGGCCATAGGAGGTAAATATTTGGAAGATAATACACCTTTAGGGACCGGTCTGAGCTGCAAAGTACATTTCAAACATACCGATGTCCACCCACTAGTTTACTCTCGTAGTCCATTCTTTCCAGACGATGCCAGGACTGAAATAGCTGAGGCCTTTCAGGTAGCAAACTGTTGAAACAGTGGCATGACTACATCATGGTTTTAGCAGAACCAGGATTTCATACTCCAGCTTCTCAGTATGTTGGCTGATAGTGCATTTGAGCATATAACTTGAAGTACTCCATATGACATACAATAACGCTGCATACCAACAAATTTGTGTTGGAACTGGGCTAGTCGTTTTGAGATCTTTATTCATACGGTTGAGCTGTGTGAGGAATAAATGTTTCTAGTACCAAATTCAAAAAGAATATATTTTATTGTAGACTAGAAGGTCTTCTTTGGTGGCAGTACTGGGGATTTATAGCAGTTTACCAAATGCACAAACTGTGTGTGTGTTTTAATCTCTTACCACTGTACTAAACTGCCTCCATAAATCTGAGGCCTAACGCTGCTTTCAGTTACACCAACACAAAACCAGTAGCTTCTATAGTATTTTAAGACAGATAAATTACAGAAGAATCTGTTCCCTTCTAGTCTCAGTATTTCTGACTGTTCATCATATCTACCGGTAGAACATACATGCACTCCAGATTAGTACTTGACCAAGTTTGGCCTTGCTGAAATGCAACCGATAGCCACTGACTATAGCCAGGAAGGGCAAATTCCAAAGATCCATTATTTGAGATGACTTATGTGACAGTTACTGTGGTGGGTTTGGGGTGTTTGCTTGTTTTGTTTTTACAACATATTGCTGGTCAACTCATAATATGTGCTATAGTCAGAGCTGTGGATAAAATAGCAAGTTCACAGAGGAAAAATAAGAAAAGAATTTACATTTCATTCATTTTTTTTGTCTCTGCTGCTTTTACATACTCGAATGCCAAAATACGTTTATTGTATCCTAATCTACATCAAACTGTCCTACAGGAATATTCATTATTCTTTTATTGTCAGCAAAACACATTGAAACAGGCATATTAAACATCTGGCCAACATACGTTTATGTGGCCCAAATGGCGTATTTAAGTTCTGCAGTATGTAAGAATTCCTTTGGAAAAAAAAAGGAAGTCTTTGCTTTGGGAGAGAACCCATTGAATGCAAGCTGATATAACTAAGGCAATGGTCTCTGCATGAGACAATGGATAGCTTAAAACAATGCCTGAGAAGTGCAAACTCCTGTACTCAGCCATTAATCTCAGATTAAGTCTAATGAAGGCACTTAGACAGTCAGAATTAACTAGCTTGCTGCCAAGCCCCAGTAACTGATCAAGAGGCACGCTTGAGTGAAAACTGAATATTGCCAAAAGCAGGAAATGCAAATGAAGTGAAGGGAGAAGGGAGTAGAAGAAAAAATGCAGAGATTTGGGAGGGATTAAAAATAATAATAATAAATAAATAAGGAAGTGGGCATGCTTTCATCCCCATAGAGATCTCTCAGCAGAGGATGCAGTTGGTGGGGTGATATTTGCAGCTCACAGAGGTGTGAGAGCAGGCATAGCTCTTGTGAGGTTGGTGTGAGGCTGCCTGGGAGGTAAATTCCAGGGCATCAGGTCGCAGCCCTGTCAGCTTGGGTTTTCAGCCTCGGACAGTGTTCCTGCTGTCAGTACGTTTTAGGGTGAGAATAGTAAGGTCTGCAACAGTTCAAAAGGAGAAGGAGAAGGAAGGAGGTCCCAAAAGCCGAAAAGAGGGGGAGCAGGGGAAGGATCGTTAGTACTGTGGGTGGTATCAGCGTGATGGAAAGGATAATAGATTTCAGGAGGAGTGTGAGCAAGAGAGGGTGGTAGTGGGATTTTGAAATCTGGGAGAGACTACAAGCAGGCGATGGGGTTTTGTCTCCTCTCCTCCAGTTCACTCACACCTCTCCTCCTGGTGCACTTTACTCCCTAAAGCACATGGGCTCCATTTCCAACTTGCTCCATTTCCTACATCCTACAAACACCTCCCTCTACGTGAGCATCCTTCTGCTTGCATATAGTTTCTCCATCCTATTTATCATTCATCTACTGAGCACAGTGGTTCCTGTGACAGAGACTGCTGCCACAGGGATGTGAGCACTGGGTCAGAGCTAGGAAGACAGAAATGGTGGTGGAAGGTGAAGGAGATGCAAGTACATATGGTGATTGATGTCAGTGTAGAGGGCAGCAAAGGCAGCACACAGATAAGGTAGCCCAGGCACCTAGTTATCCTTCATAAGTCTTCACCTTAATACTACTGTCTAACTTACGGGGGTCTTAAATCATTTTAATATGACAAGCGACGTGGCAATTAACAGGGGAAGGCCTGTTCCTACAGAAAACACAGTTCCATGGGGCATATGTGAGTGTGGGATGCCTCTAGCAGACAGATTCCCCATAGCAGCTGCCACCTCTCCTGAGGGAGAGCCTGCTGTGGGACCCCAGACCTGGGCACAGCTGGCTGGCAGACAGGCAGGGTGCAGAGGGGAGAGTGCTGGGAGTGCTGAGCAGGCAAGGAGGGAGATGCAGCGGCTATGCCAGGTGGCAGGAGGTGGGGTGAAGCGGTGGGGAACTGATGTGTTGCACGCAGAAGGTGCACCAGCTGGCAGGGCTGACAAGTCCTGGTCCGTACCAGGCTGAGCAAAGCACAGGCAAACCAACGCAGTGAAAAGGGACAAGACTGAGATGGAGGTCATATTCACAGCACAGACATGTAATTTCCACCACATGTGTTTTGTATTTCATAGGCATTATAGCCTAAGTTAAGAATGGGGAGGTCTTGGAGTGGGGGAGTCCTGGATGGAAGAAGTCAATGGGTGGTGAGAGAATGGCTGCTACAGAAAGGAGCACAGGACACGCTCGGTTTGGTTTCTTTGGGGCAAATTAAAAGGGGAACACGATGATAATAATAATAAGAGTAACAACAGCACTGATAACAGTGAGAGGGTGAGCATGCTGTCCAATGAGCTCTGGTAACTTGAACCACAGTGGTGCTGCTGCCCTCAGCTGCTCACCCTCTCCTCTGCCAAAGCAAAGACGATGGAAGGGAAGCATGCCTGGGTCTGCAGCTGTCCCTGCATAGCCCACAATGGGCTGCAGCTCACACGTGCTATGATGAAGCGCTGCTGTCGAGCTGCAAGCACGCATTTCCCTGTTCTGCTCCAGCTGGCAGATGGGCTGGGCAGGGAGGGCACAAATATCCCATCGAACCCATAAAAATCAGAGCTCTTATTTTGACCCACATGAATGAGGAGCCCTTTGTCGTGTCTGACTACGTGACCCTCCCATAGGATTTTCACACTGATGGCATCTGAGAGGCTCTTGGTTGGGCAAAGCCTAGCGCAAATAAACATTTTCAATGAAGCAGAACGAGCAACATTGTGTTAACCCAGAAGAATAGGGCAAGTGTGTTAAATGCTATGCTGTCTCAGGTCATAACCTCAGGCTGATGCAGTGATGATGCGTCACACCCTGTCCTGGGGACAGCCATCACCCTGATCACCATGTCCTGGGGACACTTCCCCAGCAGCCGAGGCCAAGCCCTGCCCATTGCCGTGCCTGCAACATGTCCACTGCTCTTCCTCTCTGCTGAAACAGCTGTTGCTAGGGAACTGCTTAAAGTCCAAAAGACAGTGCAGGATGAGAGGCGAGCAGCGGCTGAAGGATGACAGGCCAGGGTCTGGCGGATGAAAGGGAAGGGGGAAGGGAGCAGGGGGTTCCGGAGAGAAGGAGTAGAGGGTGGGGTGGGAATTCCTTCTGGCCCTGCCACAGGGCAACAACTCCCTGCCCCTTGCAGCTGCCCTGGGTTTTAATATACCTGGAAAGGGGCAGGTAGTGTTTCTTTCTTTTGATTTAGTGTGCTTTCACGTTATACGCGGTACTTAACTCAATTATCACCGCTTCTTCCATCACTTTCCTCATTTAATTAAAAGAGAATGTGTTGTTTTCACCTTTCCTTTACTCTTACAGATCATCATCCTTTTCCACCGAGGCCCTTAAACTGTGGAAGCACTTCATTTTGTAAATCCTGATAAAAACCAAAACAACAGCTTTTTTTTTTTTCCTCTCTGTGCTCTAAATTTTCCTTCTTCTTGGAGATTTCTTCCTCCTGGGTGCCGACAGATGATCTGACTGTGAAGCATCGGGGTTATACAACTATTCACCATCCAGAGCTGCCTAAGCTCGAGTCAAGATCTGCTTTGTTCATCTAAAAGGCGTTTTTCAAAGCCAGATGAACTCAGCGGCAGGTCATCTTCACATGAAACTCACTCTGCTTTAAGCTTCTTACTGCCAAAGCACTACAAACTGCTGCTGGCCTGCAGCTCACCTGTAAGAGATGTGGCTCACATTTGCATCCTGTGACATCTGACTGTCCAGCAAAGTGACCGAACACTGTTAAGAGTTGGTATGGATCTCTGCATGGGTCCAAACCATGGTTCAAACACCAGCATTAAGTACTCACAAAGATGCTTGAAGGTCCCTGAGACCGCAACTGCCTGTTGTGGGGGTTGGAGTGTGGTAAGCGATGGCGTTTGAATTAGAGAGAGTTCTAACTGTGGGCAGTACTGTCTGAATAGTGAACAACTGCATCTAAATAAAGAATAAGATTATGTAGTTCACTGCCAAACAGAAACAGAAGGAAACAAAATATTCTCAGCAATTAAAAAAAGAATAATAACATCATGTGAATAAAATAGGTTGGTAACAAGATATATATTTATAAAGTCATTGAAGAAAATAAAGTAAGCTACGTGCGAAGTTTCCAAACTCAACTGTGGTTGCAATAACTTCCAAAGAAAGCCACAGCTTATAATAAAAAGCTCTGTTTTATTGGCTTCAAATACTGCAATATGTAACTGACTTACAGCAGGGGCTGCTCATCCAATAGGTAGTATTTCACTTCAAGCATCTAGCCCAAAATCAGCCTTGGTTAGCAGTGATTGAATATTGTTTGTGTTTTGTTGGTCTTTGGAGGAACCAATGAAATGAGTTGGAGGTTTCAGAGAACTTCCTACTGGACAGGTGCCCCCACCACTGAAACCACAGCTCTTCGGGAGCTGGCTGCATTCACTCTCATTGGCAATCTCAGCGAAGAGGCTCCCTGCTGAATGGAGCGTGGAGCAGTTTCCACGCTGATATTTCTTCCTGCAGGGAAGGTCCCCAGCCCTGTGCTGAGGCACTGTAAGGAAAATACTGGGCTCAGTGGCTTCAGAGGCCAGAGCAAGAAAGTTTCTTTCGGTGTTTGGACCAAAGGGGATTGAGGAAGAATACCAAACTTGCAGATTTTTTTTCCCATTTTTCCAGGAGAGAAAGTAGTGAAGATGCAAGCTCTACATTAGTGCCTGGTCTCTTGTTCCCAACTTGTCAGGAAGGGAAATTCTGTTTGCTTTGATCTTTAGAGATCTCCTCTGCATCACCAAAGGAGTCCTGGCCTTGGCTGGGTTCCTCTGTAGCGCCTGCGGTTCTTCATGGTCATAGATGTGGTTACCAGGAAGTCCATGAGTCACCCCTAAGGATGCACAGAATAAAATGGCTGGATAGGAACCATGTCATTTTCTGAACTTGGAAAGCTCACTCTGTTCTCACTGCTCAGTGACAGGCAGGACTGACCACTGGAAATGGGGGCTCTTTGGCACATTGGGTTTGGTCTTTAGAGGCTATTCACAGTGCTCCATAGCTCATGTTTCTGACTGACATTTAAATTTAACATATTGCTTTCACTTCATCTCCCTCCTCCTGCCGCTTCTTGGCAGGCTAATAAATCCACCTGGCTTTCAATGGCTGCCTGTCAGGCTGCTTCACCCAACCATCTCCAGGCCCTGTTCATTTCCCTCAGCAAGCATGTACATCTTCTACTTTGCTCCTATATTTATTTGCCACTTGGCCTTGCAGTATCTGCCAGACTGTCGTTATCCTCAGCAGACGGTATTAGGTGGCTTTTTCATTAACCTCTTTGCTGATGTAGGAGAAGTGCACTGTCGAAAGGCCTCGCAAAGGCAGGGTGAGAACATAGTCAGCAGGGTTGGGAGAGAAGGACCACCCGGAAGCTGCTGTGCTCAGGAATTCCCTATTGCCGTGAAAATCCTGAATAACTCATGCACCAGATGCTGGATTGCAACCAAAAGACACCGATGTGCTAATGCTCCGGGGGATCTTTTAGTCAAAGAAACATTTGCACATAAAGCTAGCTGCAGGCCAGACCTCTGGCTGCAGACCAGCTTTCTGGGTGCCTTCTCCAGCCTCCTCCTACATCCCAAGCAATAAAGTATGCTTTGAATCTTCCCTCTGAGGGAGCCCCCCTGCTTCATTAACAATACAAGCCACACTGAGTAGACAAGCTTTCTGCCCTAGACTTTCATCTAATGCTGAGAGTTCTCTCTGACAGATAGAAGGAAATCATTCATAGCCACCTGTGTTTCCTCACCGATTATAGAGGGAGTCTGAATTCATGTTTATACCAGATACCTGTTTTTTAGATGCTTAAACTCAGCTGCAACAAACCTCATGCTTCATAGTCTCAAGATAACAAACAATAAATGATGGAAGTGAAGTCATCTGGAGTTAGAGTTGTCTTCAATGTTTCCTGAAAGCAACAAATAAACACCAATATTCTACAGCTGGTCAAATTTATTACATAACATAAAAGACAAGTGAAACCAGAATAGGATGTTTCATGTCCAGAAGTGGTTTCTTGGGACCACAGAGTTTGAGTGAAGGAACTGAGTTGTTATTAATTGACTAATTGCCTTTGGCCTGGGCAGATAGAAAAGTGCAGCTGTAGTTGCTATGGATAGGAAACAACAGCACAGTCATTGGAGTATAAAGCAGTGAATGATTAAAGGTTTATTCATGTTACCTGATAGCCCAACTAACAGAACAGTGGTGGTTTGATCAGATGTGGTTGAGAGGAGAGCTCGTGTATCAAGAACAGCATTGCCCCAGCCAGAGTAATGGGGGCTGGAGAAGGAAGGGGACAGGCCCTGGAGAACAGCAGTGCTGACAAGGTAATATTTCATAAGGGAAGATCAGCAAGGCATAGCCTCAGCACTGAACCCAAAACAACTAAGCATGATTCACTGAGAGCAAAGTTGTCTCTGCTGCCTTCCCCGTGCAGAGAGACTGATACCAGGGGATTTATGAAAAAGTGGTAGGAAGGGCTTTACAAGATCCAAATATAAATGGCAGCTCTTGACACATGGGGAGAAAAAATCTGTGTCTGCAGAATCCTCTTCCCAGTCCAACCAGTTTTCTCTGTGCGTTTTTAATAGAGAACAAAGACAAGAAAATGCATTTAGGATACAGTGGTGTCAAAAGTGGTTGTGTGGTTTGCCACATTGCAAATACTACAACATAGTAGGAATGGAGCTCTAAAGCAAAACAGCTGGTACTGAGGATTTGATGTCTACATGGCACACATGTTTGAGAGTTTAGTTTGGTCTAGATGGATTTTGATTCCATGGGCTCATTAGTAAATACATTTCTGAATCATGATTTTCCATTTAAAAGGGAAAGTAAAATAAATGGGAGACAACCAGAAAATTCACTTCAGAAGCGCACCTTTGGAACAAAATAAAATCATTTAGGCACATGGTATGTAACCCTAAGTATGCCTCCCTTTCTATGAAATAGAATGAATTTTGTTCATCTGCCCCAAGAAGGAGGATATTATTATCCAGAGTCCATTTATCTGTTGGAAATGTAGTGCATTAGCAGCTGAGGATGAATACCGCGTATTTAGAAACATTAACACTTGGAAAGTGTATAGGAATGCCCTAAAAAGAAACATACCCTATGTTAGCTATACTCTCTGTGCTTTAATGATCCACCCACATCCCGAATGTTGCCTCCCTCTTTTTCAATCCTTCTCTGGCCTCGTGCCACATTTATTTGCACAAAGTAGTTTTCCTTTGCACTGCGTGTTGCTGAGAGCCCCTTGTGAAATGCTGAGAACCCTCAATGCCTGCTGACTCTGGTGAAAACTGATGGCACTCAACACTCTGTAAAAGAGCACACAGTCTCCTGCCTGTTAGCAAAGGATGTAGAGGGCAAATGGCTGTGTGGGTGTGAGCACGTCCACAGGGAAAAGAGGAAGCAGCTGTGTGTGAGAAAAAAAAGAATGACCAAGGAGAAGAGTTGTGTGTATGTGATAGGGGGAGACTAATACAGTTAAAATTGAAGTGATAAATCATACCTGAGATTCCTCCTGAGACCCATAAATAGGAAACTGAAAAGCATTTCCTTCTATTTATTTTATAAGTGCTATAAACTTTATCAGCTTTTAGTATTGGAGACTCGTGCAGTATTTATGGGCTGTTTACTTTAGAAGTTATTCAGAGGTTAGCGTCAGGAGGCTAATGAAAAAGAAAATTGGGATGGGTAAAGGAAAAGAGTGCTTTTCCTACAGCCCCATAGTAATAAATGCATCGCATCTGAGTTGCTTGGCCCTCTTCCCAATGTCCTTTGCTCCAGGGATGCCTGTATTTCTCTAGCAGGTACTTAGCCTGAGCTTCACAGCTCCACAGGGGATCACAAAGAGCATCACTTATTGGTAAAAATGAAGAAAAACGTGTGCAGGAATCCCCCTGAGAAGACTCAGAATTGCACAATGGACCTTGCAAAGAGGGCATGCCTCAGAAGGCGTTTCTGATGCTTGGACAGATGAAGGAATGTAAAGGTCCCCTAAGTGGGCCAGAATCCAAGGTCTGCCTCAGGTAGCCTCAATTGCAATATAGAGGAAGGCCACTGCAGGAATGTCCTTTTCCAATGAGTAAGATGACGGCAGTATTTTCGGATTGGATTAATAAGCATGAATGAAATAAGGACCTTCTTATCCCTCACAGAATTTCACACCAAACACAGTCCAAATGCCTAATTTGTTTCTTAGTGTTTGGAATCTTAATTTTAACTTCATGTGCTTATGCTTTTTCAGAGATTGATTATCTATGTCCTTTCCATTCAAATAGAGATAACAACTGTTTTCAAAGATTTTATCCAGAGAAAGATAAAATCTCTTCAAATTTATAGGTGGAAAAAAGCATTCCAGAACCTGCTGTTATGTAGAACCTTCTCTTGGTAAAAGTTGCAGATTATTCACATAAAGAAATACCAACATACAGTGACAACTGGGCCCAGTTATGAAAAGGAATTCCCTTCAAAGAAAAGGCTGTAAATACAAACCAAAACAACTCTGAAGAGCACATCTTAGAAGTAGGATGGGTGAATGAGGCCCAAATGGGGAAGAGATGGACACCAGACATAGCATCAACAAAGCGCAAGGCTTTTGTGCAGCTTGGTTGTTTCTGTACACAGCCATAGAGTAAACACTGAGGTAAGAAGAGAACGTAAAAAGAGGCAGCTTGCTCATCTCAAAGGCAGGGAGAGTACTATATAAGAAGCTTACTTTGTTCTCCATATCAAAGAGGAGACCAAGGGTTGTCCAATTTACCATTTATAAATACCTTAAGAGAAGTTTCCAGTGTGTAGTAGGTCTTTAGTGTGGGAGAGAAAATTCAGACCACGAACACATAGTGGGAAGCTAGACACATTCACACAAGAAGAGACCTGTTTTTTGTTTTTGTGTGTGTGTATTTTTTTTTTTTAACAGTGGAAGATTCCAAATAAAAGAAAAAAGTTCTAAAATGATGTACAGAGTCCTCAGATCAAGATCAGATGCTTTACATTTTAACTATATACACAAGTTATTGGACTCATTACTGAAACAGCTGGATAAATGTCTCTGGCATGTGTCAGATTAGATAGCGTATTAATCCCTTCTGTCCCTAAAAATTTAAGTTTGTGAAAGAAGAAATTATTTATTCCTGTACATGTAAAACACTGTCTTTATTTTTTGGCTGTAGAGATCTTATCCAAAAAGAAAGCTTTGTGAGGAGAGATTCTAGGGAGTAAGGTTTTTTTTTGCTTATGGCAGCCTGTATATTCTGGGTAATTTTTTGCCAATAGAAATTCAGTGGAAATTATGCCTTCAACTTCAATACAGATGAGGTTTAAACTGTTGTCTCTGGCAGCAGTTGCCTGTTACCTTCTGAGAAGCTTCAAAAGATTATTGAAACTCAGCGATGCCTTTCTTGCTTGTCACCTAGCGCCAGGTGGATTAGCAGAATGCTTTGTGCTTCAGAGAGCCCTGGAACAAACCGTCAAGGATAGTTTTATGGTAACCTGTTTTACATAAACTATCTTCAAGATTTCTGCTGCTGTTGACTTTGCTGGGAAAAACAAACAAACAAACAAACAAAAACCCTGACTGCATTATTTTTAAACCACTATTTACAGATTATGTTTTTATTTACTTGTATTTATCCAAAGAGTTGGGAGAAAAAGTTATTTGGGGTAAATAAACCACCATACATGTCTCCTAAGACTTTATGTCTAGACCAGAAAGTTAGTTATGGAATAACAAAAGGGAGAAAGAAGAGAAAAAGAAGGTGTGGTCAAAGGGTACACAGCCAGCATTGTACCTAGCAAAGACTGAAAGAAAAATAATGGTGACTCATGGTTCAGCTATTACAACACAAAAGTTCAGAGGGAGGAGAGGGCCTGAATTACTGGAAAGAAAATGATTAAATGATTCTGCTCTTTACTAGCCTAAGGAAGATGTAAGTGAATACGTTACTGTTGAAACCAGACACAAGACAGAGAGGAGGAACAGTCCTTTCTGGCAGACAGTTTTAGCCACAACATAAGTGCTGATCTGCCAGAAGATTAAATCAATAAAAGGCTACGTTTTCTAAGTGTAGTATATGCACGTTATTAACTGAAATAATATGATGCAGCTGTCATCCTTGCATATCATGCATTTAAATTCATAGGAAACTTCTCACTTTTGCTTCAAGGAGTGAGATGGAGGAGTAAAGATTTATTTTTATTTCAGATCCTAAGTGAAGAAAGGAGACTGGTGCAACCACAGACCTAGGAGGTGTCTTCAAATCGTCGAATCATAGAATGGTTTGGGTTGGAAGGGATCTTAAAGATCATCCACTTCCAAGCCCCTTTCCATGGGCAGGGTTGCCACCCACATCAGCCTACCCAGGATCCCATCCAACCTAGTCTTGAATGCTTCCAGGGGGACATCCTGTGCCAGTGGCTTACCACTCTCTGAGTAAAGAACTTCTACCTAACATCTAACCCAAATTTCCCCTCTTCTAGTTTGAAGTCATTCTTCTTTGTCCTGTCACTATCAGAGAGTGCAAAAAGTTGGTCCCCCTCCTGCTTTTAAGATCCCATCAAGTACAGGAAGGCCGCAATGAGATCTCCTCAGAGCCTTCTCTTCTCTGGGCTGAACAAGCCCAACTTCCCCAACCTTTCTTCGTAGGAGAGGTCCTTCCTGTTCATCTTTATACTCTGAAATAAATCATCAGAAGAGAATGTATAGGTGTTAGTCATACTTTGTCCAGATGTAAACATGATACCAGAAAGGTTCAGTTGGCAGCCCAAAGACCAGAACCAGCCTTCCTTTCAGCCCATCATGTCTGCTTTGAGAAGTGGAGAACAGCTGCCTGGGTAGCACACTTGGACCTAAAAATCAAGCACCTTCCCTCAGGGTTGGGAAAAAATTGATGGTTAGAGTTGCACATGCAAGAAGAGATGGCACCAAGTGCTTTCTGTCATTCAAAGATACTGCCAGCAACCTGCCATCTCTTCTGAGATCAGACCATGAAAGGATTTCTGTGATCTCATCCTCCCAGTTGTGGACATAGGTGACCTGTTATGCTGAGGGGGGTTAGCAATATTGAATAAATTCTGAAACAAAAAGCAAAATCATAAAAATAAACAAGGAAACAAACAAATCCAACACCCAAAAGAAACACAAACAAACAAAAAGGAAAATGAAAGACACTAAAGACAGAAGAGTGAAGACTATGATCTAATTACTTACGTCTTCAGTGATGGAAGGTGTGTATTGATTTTACCTTTAAGATGCCGTGAGCATATGTCTGACCAAGACCCATGAATGCATCAGTAAACACAGAGCCACGTACCTTCAGAGTAGAATAGTTATTACTTAGGAATAAAGCAAACGAGTCCATAAACACTACAACTACTGAAGCACAGTTCGCTTCCCATCTATGACCTAGCATCCTGTGACTGAGAAGCTCGTTCTTTATCTGGGATGCCTTCAAGAGCTCTTTCTAGTGCTGTTTCTGACGTGTAGTGAGATCACATCTTCATCGTTTCCCTGCTAGCTGCTGAGATGGTCTCTCATCTGCCTGACCAGTGTACAAAGCTCATTGTCGAGACCTGCAGTCCTCACAAAAACAGCCAACAGGTTCAAGTGCCGGAGGAAAGAGCGACCAAAATGCAGTGCTAAGAGAGAGCAAAAGTAAGCAAGTAGAGAGCAGGGAGATTTTAGATCCTTTGCAGTAGTCTACAGCACTTAAAGGAATGAAATGGCTGCTTTCTGTGAACACAGGCTCCTTTGGAGTCCCTGGAAGAGCGCAGGTACAGTTCTTCAAAAGCAATGCTGCAATGCTGTACAAGCCCACTCTGCTGCTGGCTTGAGCTTTGTTCAGTGATGCCTGCCTGCTCAAAGGGCAAGAAAATCCATCCAGAGAAGGTCTGTTCATTTAAAAAGATTATGACTTTGAAGTGAAAGGATCAGACCCACTGTGATGAGAGAAGTGGCGGTTTTGAGGTGACAATAGCTTTCTCACCAGGTGACACGACCATAAATGTCAATGGGCATTTCATTAGAGGGAAGGAAGGAATGTATAGACTAATAAAAGGCGTGATGCTGACAGCAGCTTCTCCTCAGCAAACATTTCCGGCCCACTCATCTGTCATACAAGCAATATTTATTGCCTCTACAGAATGCATTAACCCTTAATACATTGGCTAGGGCCCCGGGAACAGCCATTTCTTTGCAAGTTGTGTCCAGCAACAGAAATACAAGATTTGGCTTCAGGGAAAAGTCTAGTTATATCCTCCCACTCTGCCATAAATCATAGAATCATAGAATCACTAAGGCTGGAAAAAAAATCTCTAAGATCATCCGGTCCAACTGTCCACTTTTCACTGACATTTCTGACTAAACCATGTCTCTCAGTACAACATCTAAGTGTTTCTTCAACACCTCTAGGGTTGGTAACTCCACTACCTCCCTGGGCAGCCTATTCCAGTGCCAGACCACTCTTGGAGGAGAATTATTTCCTAACATCCAACCTGAATCTCCCCTGGTGCAACTTGCGGCCATTCCCTCTAGTCCTACTGCTAAGTTACATGGGAGAAGGGGCTGACTCCCACCTCACCACAGCCTCTCTTCAGGTAGTTATAGAGAGCGATACGGTTAACCCTGAGTCTCCTTTTCCCCAGGCTGACCAATCCCAGTTCCCTCAGCCGCTCCTCATAAGGCCTGTGCTCCAGATCTCTCACGGCTTTGTTGCCCTTCTCTGGACAAGCTCCAGGGCCTCAGTGTCTTTCTTGTAGTGTGGGGCCCAAAACTGAACACAGTATGTCAAGATGCGGCCTCATCAGTGCTGAGTACAGAGGAATGATCACTTCCCTTTTCCTGCTGGCAACAGTATTTCTGATACAAGCCAGGATGCCACTGGCCTTGGCCACCTTGGCACACTGCATCTTTCTTCACCTGATCACTACCACAATCCAATTTCTCCTGTCCATACCTATTTTTGTATCCTGCAAGCCTACAGCCAGTTCTTTTGTCAGAAAAGGTAGTCCTAGTCTTCACCCCAAGACTCTCACTGCGGTTTCTGATAATGCACCATCTCCTCCCTTGCCACCTTGGCCTGAATACTGACTCAGGGTGGCCCTCGAGCAATTTTTCAGACACTGCACTGTGAATGAAGATGAGTGAGGTAATCAGTACGTAGACCTCATAGCCTAAAGGCAACCATGCTTTAAGCACACGATGATCTATGGACTTGGGAACTCTTAATATTTGGAACAAGAAAAATCTTTCCCTACCATCTTTTCTTTCATTAATTGCAACCGCTCCTATTTTTCTTGGTGGACTTCCAGAAGATCTCCCAGTGCAGAGTATCCACAGATGTAACAGGGATACAGCCATTACAAAATCTATTCCAGTTTGTGCTCTTTGGTCCTTGCTTCCACGTTCCCCTCCTCTCCCGGGGCTTCCTGTCTCCCCCTCTCCCACCGCCCTGGGGAAATGCTGAAGCCAGCTCCTAATTAAACTGCTCACAATTCCCCACTGCAGCACTGGCGCCAGGCCCTGAAACCATCCTGCATTCGCATCCCTTAGAGACACTCAGCCACGCTCAGACACCTCTCTGCTCACTCCTCCTGTCACAGAACTCCCCAGATTGGCTCCAGCGGGTATCTTCTGTGTTTTCTCATCTGTGCTAATCTCCCGCCAGTGCAGCAGGCAGGGGATGGGGAGGTCACTTGGAAAACAGAGTGAAGATCTCCCCGCCCTGAAAAAAATGAAAGGGGAAGATTTGTGAGGGGAGGTGAGAAGGGCTGGAGCAGTGATACAACTCCGCCTTGTGCTGCTTCATAGTGACAGCATTTCCATTTGACTTGCTGTTGTCCTTTGCTGGGGTCTGATGCACTGCACAATGCATGCCACCCAAATGACACTGAGCGTGTAATCCACTTACTGCCCAGATTAGTGCTTTACAGGCACCATGTCTACACTCTCACAGCCAGCACGCACGCAGCAGATGGCCCACCCCACAAAGCAGCACAAACCAGTCCTGTCCCATGCCTCTCCCCATGCGTGCTCTGACCACCACAGGCACACTCGTGGCCCCCCATCAGCAAAGTATATATTTGTGAGGGCATCTTTTGTGCAGAATGGAAACACTGCTGCTGAATGCACCATGCAACCAACACACACATACTCCTACTGCAGCCAGTGCCCACCACGCAGTGGTGCTATGAATAATAATAATGCATATTATAATGCTCTGTGTGGAAATACACACCTCAAGTGTCCTTTGGAACAGGGGGAATGTCAACTCATATTCATCCTGAGAAGGCAAGTAGCTGCCTCATGCACCAGCATCACTTATGATACATGATAAATGATCACATCATTTATGATGTCCAGCCCAGGAAATGCACCAAAGGAGCTGTAGGGTCAAATCAGACAGGGCTCCTCTTCATCTGGCGTGTCATGCTTTATTTTTGCAATTAGAGCTGCTCCTTACTGGGCAATGCAGGAGACAGAGACATAGCACCTCTGTTCTATGAACTAAGCAGAACTCTGCTACAGGGAGGCTTTTCCTGATATATCTGGAGCAATGTGCCATAGTATATTATAGTCCCAGTACTATACTAAAGCATCATGTATGTTTTAAACCTTCTATGTAAATCCTCATCAGATGTGAATAAGTAAGCACCAGGTTGATCAAAGTCATACTCGTATACAAATGTACACGTGAAACATTTATTCTTCCCATCAGCCATACATACAAGTTCTCTGGAGGTGCCAACTAAGGTCAGCTGGTGAAAAACAAGCCATGCCTCACAACCAGTCAGACTACACTGTGTCATTATGGACAATTCAGTGGTAGGACTAATGTGTTCTACAGTAATGTTTTCACAGGTATATGAGCTACTTAAGAGCATAAATCTTATTTGTACACGGAAAACAGACCTTACACGGCTGAACCTCCTGCACCAGTGTATATGAAGTTCAATTTTGCCAAAGGGTGGGCACTTGCTGCCTGGGGAAGGCAAGCAGGGGGTAGAAGCCATCCTCAGGGCTTGGCCGCAGGATGGGCAGGGAGTTCTGCTTCCAGAGAGACAACACACACTCAGGCACAGCCCCCGGCTCTCAGCCCTTGAACTGTGGGCAGGCAGCCTCCTTTTCCCTGGCTCTGAGACAGAAAAGCAGCAGAGGGACAGCAACTGTTCACTGCCACCAGAAGCCTGCTGCCCTAGGCAACTGTCTGCTTCAGCTGTGCGTAAAGCTGGCACTACGAAGCAGGCACGAATTGCACCCGGCCTTGAATGAGGCTTAGGCTCAGGGGACTTGGCTGTTTTGGAAATTGTTAGCCTGTATTTCTCTTTCAGCTGTGGCAGATGAGGAGACAATGGGGCAAAGGTAGCGAGAAAAGCCAGTTTAGCTAGAGTGGGTTGCCCAAAAGTTTTTCTGCAATATATGAGAAATTGCTATGGGAAGGTGGAAGCACCTACTTAGAGATTCAGCCTAGCAATGTCATAAAATTGCTATCAGGTGTTTTGAGAGAAAATCTCTGTGAAAAGAGAAAAATAGAAAATAATTTAATCAAAATGTTCAGTGAAGCGAGTTGAGTTTTCCTTATCGATTACTGCAAATCAAACTATTTCATCCCAGGATAAAACTGGTCTGGTTGACGGTAACGAAATGTTGAGTTTGCAGCGCCATTATGGTGTCTTGTAAGAACCACAGAATGAAGAGACTTGTGCTCCCATTTCACATTGTGTGCTGGGGTCTTCAGGCGGAGCGTGCCTCCCACAAGACCCACCAGTGTCAATCAGTAAGTGGATTCTATCATTGCTGCAGCTGTGTGCTGCAGTGCATCGTGTGCCGGGATGTCTGGCAGGGGTGCTTGGCTCTTAAGGGAAATGAAACAGCCTCCAGCTCTCTCACAAAAAGGAAAACAAATGGAAAAGACGAGTGCAGAAATACATTGAAAGCAACAGGCATGTGAAGATCCTTTCAATTATAATCTCTAGAGCTGGAGGCTTACATGCTATTTTCTTTGCTGATGAGTGAGTTTGCAGCCAAATAGTGACCCCATTAGACTGGAACCGTCAACAAGTCTATGAAAATAACATAGTATTAACCAAAAGGCTGAACAATTGCTTATGGTTGAAGTCATTATAGATAAACAAACAAGACTATCAACAATCCTACCAATGAGAGGCACTTAAAGAACGATTAGTCATTGTTTCACCCAATAAAGAATCACCAGAATTGTCAGGTTTAGATAGAAGTAGCTCTTTAAAATAGTTCTTAAACAAACATATATCTTCCTGGTATAAGAAGTTGTACAGACCAGGAACAGGAATGGATTCAGACAGGGAATAAGCAGTTTCACTGCTGGTGACGATGGAACGTTATAGTCTCTCTGTGATATTTGAATTTCCTTTCTGGATAATGGCTGAGAGCTGGGAAGGTTTGTTTAGAGAAGACCAGTCGTTATTTATTTCCTCTCTTCCCTGCAGTTTTTCCTCAGCACTTAGAACTGGACACATTATAAACATACAAATGAACAAGGTGCTCTTACTGCCCAGCACTGAGATGTCAGTTTTTAGGTTCCTACTGCCCAGTGGGGCACCAGAACACAGCATGTGCTGTGTTACACTGGAGTGAAAATGTCATCCAGCATCAGCTCAGCCACATGCAGCCATCTGATGATAAGAAATGCTGTGTGTTCCCAATAATTTCTGTCTCTCCTCTCATCGAGGAATAACTATCATCTCTCCCCAAATCAAAACATAATCTGCTCAACAGGAAGCTAATAAAAGAAGTGCCATTCTGAGGGGAAGAATGACAGGGAAATTTTTAGGCACATAAAGTATTAATAAAAAAGCCTGTTGTTGTTCAAAAATAGTCTAAGCTGCTAATACATCATTTGGAGTTGCTTTCTGGACAACAACCAAAGCAGGCTGTCTAGGAAGGGGATTGCAAACCTCATGCTTTCATTAAAGATGTGAGTAAGACTCATGCCAGAGACTGCAGCAGTCTTGTTACCTTCTTCTGTGTGAAGCTATACAGAATGAAATTCCACTTTGTTACTGAATAAGTAGTCAAAATAGAACCAGATTTCTTCTGAAAAGATAGTCTTCTTCCTGTACAGATCATCACTAGTCTCAACAATCTACAGTGAGAGAAGA
This sequence comes from Gallus gallus, assembly GCF_016699485.2. Taxonomy (NCBI): domain Eukaryota; kingdom Metazoa; phylum Chordata; class Aves; order Galliformes; family Phasianidae; genus Gallus; species Gallus gallus. Next base: position 82,401,069 of record NC_052532.1, read on the forward strand.
AGGTGGCTTTCATCCAGCATGCTAAAATATCTCAAAATAAGCAAAATCAAAGCTACTGCTCCTGAGTGTCCATTATTGGAGCTACTTCTATTTGCAGATGTCCAAAGCAGAGACATGTTGAAGGAAAACAGACTGACACTCCCAACCTGATGTGTCTATCTCCAGTTTCCCGCTAATCTCGTGCAAAAATCTACAAGAAACAAAAAGCATTAAATTTCCAGTCCCTTTACCAAAGCATATGGGACCAAATAACCCACCAAACTCCTTCTCTCACATTCCCAGGCTGCCAGAAAGGCAGAACCAACCCTATCCTAGGAAAGCACTGCCTTCGGCACTGATTTCACCACTGTGTTTTCTTTTCCAACAATATTGTCCAGGTTCGTCAGCACTGCAGCACCTTTTGAATGCCAAGCCCCAACAAGCTGCAGAATTCACAGCTGTTTTACAGCTAAGCAAAAGTACTGGGAAACCTCAGCACGGGTGCTCACAGACTGTAGCACGCACCAACGGCCCAGATACCTTCAGAGCTAGCTGGGATCTAATTTGGCCCTAGACAGCCCATCTTAAGCTATCACCATGGAAACCACCATGTTCCTGGGTACAAGGCCACCTTTTCCTGGGACAGTTTGGTTTTCTTGAAGCTCAGCTAGAAGTGGTTATTCCCACAACGAAAGTGGGTAATACTCTAAGTAACAACACCTCCTGTATTTCAAGGAAGCCTTCTGAGATTTGCTGGCTGTAGTCAAGAGGCAAAAGAGTGGGCCTGCTGAGACACGGGCGCCTTGTGGGAATGTTGACCTTACCATTTCTCACCAGACCTGGGACCAGTAAAGTGGTAAAGATAATACCTTCTAATAGTAGGTACAGGAAGAGGCATAACAAGATAAAAAATATCCCATACAGCAATATACTCCATGGCCATTTTGCCAACAAGGCTGAGTTGTGTGTGCTGTTCTCACACAGAGACATACCATATGTTTTTTGCAACCAATTATCTTCTCCACAGCTAGAACACATTCCCCTGCTAAGGCAAAACCTGCAACTTCTGCTCCCCATCAGAGTCTCAGAATGAGCAGTGCACTGACAATTTTGTCCCTCCAGGCCAGATATCTAAGCCCAAGAGACTGGAAAACACCCACAGAGCAAGAGTGAAACACCAAATCAAACAAACCTGGAAGGAGGGGAGACCTGCCAACTCCTCAGAAACACTAACAAGAAAAGCAAAGCAAGGCAGCACTTTCCCTCCTTGCAGCTTCCAGTTGGAATGCGCTATGACTGCAGCTATCAAGATGGAAGAGCAGGTTCAGGGCCTGGCTATGCATTACCTGGCAGTCCCGTGCCATCAGGATGTGCCGGTCCCACTGGTCACCTGGAGATGAAAGCACCGTCTCTCAAGAAATTGCCAGAAGACTCCTTCTGGTTCTCCATTTTGGAAACAAAGCTCATTTTTAAGACATTTCTGCAAAACGGAACAGGCGTAACAAGGGCTGCAGGAGTGGCACAAAAGTATACCCAAGATCAGAAGTGTTCTGCTTTACAGAGATAAAGACCTTCCAAACATCAAAAAACATTCCTAATTTTGAAACAGGATTGCAAGCTTATTTCCTGCCATTGCTGAAAGAAAGAAAAACAAACACACCTGTGCACAGAAAGGCTGAGACAGACAGAGAGAGGAGCTAAGTCCTTCTCTCTATGTTCTCCATGCCTGTCCCTGCATCATTAACAAGCAGCCTCGGGAGCCCAGGATGGGAGAAAGGGAATGGTGTCCAGGAACACTGAAGGAGGCACTGGCATTGATGGCTCATGCAAGGCAATGTGGGTACTGAGTAGGCTGACAAGAGCTGATGTGCCATCCAGCACGCTACAGAGGACAGTTTTGAACTACCAGTTGTAATGACACGTTGCAATTTACTTGCAAGTCTTGTGTGGGTCAGATAGGATAGAAGCTTTGCCACCACAGTCAGTGCAAGTGGGAACAGCCCTAGGGAGGCTTGGCAGTGAAATCCTGTTGTTACAGGGTCACCACAGAGAGGTGTCAGGCATAAACTCTGTGAGTATGGCTGCCATCTTCTGAACTGCTTTTCTGCAGGTGCTCAGGAGGAAGCAGATTACTCCAAGGGGCAAACAAGGCTGGAGCTAAAAAAAGATAGATCCAAGTGCTAACACAAACCAAGATGAAAGGCCAAGGGTTTATTTTTGATTTGTATGCTCTCCACTGATCTGTGACCCACTCTGACCTCTCCCTCTGACCCCTCACCTCCAGCAGTTAGGGGGAGAATTAGTCACTAAGTAAGGACACAGTCCCTGCAACTGAGGTCTGTGTGAGTTTCCTTAGGATCAGGGGACTGTAATTCCCTGCAGCATGTGCTGTAGGTCATGGTGCTCCTCCTGTTGGTCATCCATCTTCCATGGTTCCTCAGCAGGAAGCCTGTTTGTTGAAGGGTGGTCATTTCAGAATTGATCTTGTCACTACAATAGGAACGTAGGTTATCACTTCTGAGCTGGCTGCCCTGTTACTGCCTCATTTTTCCTAATGAGCAGCAGAAATAGTGAGTCAAGTTTTGCAAGCCTGATACTCCATTAATGCTGCTGAATGGGTGAGACACTGCCCGTGAGTCGCTTAGGGTATGCAGAGCTACAGAAATTTTGTTCTGTCCTATGACTGAGCTTTGACTGGACCAAACACAGTTGGGATCAAATGACTGACTTCTTACTAAACAAGAAGTTAATCTCATCAGAGGACTCGATCAACAAAGGTGGACTGCATTTCCTCAGGGTCTGCCCTGGTCCCATGGGAGGGACAGCAGGGACAGAGAATTGAAATGGATGGCTTGCTCCCACTGCGGCCTCCCCAGATTTGCAATTCAATTCAATAAAAGGTGGAGCAGGCTGCTGAGCTGCCTTTGAAAGGGTCAGAGGGTTCAGAAGCAGCAGGAGGGAAATGGAGGCAGGATGCAAGCAAGAGAAGGGACAACATTATTCTTCTTCACTCCGGAGTGAATGCTTTGCCCCAGGGGCAAGAGAAAGAGCACCTCTCTGATTGAATTACCAGCAGGACCAGAAGAATAAGCAAGTGTTGGATGGCTGACACCCATAGCATTTGGCAGGCATTGATGTGACTCAAACCAGGGTGAGCAGCATCTTACAGTAAGAAAACCTTTGCCAAGGGTACTGGAAACAACTTTTCTACTCTTGTGTCCACATTCCTGTTCTACCACCTCCCAAACATTCATAACTTTCTAAGTAACAGCAAAGGACAGATGCAGTGTGTTATACCAAAGCACATAAGACAGATTAATTTTTTCCTGAGTTGCAAGAGGCTACTGAGACTGGCCCAGAAACATGTACTGAAGTGTGCTAGGAGACCACTTTGGCTTAACCCCTTGCCTCTAATCCCTGGAGAGGGTGAGGTACTGTAGTAGGCAGCACTGCCTAAGAGCTGAGCAGCTAGCATGAATTACGGCACAGTGATGAGAGCAATTTAGTACGCAGACGGAAGAGAACCTGAAAAGGTCATGGAGAAAATCCCTTGATTCAACCACTAAAATGTACAGAATTATTAGCAAGCAAATTTGTTTCCTTGAAGTTTCAGTTGCTCATTCTTGCTCAAATTCAGACTGTGCTATTCACAGGAAGTTAACGCTATCTAAATCAATCATCAATCAGTACAATGCATTAGCTTGCAGTGCAGTCCTGTCCCAAATTCTTGAGGACAGAGCCAGAGCTAGGGATTGTCAGCACCAAGCGAGTACTCACCTGGATGATAAGGAATTTTAAAATCATACACTTCTGCTCATCTACACATCTCTGAATCAGGCAGGAGGTTGCTGAACGTGGCTCCTTGCCTGCTGTTGGAAAGGGTGTCAGGCAGGATGATACAAGCGGGTCTTTCCAGCCTTCAGAACTCAATCTTCCACAGGTTCATTTCTTTCTCATTCTTTATTTCTCTCATTTTATATTTTTATTTTCTTCTGACGGAATTCTCTGCTGTCCAGCACTGGATGTCTTCAGGCAGCATTGCATACATCTCTTTCCCTTAAATCTTTCTCAAGATAAAATGATGGTCACAAGAAGCAGATGTATCAGTGCCACTGTGTCCCAGCTCCATTTTCCAGTATTGGCCTGTTCAAGAAGAGTACAGAAGAACTAAATGTGGAGCTTAAAACTGAAGTTTAGAATGAGAGAGCAAGCTGCAGAATGCAATTCTGTAGTAAAAATTGCAATTCTGTGGTAAAATCTTCACTCTAGAGCAGGTATAAACTCAAACAGTTTACAGAAAAGGGGAAAAGTAAATTTAAGACTAGTCTTGTTTTTATGATACCTCCAAATGGCAACAGTCTTACACAGTCCTTTACCTACTCCCCCTAGGAAGGATAATGCATGTTTTCTGCCTTTATCTTCAGAGCTTAGCAAAGCAATTTCTTGATTTCTTCACCATTCCCTAGGGTGAGGCTGGAAGCTTTATAAACCAGATTACAGACAGCACTGCTCAGCTTCCGCTAAAATGGCACCTCTAGACTAAACTAGTCATGGAGTTCGAGTTCTCCTAAATCATTTTTCTACTTAACACCCAAGCAATAAATACATTTTTCTCATCTTTCTCCTATGCACTGATCTACCCACTTCTAATGTATTTCACAGCAGTCTGTATCCAAATATTTAGTGAATAGGGTTCATATGCATTGCAAATCATATAAGAAAGCAAGCCATCTTTGCCTAGGATCAAGGCCAAAGACAGAACCTCTTCATTCTTCTCCATTCATCAGGATTTAACTCTCATCTTTTCAGAGCACTCTGACTCAGGCAGCCTCAACAAAGTACAAATTCCAGCTGCTCTGATCTTACAGATTCAAAACTCAAATATTCCCATTTTCATGGGTACATGGCTCCCATACTTTGAACTTGCTTTGAACTTTGGGTTTGAACAAACTTAGGAGCTTCTGGTCATAATCAGTGAGATTTCATCTAGTGGGGAAAAAAGAGGGGGAAGAAAAGAACAAAAAAGAATGTTCTTTATGGATCAGACAGAAAATCAGCCTTGGGTTCAGTCATAAAGGTCAGATGAATTTCCTAATGAGCCCTGCCTATGTTTTAAGCTCGCACTGACAGTTGCAGCCAGTCAAATTTCAGTCCATTTCAGGTTTCATTTTGAATGTTTCATGCACTTCTAGACCTCACCATTTTCAAAATATATAACTTGGTTATTACTCCTGATTTTAAAAGTAGATATAAATCATATCACAAAAGAAGATGGCCAGACTGTTAAATCTCTTCTCAATTGCTGAACTTTGAGAAAGCCATTTTTTTTCCATAATATGCTGTGGTTATTTCACATGGAGGTCAAGCAGAAGCTACAGATTTCTATATGGTAAATCTGTCTCAGCTGGGTCTTGATCTTGAAGGTTCCTGCATATGGAGCACCCTTGGTTTGGTGGAAGTTGCTGTAGGTGTCCACAGGTGTTAGGACCTACCTGTATTGTAAGACTTCTGGTTTCACTGGCTTCTGCCCCACACTACCAAAAATGCTGCTTCTTGGGCAGCAGCATGTCCATCCTGAGAGCCAGTGCTGCCACAGAGTGCTGGATGAGTTTCAGTGCGCGATATGAGAGACTGACTATGAATGTGGTCACCTGAAAGGAAAGCAGCTCAAGGGCTTGCACTCACAAGACAAGAAAGCCATGGTTGTCTGATACCAGCAGCATCCCAACTTCCTGTGTGATGCCATTCTTCCCGATCAAGAAGATTTTTTCTCCCATTATTCCCCCTTTGTCTTTTGCTACTTTCTAGTTGTATGAGTCCATTATAGTGCAGCTTTCTAGTCTTTCTTTGACAGGTTCAATCAAAGTATTCTTCTCCTCTTCCTGGAGGCAGTTGCATGTGATCACTTGAGCAGACTGCATGTGTTTCACTGAAACCTGAACAATGCTTATGCAATAGAGATCAAAATCTGAACTGCTTCTCCAGTTTGCTTCAAGCTGATGGATGGAGAGAGCGTAAGTATGACACAGCAAATCAGGTGCCAGCGCTTCAACCAATGTAACTTCAGTCCTGTTCAGACCATGTTTGCAAACAGAGCTGCCTTCTGCTTTTCCCAATAGATCAAAGCAGGTGCACAAAGAGAAGGGGGGTAATATCCATCCATGGAGATATTCGCAACTTGCCTAGAGTTGTGAATATCTCCATGGAGTCAGATGGAGTCCTGAGCAGCCTGATCTGACTGGCCCTACTTTGAGCAGAAGGTGGGAGTAGAAACCTCTAGAAGTCTGTTCCCACCTCCATTATTTTCTGATTCAATCATCTTTCCAGTTGTTTGGCTGACACATTTTTTGGTCAAGAAAAGAATTGGAATGCAAACTGTTCATTATAAACATACATATATCAATAAGTAAAAATAGATATGTTCTCCTGTATAACAAATCTTAGTCTTTATTTTTGCTCTAGGAGAGAAATACGAATTCTATTTTAGGTGAAGCGAATGCATCTCTCTTCTGCTTATACAAAATGGGTAAAAATATTCTACTATCTCATGTCTACCTATTTTTTTTTTAACATCTTTTAGCTATCTCAAAACAACCCAGCTATACCATAGGTCTGAAGTTCAGCTTCAACTTGGATATTATTATTATTATCACCTAAGAGTTCTGAAACAGAAAGGGTGAAGGAATTGGAAAGAAAAAAATTCCAATTAAAAGTAGGAAGTGTAGAGTACAAAGAGAGATTGTGAAATGATGACGAATGAGTACAGGAAAGACAAGCAGAGACTGTCAAATAAGCAACAGGAATGCAAGGAGAAAGAGATGTTAATTTTAAAAAACTTGATAACTATAGCTAGTTAGAAACTATTTTTTTTTTCCTGTGGAAACATTTTTACAAAAATATGGATTGCTAGGATTTTTTTTAAAGACTCAAAAAAACATCCTTTCATCAAAGACAAACCATTTTCAGTACAAATGGGAAAAATATATTTTCAAATGTTTTCAATTTCTTTTATTTTTTAAATAAAGTATGAGGGAAATATGAATTATATAATTACCATAAGAATCACAGAACCATAGAATGGCTTGGATTGGAAGGGACCTAAAAGACCACCCAGTTCCAACCTACCTTCTGTGGGAAGGGTTGCCACCCACCAGATCAGGCTGCCCGGGGCTCCATCCAACCTGGTCTTGAATGCCTCCAGGGGAGCAGCCTGTCCCAGTGCAGTGCCTTACCACTTTCTGAGTAAAGAATTTCTACCTAAGATCTAACCTAATGGGGGGACCAAAGTTGGTCTCCTCCTGCTTATAAGATCCCCTCAAGTACAGGAGGGCTGCAATAAGATCTCCCCAGAGCCTTCTCTTCTCCAGGCTGAACAAGCATAGCTTCCTCAACCTTTCTTCGTAGAAGAGGTGCTTCAGCCCTTTGATCATCTTTATGGTTCTCCTCTGGACCCGCTCCAATAGCTCCACATCCCTCCTGTACTGGAGGCCCCAGGCCTGGATGCAGTACTCCAGATGGTGCCTTACAAGGGCAGAGTAGAGGGGGACATTCACCTCCCTCTTTCTCACTGGTGGCCACTCTTTATACTTAATGTCAACATTGTCAAATGCTTTTCTTGCAGGAGGGCCAAGTTTCAAAATGTTTGTTTTCTCCCTCTCGGTATGTCATTGCAAAGCAAGACAGCTACAACTGGAAAGACTGGCAGTGGCCTGGATCAGAGGATTCTAGCCTGGTGACTCGGCCATGCATTTTGGGAGTGGGAAAAATTTGGGTTCCAGTTCCTCATGCAGAAGGCTGAAATAATCTCCTTGCTGACACTATCAGCTTCTGTCTTCTCCTTTCACATCAGCTTGAATTTGCACCTTATTGTGCCATCTCAGAAACTACAGCTCATGGGACACAAATGATTCGGCAGAAAAAGAGAAAAGAATTCACCTGTCTCACTGCTGTCACACTTTCTTTATTCAGCTATTCATCTGTGAGGACCTTCAAGTTCTACTCCGCAGGGCTGCTCTCAATGAGTTTCCAACCTTAGCAATTCTATGATTCTATGAGTTCTCCCAGTCTGTACACATATCTGGGTTTGCCCCAACCCAAGTGCAACATCTCACACTTGGCATTGTTGAACCTCATTAGGTTCATGTGAGCCCACTTTTCAAGCTTGTCCAGGTCCTTCTGGATGGCATCCCATCCTTTGATTGTGTCAACTGCATTAATCACCTTCACCTTAGTGTCATCAGTAAACATGCTGAGGGTACACTTGACCTCACTGTCTATGTCATTATTGATAAAGACGCTGAAGATCACTGGTCCCTTGATGAACCTCTGGAGAATACCATTCTTGACTGGCCTCCACCTGGACATAGAGCCATTGACAACTCTCTGGCTGTAACCAGCTAACCAAGCTTTATCCACTGAATAGCCCAGCCTTCAAATCCATACCTCTCCAACTTAGAGATAAGGATGTGGTGCAGGACCATGTCAAAGATCATGCACTAGTCCAAGCAGATGACATCAGTTGCCATTCCTTAGTCCACCAAAACCATCATTCCATCATAGAAGGCCACCAGATTGGTCAGAAATTATCTGCCCTTGGTTAAGCTGTGATGGTAGTCTCAAATCAACTCACATGTGCCTTAACATCTCATTCAGGCTGGTCTGTTCTATGACCTTTCCAGGCACAGAGGTAAAGCTCACTGGTCGGTAGTTTCCCACATCTTTGTTTCTCCCCTTCTTGAAAATGGGAGTGATGTTTCCCTTTTTCCAGTTACTGAGGACTTCATCTCTGTCAGTGGTTTCATGGCTAGTTTGGCCCAATTCCATGACTGATAGGGCAGAGGGACCCATAGATCCCCGCTCCAGAAGAGGAAGAAGGGGGTTAGGGAAATGGTCCTAAGAACAAAACAGCAGCAACGAGATAAGGGAGAAAACTAATTTACTAAATAGGATAGCGGAATGCAAGATAACACAATATAATATAATGTAATTTCAATTGAAGCTAATAAATCAAATAAAATGAGAAAGAGAGTGTCCAAAAATAAAGGCCTTACTCGGCCTTACTCTAATGCTGAAGGCGAGATGGCCAGGGAGCACACACCACAGTAACAAGCAGTAAAAGAAATGGGGGCATCTTGTGACTCATGAGCAGTTTTATCTTTCCCTCTAAATGGAAAATGGAAACAGAACAGTGAAAGTCTTCTGGGTTATGTAGTTCTTCTTCTCTTCTGAGAACCAGGTACCCGGAAATATCAACAATACACAGAACTGGAGCATTAACTCCTTAACTCCCAGTGCACTATATGATGTTATGATGTGGAATACTGATAACAAAAAATCATAAAACCATGACAGTCTGTAAGCCACGACTTTTCAAATATGATGGCATGTCTTGGCAACCACATCAGCCAATTCCTTCAGGACCCTAGGGTGCATATTGTCCAGTCCCATAGACTTGTACAGCCTCATGAGGTAGTCTCAACTTGCTCTGCTCTTACAGAGGGAAGGATTTAGCTCCCTTGACCCCCACCTAGAATTTCAGGGCCATGAGAGGCATTGGAAACCTGACTGTCAATGAAGACAAAGGCAAAGAACTCACTGAGTACCTTGGCCTTCTCCATGTCTCTTGAAGCCAGTCCTCCCTTCTCATCTATCAGAGGGGGTACACCCTCCTTTGCCTGTCTCTTCTGACCAATGTACTTAAAGAAACCCTTCTTGTTATTTTTCACATTCTTCACCATGTTCAATTCCATCTGCACCTTGGCTTTCCTGATTCCATCACTGCATGTTCAGATGGCATCTCTGTATTCTTCCCAGGCCACCCATCTCTGTTTCCACTGCCTATAGTTTTTGTTATTTTCCCTCAGTTTGGCCAGTAGGTCCTTGCTCAGCCATGCCAGTTTCTTGCCTCCTCTGCTTGATTTCTTCTGCTGGGGAATGGAGAGCTAAGGTGTCCTTAGGAAGCTGCCAGCTCTGTTCCACTCCTTTGTTCCTAAGGACAGTTTCCTAGGAGATATCATCTGATAATTCCTTAGACAGTCCAAAGATTGCTCTCTTGAAGTTCAGGGTCCTGACTCTGCTCTTTGCCAGGCCCACATTCCTCGAGATCATGGACTGGACCAGGGCACGGTCACTACAAGCCAGACTGCGTCTTCTCCACTTCTGGTGTATCTGTCCAATACCTGGACCAGGAAGTTATCCTCAACAGATTCCAGGAGTCCTCTGGATTGCTTGCAGCCCATTATGTTGTCTTCTCAACAGACATCTCAGTGTGAGAGCCTGCAAGTGTGACATCTCTTGCAGCTGAAGCAAGAAGGCCTCATCGACAGGCTTTCCTTGATCAGGTGGCCTGTAGTAGACCCTGACCACCAGATGTCCTTTATTGGTCCAGTCCCTAATTTTAGCCCATAAACTCAGCCTGGTCATGGCTGTTTCTCAGAGGCAGCTCTTTGCAGTCTATCCAATTTTTACAGAGGGCTGTTGTCCCACTCCTCATGCCTTGCCTATCCCTTCTAAAAAGCTTGTAGCCTCCGACTGTAGTATTCTAGTTGTGCAATTTGTCCCACCACGTTTATTAAGTCATAGTTTTTAATTGCTCCATGATTTCCAACTTCTCCTCCTTATTTCCCATGCTGTGTGCATTGGTACAGAGGCACTTCAGCTGGACTATTGTCCACATTACTTTACTGGAGAAGCCTGCTGCCAAATCTACTTTGATAAATCTGAAGTTTTCCCCTTCTGCTTCCTAAAGTGACAGTGTTCCCTGGCTTTTTTCTGTCACTCAGCAGTACATTCAATTCTTTCATCAGATCTAGTTTAAAGCTCTGCTGATCAGCCCAGACAGTTTGCTGTCCACTATAGCCTTGCCCCTCCTGGTCAGTTGTGTCCTATCCAATGTTGACATGCCTGATATATTGACTTTGTGTCCTAGATCATAGAATTTAAAGCCCTACACCATCTACACAGCTGTTCATTCAACTGGTCTGTTCTCCTCCTTCTGCCTGGATCCCAATCTCCAGCTGGGAAGATGGAAGAGAACACTACCTGTGCTCCCAATCCATTCAACATCTTTCTTTTAATATTTTGTAATTTCCTAGTTTCAGACAGCTTAAAAGAACAGAAGCAGATAGAAGTCCAGTTTTAATATTCCTGGTAGCCTCTTCCTCATGTCCTGAATGCGGGACTCTGGCAGGCAGCAAGTCTCTTCAGAGAGGTTATCCACATGGCAAATGGGTGCCACAGTGTCCCTCAGCATGGAGTCTTCAATAACTAAAACCCTTTGCCTTTCTTTGGTGGCACTGGTTCTGACTTGGGTCCTTGGCTAAACCATCTTGACGTGGTTGTCCCTTTCTGGTTCTGAATTATTGTCTTCATCCTTCTCCCCTTTCACCCCCAGAGCTTCATACATGATGCTTCAGGAGCAAGGGGAAGGTTCCCTCTTCTGCCCTGAGCAGAGACCAGAGTCCTGTCTCCCTCATCTTGAATGTTTTTGCCATTTGCCTCCTCAGGGTTGGTAGCTTGCTTAGCTTCTTCCCCCTGCAGGAACTTAAGACAGGGCTGTTGATCTGCCTGCATCACTGCACAATACCACGCATCAGTCTCTCTCTCTGATTGCTGGATACTTCTCAGCCTGGCAATCTACTCACAATCTACTCACAGTCTACTCACCTGATCAAAAAGTTCATCAAGCTCAGCACACTTCTTCCCCTGAATCTTCCACTGAAAAAAGTTTCAGACATTTTACGGAGTAATGTCAGCTTAGGGCAGCTTGGCTGTTGTCAAAGCATTATCCAGCATTGCTATTTCACATTTGATTGTAAGAATTTTACACATATTTAATATTCTTTGGGAGGAAAAAAGAAAACAAAGCAAAACAAAATAAAAAACAACACAAGCAGATTACAAGGAGAAAATGATTTAACATCTGAAAAGATAACTGCACATATCAACAAAGCTACAAATGCCTTGAGATCAGACTTCTTCCTATCGTCCTCCTCCCTCTCCCAGCAAATTATTCTCAGCTTTCTCTTGTGTTTTCTGCAGCTATTAACAAAGTCTTTCTTCCTACACTACTGTCAGGTGAGCTCTTCCACGCAAAGTAGTTGGGGCAAATAATCCATCATCTGACCCCTCTGCAATTCATGAAATACTCAGCAGCAAGCACCTTTACAATGCAAAATGCTGACTTTTTACTTTTTCCTAACACAAGGCTGTGGATCTAGAGGATGAGGTTAAAATCGTTTATTCAGAATATCTGATGAAGAGCTATGTTGGGAGAGGGAAAATTCAGGCTAACCCCAGATCATGAGACACATCAAAAGCCCCAGTTTGTAAGAGTTACCGATCAAGCTAATTGGCGTTATCTGGAGTAGGAGGGGAATACATGAAATGAAGATCCATCTTGAGCCTGAGTTCCCTCCCTGTGCTCCATATTCTCCGCTCTTTTTCTTGCATTAGTTTTCTTTATCATTATGCCACTAAGGCACGGCAGCCTAAGGGAATGCCCGGAGCAAATACACAGATTCTTCTTACATTTTTGCAGGATCATACACCAAAGATGTGCTTCCCATCTTTATCTATGGGACTCTTTATTAAAATGCTTTCCAAGATTATTCCTGCAGGTTTTTTTGTTTGTTTGTTTGTTTTTGGTTTTTTTTTTTCCTGGAGTTTTGTTCTTCTCATGAGGAGAAAGTCAGCTGGAGAAGCTGGCATCATGCAGTTCTCAAAATATTTCTGTTTCCAGAAGGGAGTGCAACAGAGACTACAAACAGTGACTGTGGGGAGGAGGAGGGAGAGCAGTGGATTTGTTCATACACTCTGCTTTCACATTGCTCAGCCCTACTCTCCAGCTGTTGTGACATCTTTGTGCCACGCACACCCCAAGTCTGCATAGTCTTCCTATGCAGCCTCATCCTCCCTTATCCACCATTTGCTACCCTGAGCCATTGAATCTTGCTTCCAGCAGGACTATGTGGAGAACTATTGTTGCTGTTTGACAGATGAACATGAAAAAGGAAAAGACAAAACATTGTAGTAGTTGTGATCTGAGCCAGAATTCAAGTGCTTAGGGGAATTCCTTTGCCAAATCAGTGAACAAACAAACAAACAAACACTCTCTCTCTCTGTCTTTTTTTTTTTTTTTTTTAATTTTTTTTTTTTGCTTATTTTGGCTGAGGGAAAACATTTCATTCAGTTTAAAATGAAAAATATTTCTTTCCATTTTCAGTACGCTCCGCAATGAATGACTGCAGGCAGACATTGCTTTATTCAGTAGCTCAGTGCTAAGACACACAAAGCACAGAGGGGCAGCATTTGCCATCTCTGGAGACTGGAATACTCAGGTTTTCCCATTTTAGGTCCACGTCCTCTGCCACAGAACTTTCTTATGCAATTTAAGGTCAGTCTTTGCGTTGCTCTGCTCTGTACTACACATGCAATGCATGTAGCCAATCTCTTTATAAATCCAGCAGGAGAAGGATTTAAATATGTTATAGGAAAGTGGAGCAGTTCCAGTAGGAGGGTATAAAAGAGATTTACTGCACAAAATCTCAGGTTGAAATATAGTTTCAAGCCAGTGAGGCAGAGGCAAGGATAGAGTCTGTCTCTCCATCAGCATGAGTGAATGAATGGAACGGACAGCTAGGTTAACACGGTCCCTTCCTCATCAGCCTCTACTTGAGGAATATTAGGCAGGGAGGAATGAGAGGAGGAAAGAACTGTTTATCTATTTAGCAGATTTGGTTATAATTATTGTATGGTCATGACTGATTTCATGATCATTAAGAGATAGTACATTTACCAAAAACATTTGGTTTTGTTTCATTATGAGTTACGTGCAAAGCTCTTTGAACCAGGGACAGCACTTCTCACATTCAATACAGTATTGCACAGTGACATGCCAAAACCCAAAACTTCAGTAAGGACTCTTGACACTACATGGATACCACATCTAACAGTGAAAAAGCTTTAAAACAAAAAAAAAAAGAGAGAGAGAGAAAGAAGAAAAACCTCAAACCAGATCACTCGTATCCTAAAGAGAAGTCCTTCCCAGTCTGTTTATTCCAAGATTTTTCATTTTGCATAAAATAGTTATTAGTCCAAATGATAGTGACATTTGATAAATGTGGGTTAACTCATTTCCTAAAACTCCAGTGAAAATCTCAGCCTTAGGGGAAGGGAAAAGCAAAAATATTCACCTTGAGAAGCTTCAGCAATATTAAGACAGGAATCCTGAGGCACTGCAAGTGGTTGGGGAGGTGCGTAGTAAGAGCAGCATTTCAAACACAGCTTATCGGCAACCAATGGGCAAAAACTCTGAAAAAGTAAATAAACCACTTCTCAATATAGCAACAAGGCTAACTGGGAACTGCTTTGACTCCTATTCAGACACTGCAGACTCACATGAATCTATTTGTTCCCCATTTGCCTTTCTGTTGACAGGACGCAGTCTGGGTATGAGCCATCCCGGTTGTGCCAGCTACCTCAGAAGGCAACTGGGCAGCCCAGCATTGGTCATCCACTGCCTCTCCACATCTGGAGCAGGTGGATATTGTCGGTTCATTCACTGCATCACTTTCAGTCCGGCTGCAGATGAACTCCATTTCAGTTTTGCTTATAAATGCTTTGTCTCCACATTGCCGTAGTTCCCCAGGAATCTGGCTCTCCTTACGGCACTTTGTTCTTTAATGACTTTTTTTCCCTGGAATTTAAAAATAATAGTAATTACAGAAAAGGTCCTGCTATGCTGTTCTGAATAAATGAAGTCCCTTTGAGAAGAGCTGTTAGCAAAAATGAAATGAAGATGTCTTCTGCCATGCTGCCCACACCCCTGCTGTATCCAATCTACAGTATGAACGTTCTATAGAGCAGAGATTTTAACATGACAAAATCTGGTCGTGTTAAATTATGTAACACTCACATTCTGATATGTGCACTCCACATCTTTAAATCTCCACTGGTATGACAGGAAAGATGTACGTGTTGAACTTCGATATAAACTTGATTTCTTTTTTTTTGTTCTTCCTATACGAGTTAAATTAAAAGCCATTAAGCATGTTTTTTGCATGCAAGGAAATACAGCAAGATGTGGAGCTGTATGGTAAGTGTGTGTGCAATTGCTGTATGGGGAGTAATTGAATCAATGAAACCTGTTTGCAACACTCAGTCTGCACATGCAAGAATGTTGACTGAATTTTGAGAATGAAAGGTGAGTGACCGGGAATGCCAGCCCTGTGACACATGCATGTGGAACGGTGCAAGCTTCAAGCTGTGCAAGAACCAGCTCTTCCCAAATCTAATTTCAAGCACAGAACTCCTTAGAAAGCAAAAGAGAATTTCATTTTGCAGGACTCAAGTGCTCCCTGAGCTCCTTACTGATACTGGCAAGCAGGCTGAAATATTGCCAGTAGATTTTAGCTTGGTTTCTAAGGAAACAAGGCCTTTGTGATTGCACAGGAGCATGTGTGTCTATGTGCGTGTACGTTAGCCTCTGAAATGCCCTTCACCTCCAATACCTTTTGAGCTCATCAACCAATCTCAAGCCAACCTTGCTGAAGGATATGAGCATTGGAGATACAGTATTCTTACAAGTGTCATGAAAATATGTGCTCGCACAAAAGATGTGCTGTTCATTCTGCCGCTGACAGGAAAAGCTAACAAACTTGCCCTTTTGCAGACTTCAGGGAACCCAGAGTACTGGAGACCGTATTCCATTATTTCTGCAGCTTGTGAACGTCTTTGTTTCACCTTGTTGAAGCATTATCTGACATATGCTGGACTGAGCCCAGTGAAAGGGGATGATCAGCAGCCACTGTCCAGTGATCCATGTTGGATGCAAGCTGATGCTGGCAAAGGGTCCCTGGATTTTCTAGTGCCTCAGGTCTTGACTTGACTCTCACGTGAGGGTGCTTTGGGCCATTGGACTCCCTCGCCTGGGAGTATTATTTGACCAAAGTGTCGCAAATTCCCTGGCTTGGGTGCTTTTCTTGTTCCTTTTCATCCCCATGCTGACTCTGCTGTCTAAATGCATGCAGAGAGCATCTCTAGGAGAGAGGGAACACGGGCACCAACGAAGCGGAGATGTGCTTAATGCAGACACCATTAATAAATCACTGATAGTTAAGATATAGATTGGGTGATGGGTGGCAGATGGGAAGGAGGAATGTCAAATTGCTTTTCTCATATAGATTATTGGATTAACAAGGAAGCAGCGGGCGTGTGGCAAACCGGTGTAACAAATTACTATCATAAAATAAAAAAAAAATGGAACTCATTGCGAGCTGGTAATAATGCCATGTTGGCCATTAGCTCTCTGGAGAGGTACTCAGCGCACAACATCCGTCTTCTGGAAAAGAGACGGCCGCTGGACCACCAGGGTGAGGAAGGGCCCCATTTGCTTTCCCTTTCCCCCTCCCCCTGCCTCCTAGCTCAGAGCTCACGCTGTAAAACAGGGTGGCCAACAGCAGCAGTAATGAATAATCGTCAGAGCTTTTAATAAACACTGCTAATTATTCCCCCCTGCCTTTGATCAGGCTCCTGCGCTCCCCTGCACCAGAGCAGGCGTGAGATCAGTAAGCAAACAGCAACCTGCCAAGCTGACTCTGCTCTTGGGTTCCAATCCTGATCCATCTGAAGGCAATGACTAAAATCCTGTTTGCCTTTAATAGAAGCAGATCAAGTCTTAATTCTCCTGCTGTTCCAGCTGCCCAGCACACACTCCTAGCCTGCAGTTCAAGAGTTGTGTACCGCCATTATGCTGCAAAAATTTCTGCCTGATACACGCACAGTGCTTCAAGAGAAGCATCAAGCTGGCTTGTCTCCCTTCTGTCAGAGTCCCCATTGCCTACTACTAGCAGTGAGGTACACCAGCAAGAAGAGAGCCAGCACAGCAGGAGAACTACGTCTACGGGTGTTGTGGGAATAATAAGCATATCTTCTAAAATGTATAAATTCAGTAATGGTGAAGCTGTGAAAATCCTATGTGGAGAAGAGAAGGAATGGATAGAATAGAATGGCACAGCACAATGTAGCACAGCTCAGTTTGATCACTAGTCTGTTCCATGGGTTCAGTCACTTGGTCCCTCAAATCTCTGGTTCAGCTTAGGCTGGGTAGAATCATGTTTTTCTTCCATCCACCCACCATGTCTCTGTGTTTGGCCACCTGTCCTTCATACGGTAGGGGCTGCACCCCCTCACATTAACCCCCCAGCCAGTCTGTCCCTGCAGAGTTCCTGCACACTGCATCCAAACCACACGGTCAATGGCACGTGAAAAAGGCTCTACCCAATCATGGTCCAGACTCAAATAGCAAGCACCATTTTTCTGCTTCCCACACCACTCCCTCCCTTCTCTGTCAGCCTCATTTAATTGCTCTGGAGACAGCAGAAGCCAGAAATCAATGTCCAAACATTATCAGACTATTTCTCTTAGCCTTATAACTTGCTAGAGCTATAGAGCAAGCTAAATCACACTGTGAGACCTTCCTCTCACTTGAGTGCCTTTCTCATGTGAGCAGAGAGCACTGTTGCAGCAGAAGTCAGCTGCTGACCTGTGCAGAGTGCCTGTCTGCAGGCACTGAACACCTTTCTGCATCATTCTCCTGCATAGGCAATGAGGTCGGACTGTGCTGCTGTGAGACTAAGCCCACTTAATGCGTAAAATCAGAAGTGAGCTGTTTGCCCAGGCAGTTGGGCTCTCTAAAATCCTTGTGATTTTGTTTGGCTGCTGATCTTTCCAGTCCAGGCTCACTTTGGCCAGAGGACATGAAGAATAGGCTGCAGAAGGGCCAGAGAAAGAACCAGCAGTTTCTCTAGTTTCAGTGGTCAACCTCCATGTCAGAAAAAACAGTGGCTCTGTTAGTCCTCAAAGGCCTTGCTGGTGCTTTTCCTGAAAAGGCCAAGGAATAATCAGGCCATGAAGGCCGGGACATCACAGTCAGACTTGACAAGGCCACCAAGGGCCTCCTCATTCACACCTCAAGAATTCATACCTTAATTCATAGCTCAAATCTTGTACGTGATCTGCGATCAATTGACTTCCATTTCCAGAGCACTTCCCCACACAAAATTACCATTTCAAACTCTATGAAAGATGTAGTGTCTGCATGTGCATGTTCGTGTTCCTCTGTGTGCACGTTGGTGTGTCCAAGGGCGTTTCCGGGCTAACGGAAACAGGTTTGGCCTGTCACTACAAGCCAAGCCGCAAACCTACCACAGCTCTCCATGGAAACTCTAATCCCTGTGAAATAGGATTTTTGGTTTGTTTTTGTTTTTAAGAAACTCATAAAAAATAACTGAGAGATTGTAAGGCTAGATAAAAAGATTGAAGAGGACGAGAACTCCACTATCTTATCTCACAGACAGCCCCAGCCCCAAAACAGTCAGCTGGCTTTTAGGACTTGCTTCTGGTGATACCGGCTGTTTATTTTTTCCACCAGCCTCTGTGTCAACATATACCTCATCTGTTGTCTCTCCTTTGTCAGTTAAAAAAAAACCACAAAAAAACACAGATAAAAATGGAGGACAATTTCATCTCCTACACATCTTCCCCCATATAATTTATCCTGGATAGATGAATAGAAACAGTGAAAGTGGTTTAAATGTGAAGTGGAGAAGTTGTTTGTCCATCATATGTTTAAGGAAAAAAAAATAGCAACAACACCCACTGATTATGCAGACAATATTACAATATACTGCTGAGTGGAATGGATATAGGAATGACAGTATCATGACATACCAGTTGGGTTTTCATTTACTAGCTAATCTATAGCACCAATCATTATTCACTACACTCACAAAGCAGAGAAAGCAGGCACAGCCCCAACACAGAATTTCACACAGAATTTCGCTGTCTTTGTTGTGGCATTTGAGCCACAGCTTTAGGGCTGAAATAGCAAATTCTGGGTTCCCATTTCCTGACTAGAGCTTCAAGCCTAGTCTATTCAAGAAACTGGTCATCTGCAAAGGACTTGGTGCTTTCAGTTCCCTGTCCAAGGGGACAGACCTGCTATCAGTATGATGTCACTTGCTGTTACCCAGTGTAGTGATGCCATCGCAGGGCTAGGTGCTCTCAGCAAACGTCAGGCAGTAACGTGAACAGATGGAGTGCTCAAGTACTAAACTAGACCTGAGTTAAAGGGGGAAAAAAAAAAACAAAGCAAAAAACAGACTCAGAACACATCCCAATTCAGTGCTCGAAGGCTAATGGCATGTTTTCATCTCCTGAGGTGCAAAGAGAGCACAGCACACAGTGCGTGAATGGTTGTGGAGAGGAAGGAGCTAAAAGATGGACATTTGTGTGTTTCCAGTGAGATGCTGCTTCTGTGCAGGGGCAAACACAGAACAAAGGAAAGTTGGAGGTGGAGGAAGGTTGGAATCGACCCAGACACTTCTGCTTTTTTGAGAGAAAAGGAGGCGTTTTCCTGCTGAAAACCCCCTCTCTGGCAAACTCCCATTTTCTGACTGAAGAATATTTTGATCTGAAGTGTATGGGTGCGTTTACTCTAAGGTCACTTTGCCAGTGAGAAAAATGTTCTGTTTTGAAAGGGAACCGGTGCCCTGAGGCTTAAGACAAGGATTATGTAGCATCTGAATTCCTGAGTTTCAGGCCAGTGCAAAACGGCCCATTTGCAGCACAGAGCAGCAGACATCATACCAGAAACAGTAAAGCACCACTAAAAAACATTTGATTTCTGTAATTAAATAAATTTGTTTATCAAGCCTATGTATGAAAGTATGAGGTCATGCCAAGTATATAGGAAGTCTGTTTTCTAACACACGGGCAGGTTTCAAACAAAGACTTCAGCAGTAGAATCTCTAAAAAAGAACAGCAACGTCTCTAAGCATTTTTTGATATCTGCTTGTCCATCTGTGGACCATGGGTTACCCCTGCCATTGGGGCAGGTGGCTTCAGACCAGAGAGTCTTCCACCATACCTGTGGCTCAGAGACAACCAGCCCAGATGGCTCCTTCCCGGTAAAAAGTGCTGGATGCACCTGCAGGACTTAAAATGTATAGTTTTTTCAGGCAGAAAGCTAATCTGTTGAATTTTATCTGTTAATTAACTGGATGCCAACTGGAGAGTACAGGTGTTTGGCAGTTTCATGAGACATGCCACAGAGTCAGCAGCTGCCGTTGTATTGCCTGAACCTGCCAAATGTTCTTTGCTTGTGGCCCACCATGGAGGGCCTGTACCGGGGGTAACTCAAATGCTGTGACTGTCCGTGTTGCAATGAGATTTTGGTCAGCCCCAGCTGTGGAGGAGGACAAAATCTCAAACTGATGAGCCATTTGGTTTAGGACACTGTGGTCCCAGCTGTCTTTCTGCCTGAGGTCCAACATGACCACAGAGATGTCCCATGGGATATACGCCAACATCTCTGTCCCATGGAGCTGGAGAGCTGGGGAAGAGGGCAGGCTGGAGATTGTACCAAAGGCTCAGAACCCCAGAGCTTCCCCCGCCCCAGTGTCAGAGGTGCTTCATGTGGGTAATGGTATTGTGGGGGTAACAAGGGTCATTCATCCTTCAAAAACAAATGCAGAGGTCTGCAAGGTGGCACAGCATCTTCACACACCATCCCCACTCCTGACAGGGCTCTGTGTTTGAACGAAGTTTTGACAGCCCATGAAAATAGGACTGAGGGAGGTAGCAATGGGACAGGTGAGGAACATCATATTCACTTGAAAACTCCTGAACCTTCTAAAATTTGTATCACAGGTAAACTTAACCATGCCATTCTTTGGAATACTTGAGTGTAATTTTAATAATATTCTTTTTGCTGCATATGACTTGCTACAGAAGAAAAAAGGAAAAAACAAACATTTCTGTCATGTATTTGACAGCACTGGAACGACGTAAACACATTCAGGTTGGATATTAGGAAAAGTTTCTTCTCCAAAAGAGTGGTCAGGTGCTGGAACAGGTTGCCCAGGGAGGTGGTTGAGTCACTGTCCCTGGAGGTGTTCAAGAACTGTGGAGATGCGGCACTAAGGGACATGATTTAGTGAAGAAATATCAGCGGTAGATAGTTGGACTAGATGACCTTGGAGCTCTTTTGCAACCTTGGTGATTCTGCAATTCAGTGATTCATTAAGAGATGGAGACAGACCTGAATGCCACTGCACCAGTAGCACCGAGTCCAGAAACTGGGCATCTATGAGTGGCTGCAAGTGAACCAAAAGTTTTAACACAAGCAGCTCCCCTTCTCTGAGAGCCCTCTCCCCAGTCTGTCTTCTCTTCCTTGGTTCTGTCTGTGGTGGGTGTTCTGGTCTGCAGTTGGGAGGTAGCTGCTGGGGACTGCAAAATGGAACCATTTATAGACCTTTACACTGCTTCTGCTACCTCTACAAATAGCCGTAAAAGGAATGGTCTTGAAAGTGGTGTAACAGATTATCAGAATTGCTCATTGCCCTGTCATAAGCACAGAAAAGCTATGATTGCATATGAGAGGAAGCAGCGGTGCAACACCAAGAGGATATACAGTGAGCATCCTTGATCTTTCAAGGGAGGCTTAGGAGAATAGTGCATCCATCCCTCCCTGAGCTCCTCTGTAAACCCATACCTCCTGTCAGGGCTGGTATCTAGCACTCATCCACCTAGTTTGTCTGCAGGAGGCTACAAAGTGCCTGACGTAGGCACAGAGCTGACAGAACAGCAGGGTTCCCTGGCGAGGCCACCAGAGCAGTGAACAGACAGCAAGGTCTCCTTTCCCCCACCCCCTAGCTGATTAGCATGCTCAAGAAAGGTTTTGGGTGTGCAAGATATCGGTAAGGCCTGCTGCCAGCTTTTTTGCAGAAGCACTGATTTTTCATGATGTGAGTTATCGCTTTCTTCTAGTAATTATTGATAATGCACTTGGATGAATTACAGACATTTAAAAATGAATTAGATTGCCTGTGTGTCTGTCTCTTCCGTCCCCTTTCTGTTTCACCACCACAGGATCTCCGGCTTTGAAATGTTGATACATATTCATCGCAGCTTCTAAGACTTGAAAGGCATAGCTAAAGGGAGAGCTCTGATCAACAAGAATGTGAAAGCAGCAACGAAAGCAGGATATGTGGATGCAAGTTCAGTGAGTAAGCAGCATTTGAACAGTTAGCACAGTGAACGAGGCAAAAGGAGATCCGAATTCTGGCTCTGCTTCTGCTGTTTCTGATTGTTGCAGGCAAGACCGTGTTCCTCAGCTCCTCTAGCTGCAGGATAGATGCAGCAGCAAAGCTTCAGCACTCTGAAGCATCACGCTAATAAATGCAGTCTGAAACTGGTGACAAATTAATCCAGCTATCACCTTTCTTGTCACTTCCACTTGTCAGACTGATGAATCCAGTGAGAAATCATTGGGAAAAAAAAAAACAAAAACCCAAGCAGTTACCAAAATCACAGGTGAAAGCCTCTTCTGCTCATAGTATCCAGAGCAGCATCCCCATGGCATGTGGTATGCATCCACCTTCATACAGTCATGCATGTTCACACATGCATACATGCTCTGTGCTTGCACAGAGCTATGTTTTGTTCTGTCTTGTGTTGAAGAGTTCCTAAACTAGAGTTTAAAGCAATGATGAAAGGATGTCTGGGGGGATCTTCCAGATCTGTTCCTAAAGATTGGAGTGTAGTGAGAAAATGTCGGTGAAGTATGTGCTTCTTAGGGCCATTGCAATCGTGTAGGTGTGAAAAGTGAAGCAAGCTGCCTTTGTGCCAGTGGAGGAGTATAATACTGGCATGCTCATTTGGATCTTTCCTCCTTTTTGACTGCAGTTTCTTGTGTGTATTCCTTTGATGTGAAATTGTGTCCAGCACCAGGAGGGTTTTAGTTAGAGGTCTCCATTGAGGGCATAAGACAGAAAATCACACTGAGTAAGAATTCAATTATTAATCTGGAAAAATCCTTCCTAACCAAAGTTTAATCAGAACTAGTGAGAATCTTTGGCTTTTAACAAGCTGGCAATTTTGTGTTAAAATCAGTGTTGTTGAAAAAGCAGGGCTGGCTGTGACATCTGAGCAGTTCTACCTCTCCTTGGCACAGCTTCAGAATGCAGAACTGTTGCATTTGGGACATCTTCAAGCTCTTCTATCAAAGCTCGTTCACCTGTTAAGGCTGCCTAGTCTATTCATTTTACGCCCCTGCAATTGAAACACCACTGACAATTCTTTCTGAGGATCTCTTTATGCTTATGGTAAATATGAAGCTGGTGAAAAGTATCAAAGTAACAGCAACAAGCCTCTATGCAGATCAGGTTTAATGCTAGCAATGCTTGAGTAAGCTTTTTTCTTACAGCTCCCAATGTTAATACATCTCAGATATTCTCCCCAGAGAAGAAAGAGTAGCTTGCAGCTCGTTCAATTTCTAGCCTTTCTGCCAGGCTTGCCAGTGAAAAAAGGAGACAGTTTCCAGCAGTGGTGCTATTTCTGATGTTCACTGATCGAGTAGGAAATGGACTGGGACTAGGTTCGTTTCCTATCAGCTGACAGCCAGTCAGCACCTGATAGAAATTTTCAGTTCCTGCTGGATGTGGGTTGGACTCATACCGGCAAACTCCACATGAAAAGGCTGTCTAACCCATTACTAAAGTGTTGATCCCCCAACTCCTGTGAGGATTCA
Source organism: Gallus gallus (assembly GCF_016699485.2). NCBI lineage: Eukaryota > Metazoa > Chordata > Aves > Galliformes > Phasianidae > Gallus > Gallus gallus. Next base: position 82,424,638 of record NC_052532.1, read on the forward strand.
TTTTATAGTCTTTATGAGTAGCTCTTGATGTAAAATGGTTGGGACTACAAAGATAGAAAAAAGAAAAAGCATATATGAGAGAAAGCGTAGCTCTTTGTTTCTAGAAGCAGAAAGATCCATTCCTGAACTCCTGAAATATGCAGGCTGGATAATGAACAAAATTTGATTTACGAAGGAGATGTTCTTCCGTCACCTACAGAAAGGTCACATCTGGAACATACAGGCTTTAACCATCACATGCAAAGATGGATGCAGAGGAGGTTTCCAGGAACTCCAATCAGCTGCAGTCCCCAGGGGCATGCCATCAAGTTGTAATGAGTTGGGATTTCTTTCAGTTAAAGTGGGAGTCCCTCCTTCCCCTCATGTACCCAGAAAAGAAACCAAGTGAGAAGCAGTTCTCAGACAAGCAAATTGTCATACACAAGCGCGTTTGGGCTGAGCACTTTGCCTGTCGGTAGGAAAGCAATCTGACCCAACTTATCATGCAGCCCTATCAACCCCGAGGGAAGACATCGCTGGAAACTTAATAACCCCATCACAGAGCAGAAATCATGTGTAAATCCCAACCTCTGTTTTCCTCTGAGCTTCTCTTGGGGGTTTCCTCTGTTCCTGCTCTGCAGATCCCTCTTCCCAGGGTAGAGCTGGCAAGATCTGCCTGCTAACATGAATCACACCCAAGGCACTGGCCAGATACTCAGCAGCAAAAACCAACTTAGTACCACAAGGCCAATGGCTCTGTCTGTTTTACACCAGAACACAGCATGGCCCAAGTGCAATGTTAGCTATATTAAGAAATTTGTTGCTTGATTTACACATACGTTGACAATGCACTGTTGGCTATTTGGAGTGCCATTCCTTAAGCTGTCCAAGAGGCAGCAGCCAGGGCAAAGGAACAGTGGTTTGGAGAGGGAATCCTGCTATCTAACCACTGGGATGCCCTTAAGGCAAAATCACCTTGGTTTCCCCCACACGAGACTCAGAACACTCACTTAGGCATCCTCTGTTGAAGGGGACTAACCATGCCCCCAGTGTTATTACAGATGCTCCTTATTGAGGTCATGCCTGTGGCAGCTGATGCTCCTTCATAAACGATCACAAGTAAATCAGTGTCTTTGACTTACAGTGGCAAGATAGTTCTGTTTGATGACAGACTGCTTTAATGTGCCTTTTATCAGTGCCTTTCTCCCAAGATAAGGAGACTGTCAGAAAGATATCAGCAGTGGTTTAGGGAGAACCTGCTGCTGTTCTAAATTAACAGCAGGACAGCCTCCATACACATCTCTTGATGGGAGGTGCTAAAGGAGGTTTGGCCACAAGGTCTGTTACTCATGGCACCAGTGTATATGCTCCTAACTACCAACTGTATTATCTCTGCCAAGTTATTTTCTGAGGGTGGATTAAACTCCAAGTAGGCTGCATATTCCCTTCTGATAACAGGCTACCTCATCTCACATCACCAAGGTCTGCAAATACTGACAGGCTCAGATCACTGTGAAGGAAAAATACCTCTAAAAAAACCTCTAAAAAAACCAAGAGATTTCTCGGGATCCACATAGCAGATCACAGCTGAGTGGTGTACCAATTACCTGAGCTGGTATGGACCATCAAAGTAGAACATGATTTCCCCCTATATTCTTGTGAGACCCCCAGTTCTGGGGGCCCCCACCACAAGAAGGACACTGAGCTGTAGAGTGGGTCCAGAGGAGGGCTGCAAAGATGATCACAGGGCTGGAGAACCTCCCCTACAAAGGCAGGCTGAGAGAGTTGGGGCTCTTCAGCCTGGAGAAGAGAAGGGTCTGGGGGAATCTTATAGCGGCCTTCCAGTATCCAAAGGGGATGTACAGGAAATCTGGGGAGGGACTTTATAAGGGCATGTAGTGACAAGACAAGGGGAAATGGTTTTCAACTGGGAGAGGGTAGATTTAGACTAGACATTAGGAAGAAATTCTTCACAGTGAGGGTGGTGAGACACTGGAACAGGTTGCCCAGTGAGGCTGTGGATGACCCTCCTGGGAAGTATTCAAGGCCAGGTTGGATGGGGCTTTGAGCAACCTGGTCTAATGTGAGGTGTCCCTGCCTATAGCAGGGGGGTTAGAACTGGGTGATCTTGAAAGTCCCTTCCAATCCATCCATTCTATGATTCTATGATTTTCCAGGTCCTAATAGACTAGAGTCCACAGAGAGCAGTGCAGGGTACCAAGAGACTTAATTCAGACTTAAAACCACAGTGTGGGTCCTTGTGGATGTTGGGAGAAGTGGGAACATTGAGGATGGGAGTGTGAATTTCAGGCCATTGGGAAGAAGGATAGTAAGTCCCAAGCTAGTAATTGAAGGAGCTAGTTACATGTTGTTATGGATGCTGTGATAAGGTATAGCCATGGGCCAATCTAAGTGGCATGGGAAATGGTTAAATAAATCTATATGAAAAGAGTTCATTGTCCATATGAGAATGCATGCATTTGCCAGAGCCTGGATCTGTGCTTCTGGCTGCCTTCCCACACCAGTGCACAAGGCAAAAGGGAAATTATGAATCTATTTCCCCAAGATTGTGGTGAGGGTAGACAAAATGGGCATACATTTTTTCTCAGAAGGGAGAGGCTAGCATGTTTTCTTTTATCCATTCAGTAAGTCATGGAAGTAAACAAGATGGTAGTCTCTTCTCACCTGGAAAATATGACTTTCTCCTTGCAGTGCCAGTGCCTGTCTCTGTCAAGCTGCCCCAGAGGCTCATAAACCTGAGCTGAGGGGCCAAGACCGTCAGTGCTTCTTCTTCATATCACCTCATTTCAGCCATGCAAGAGGATGTCAGGGGGTATCTGAGCTTGATCTCCTTTCAGTTCAACTGGTGTGCCTCACTCTATGTGCACTGGTATGCAGACTTCTTGTCACCAGTTCCAGCCACAGGCAACAACAAGTTTGTCCCTATTGGCAAAGATTGTACTCCAAAAGTGCTGAAAGGGGACTCCAGCGGCTTCTGTAGGTTCCTTCTTCTGTTCAGTCTCCTGCAGAGGGAAAATGCCTTCACTGGCCAGGTCACAAGTGTTCTCCATCATTAAGGTCCATCATCCTGTGATTACAGCCACCTGAGGAAAAGTGAGTCTACCTCGCTGCTTTCAAACTTCAGCGTGCTGCATGAGGTAGCCTTTAAACAGTGCCCACGTCTCTCCATTTTTGTAATCTGAGATAGGTCTCATTGCTTTTCTTCTCTGAGGAGGAACAAAAAGCTAAACTGTTACCTCTGTGTTTAATTCATTCATATATGTAATAGCTGCTGCTTTGAATTGCTGTCTCAAGACCCATTCTGATTATATTAAACAGAAAGTTTCTCATCCTTATTCTCACTTTTAATATTAGACACAATTAATACGTACATTGACTGACTTTGTGCAAGAAAGTCATCAGCAAAACAGCAGAGGATCATGAATATATATGTATGCATATACATATATATTTTGTGTATGTGTGCATGCATGCATGTCACCTCTGAAAAATGAAATCCTTCTGTATGCTAATTTTTCTCATTGAGTTTCCAAGACAACAGTGGTTGCACTGGTCTCATTTATGGTCTGATTTTTGGATAGTCCTGTGTGGAGCCAGGAGTTGGACTTGACTTGATACTTACGAGTCCATTCCAACTCAGGATATTCTGTGATTCTGTGATTCACTCTGTGCTGTCCCCACTTAACTCCCTGCCCCCCCTGTCTTCAGAGCCAGCTTTAGAGCTTGTAAACACACTGTGTTTAGGTTTTTTTTACATTTCTGTACTTTTTTCACTTGTTTCTAATCAATCATACTGGACAGCCCTGCCACGGGAATCAGTGAATACCAGCCCACTGAGAAGTTAGCTCAGAATAAGCTATATGTGAACTTGCAGAGAGCATCAACCACTATGGAGTGATGGCTGTGTGAACCTTCTTTCTCCATGTTGCATGTGGAGTCACTTATCCCATTTATTTTGCCAAATAAACAACCTCATTTTGGTATGGGTGAAAGCATGTCCCTGACTTTCAGACTGTCCTCTTCACTATTGCCTCCTTTGTTTCATAGAATCATAGAATGGCCTGGGTTGAAAAGGACCACAATGATCATCTAGTTTCAACCCCCCTGCCACAGGCAGGGTTGCCAATCACCAGACCAGGCTGCCCAGAGCCACATTCAGCCTTTCCACCGTGTCAGTCCAGCTCCTTTCTTCCTTAGCTGAAAACCCAGATTATTTACCAATTGCACAATTCTCCTTCCATTTATCTCCTTTTCTGTCCCGCAGCAAATGTTACCATGACCATGAAAAGTATCAGTTCATAGGGTTTAGGAAGATGCAGCAGGAAATCAGGGACAAAACAAAATTTCTAGATACTAGTATGAAGTAGGTGCTCAGACTTCAGACTTGAAGGAAGCTTCTTCTCCACCTTCTCTCATTGTTTGTAGCTCTCCTTTCTTATCAGTCCAGAAGATCAGACTCACTTACGGGGAACATGAGTACTGGCAGAATATAATCAGGTGCCTATGAAAGCAGTCCAATTCCTGTGGTGTTACAAGAAAGCATGAGAGAGTAATGGAATACTCTCTGGAAATATTCTGCAAGGAAGCTGTGAATCAGACATTTCTGCTTATCTCTTACCAGGCTTTATTTTCCTGCTCTTTAAAAGAAGCTTGTACTGAAAAACAACAGAAAAGCAGACCCCAGGTACAAGCTTTGTTTAGAACAGTTTGGATTTGGTGGATTCAAAAACCTGTCCAAGTTTGATAGGGATACATGCAGGTCTGAGAAATCCCTTGGGAAATGCAATCTTCCCTCCAGAAAGCTGGAAAAAGCGCTCATATTTAGTGATGAGGGAAAGTAAACAAAAACACAGATGCTCCAAAATACTGCCCAAAGGTTATTTCTGTATGCAGCTGTGGAAGAATAACAAGCAGCAGTGCAAAATGTTGGGATTCAGGGAGAACAAGGGTTTGGAGAACAACACATACGTGCTCATTGGCTGCTACAGAAAATCACTGCAGAAATGTCCAGCACCCTGACAGATACCAGATCTAGTATAATAATCAGAAGCACGCATGCAGTCCCTCAGTTTCCAGCTCTGCCGGTCGCAAGACCTACAGCAAAATGGCTCTCTTTACAGGAACATGCCTGGGTATCACACATCACAAATCTCCTCCCTAGCCTAATTTCTGGCTGTGTATATTCAAAAAGCACAGGAGATCAAATACAAAGAGGAAGATAAATAATAGCAAATAAAAATGAAATAAAACATGGACGCAACTGATGCAAAGTTGTGCTGCTTGTGAGTGGCTGCCCTTACCACCCTTGAAGGGAGATAGCTGAGGAGGTCAGAAAGAGGACTGCTTGATTCTCATCTTCCAAGAAACTTCTCATCTGTAGCTATTTGCCTGAGAAACAAAGATGCAGATGAAAAGCTCCACCCTAAAGAAGGCAAAGCCCAGTCTGAAGACATTCCTTCTATCAACACAAACTCGCCTGCTTTCTGTATCCATGTGATGTGGAGCATCAGCTTTTACGGAGCATTGGTCTTATGTCAAAGAAGAGCCAATTTTTAAGCATCAGGTTCAAATTTTACAAGAGCTAGTGATTTTTATGTGCAGCCTCTTAAGGCTCTTTTTAGAGTTCAAGAGATTAAACTGCCCTATAGATGCAGACAATGTTTTGTTTTGGCTGGATATGGTCTAATCACACTTCAGAATAGGGTCAGGTACAATCCAAGTCTTCTGACAGTTCTATTCACACCTAGTTGTCACTAGTGAGTGCAAAGGTCTTCAACAACACTATCAGCTGAGGGAGGAAACAATACACAGTGAAAAATGGCTCACAGTGAGTCACTTGCTGCTACATGTACAACTGGCAGTCTCAAAAAGGAAGAATGTGCTTGTTGTTTGATCCTGAATTTACTGCTATGAATTAAATTTTTCCCTACTGTTGCCCAAAATTAGATTTGCAATACAATTTGAAGATCTCTTTTATAAACTGTTGCCTGTAACAACTGAAAAGATAAAAATCATTAAAGACTAGTTGAGCTGTGGATGAGAATTTTAGCACATTTTACACATGAGTTTTTATATCAAGAGCATACATGTGCAGTCTCTCCGTAGAAATCCCAACTGAAGTTTTCACTCAGCTAAACATAACAGTGTTGACTTTTACCCAAAGCATCAAGTTGTGCCAGCATTTCTGATACACTAATTACAGATCAGGCTGACATAAGAACTCAAGGTCAGCTGTGCTGGGTTATATCAAAGGTCCATCTAACCAGGACCCTTTGTCCTGCAGTAACTGGAATGACATACTTGGAAAGTGCTTTTGCTTAAAAGACTTTTTTTAAAAGACTTTCTTAAAAGACAAATATAACAAGTATATATCTGGAACATCTGTAATGTTCTGACAAATCCAGCAGGCTGCAACCGGGATTTCTTGAGCCAGTGATAATATTTTTGTTGCCTTCAGTAGGTTCCCCTTCCCTAAACTAGACCAGATCCCTCTGAAGGCCATGTAAGTAGGCATCCACACCTGAATGATGTGTCTGAAGAACACTCTGTTTCATCTGATAGTGCAATTGGCTGGTCCCTGGTTCTCACAGCAGAGAGCAACCATTCTCCATGCCATCTGTGAAAAGGCAGAAAGAGCCCTGTGTCACCACCGGATACATCTCTCATGGTAGGTGCAGAAAGCCCCTCAACTGGACACACTCATACCAATCCCAGCAGCTCACTAGAGCACTAAATCAAAACTAAGCCCAAGAAATGTGGATTTTAAGCAAGGGTATAGTCAGCATACCCTTTAGGATATCTGCGTTCTTACTGCTGGACTATCTCGTTGCCATTGCTGACAGTCTCCATGGTTTGACACCTGCTTCTTTTACCCACTTTGGCAGTCTACCTAACCCATGCAGGAGCCCCGAGTCTGAGGGCCCAAAGCACATGCCCACTATCTTGATGGATCCCGGTGCCAGCCAATCTCTGTATTCTTCAAAGTCAAAGGCCCAAGGATCTTTGTCTTTGCCCCATGTCTCCTTTCAGTTCCAACGTGCTTTTGATTTGCACTAAAGGATTTTCACTGAGAACCAAAGGGAGTGGCACACACCTAGACCTGAAAAGACAGGGTGAGCAAGACAAATCCTGCATGAGTAAATAACAAGAGGGATGCTGGAAATGCTTCAGTCAGCTCTGACGCCAACTAAGCTGAGGTGAGGGCTGAGCAGTGACCATCTCTGTCCATCTCTATTCACAGATCAGCCCAACAGGTATTCAGTATCTACTGTGCTGGGATAATCTTAAACCTAATTTGAGGGGTGGTGCAGGAAAGAACTGTGATCAGATCCTCTGAACAAGTAATTTAAACCTTAGTCTGTGGAGCTTAGCTCCTTCTTCTTATCACATCTCTCCTGTTAAACTAAGGTTAGAATGATGTCAGTATAAGGCAATTGTTTGTTGGAAAAGAGAAGAAAATAATATTCTCTGGGTGATATCTGCCAGCTCCTAACACACAAACACTAGCAGCATCCTCATGCACTCACACACACACGCACACAAATATATACAGAGTCTACTTCAAAGAAGGGAGCAGTTTGAAAAGGTCAGCATTCTGAGTTCATTTTCTGCCCTCAAAACCACAGAAAATACTCATTGAGTCCATCTTCTGCCCCAGAGCAGGATCACTATTTGTATAAACATATGAGTGTTTTACCTGTCCTGAAATACCTCCAGTGATGGCAATTCCCAGAGTCTCCCTAGGCCATCTATTCCTGACCTCAAATACCTTTTCTTGGGCTTAAAAACTTGCTCAAGCATTTTGTCTAAGTCTCCTTTATAGCAATATAAGGTCAATACTCCTTGTTTTATCCTCAGTGGAAAAGAAGAGAATAGTTTATTTCATTTCTTCTAGTAGAAATTTCTCATATATTTACAGACTTCTTCCTTTTCCTTCCCTCTAGCCACAGTCTTTTCTTTTCTAGTCCAAACAACCACAAATCTTTCAGTCTTCCCTCACAGGTTGTGTATTCTGAACCACAGATCATTTTTATTCCTCTTCTCTGCTGTCCAAACCAAATAGCCAAATATTTCTTTTCATGCAGCATGCAAAACTGGATGCAGTTCTTCAGCAAGGCTTTACCTGCACAGAGTAGAATATGGTCTCCAATGTTACATGACTCTTTTTTATAGCTTGATATGATGATGTCTGTCTTTTTTTTTTTTTTTTTGGTAGCATTTCAGCACTTATAGAATATGTATAAGCACCTTCAAGTCTTATTAGGGACTTATTAGAAGAGACAAATAGTTCATACTTTAAGATGAAGAGATGACAAGGTACAGCAGTCAAGTAGGAAAATAGGCAGACCTTATAGACTCATGTCATGAACTGGAGAAATGATAATTTCTTTGAACAACATTCTGGCATAGCTAGAACATTGGACTGGATTTTGAACATTTCATTGTATTTTGGATATTGAAAACCAGAGAAAGATTCAAAGAGAAATTAATAGAAGGACAACAAAAATGATCAAGAGGTTACATAGAGAAAAGCAACCAAAAAAGTCATTCTCTATAATTTAATCAAGTAATCATTTCAGAGGAGTATTATAGGCTTAAACATGTGTCAAAGATGGAAACACAAACAATGCAATGGCTTAGAGTCTTAAAGGACAAGAAGCAGATGGTCATGAGCAAATGCATTGACATGAAATTAATGAAAATATCATTTCATTGTAATCTGGCATAGAATGGGTTTTATCAGGCAGTAGAATAGTTCACAGAAAGTGATGGAAGCCCCACAGATTTTTGCATTTGAAGCCAGAAAAGTAATATTAGTGGACAGCAAGGGAAAGGTCCATGGAGCAGTCAGGTCTGGATTATTTTTTCAAGGACCTATCATTCCTTTTCTCAAAGAAGAAAATGTAAAGATTACACATATATGAAGAGAAAGACCACTCTATCTTTGGCCTGACTGATAGAAAGTTCACACAAGAGATTATGGGGATAACTTGGGAGTGAGGGAGGCTGATCTGTAGCCCAGTGAGATCAGCAAGCATCCCTCTTCTGACTTTAATGGATTAGGAAAAACCTTGAGAAAGTTACCTCAGGATTCCTAAAGCAGATGTCAACTTTTGTGTTATATCTAAGCTTGTCACAGACAGAAGGAATTTGCTACTGATCCATCAGCGGCTGAGTAGAACAAGTATGACAGCAATGAGACAGGTGAATTCTTTTGTCTGTTTCTGCCAAATCATTTGTGTCCCATGAGCCGTAGTTTCTGGGATGGCAAAACAACGGGCAAATTCAAGCTGATGTGAAATGAGAGTAACGAGAAGACAGAAGCTGTTGGTATCAGGAGGGAGATTATTTCAGCCCTCTGCATGAGGAGTTTGAACCCAAATTGTTCTCACTCCCAAAACACATGGCTGAGCCACCAGGCTAGAATCCTCTGATCCAGGCCACTGCCAGTCACTCCAGTTGTAGCTGCCTTGCTTTGCAGTGACATACCGAGAGGGAGAAAATAAACATTTTACCACTTGGCCCTCTTGCAACAAAAATGTTTGACAACAAGGTACTCGTTAAGGGGTGGCCAGCTGTGAGAGGGAGGTGATTGTCCCCTCTACTCTGCCCTTGTAAGGCACCATCTGGAGTACTGCATCCAGGTTTGGGGCCCTCAGTACAGGCAGGATATGGAGCTGGAGAAGATGATGGCAGAAAGCTGCATGTCCAGCAATTGCCTTGGCCCCTCATACCATGAACCCTCGTGGCATGGGCTGCTGCCGGAGATAGTTGCTGTACATCTCAAGGCATTGAATGCTTTGCATTTCTCCTACATGGGGTCAGTGGCCTGGCTTTCCTCCAGATCACGCGGCCTGCCACCAAAACGCGATGTGACCACCACGCCAGTTCAAGTGAAAGGCTTTTGTGTTAAGACTGCCAAGAAAATTCCAATTTCCTGAGGAAAACCCCAACTCCTGCTACTTCAAGCTGTATAAAAGAAATCAGTGCTGGTTCATACGCATACCCTTCATCCTCTGGCCTTCAGTGAATCCTGAGCTGCAGGCCGCTGGGCGGCAGCCTCGCAGAGACCAGCCCCACCACTCTGACCAGAGCAGGGCATGGAGCACTGTGGGCCCAGCTGCCAGGCGGTGTCACACTCAATTTCACAGAGAACGGCAGGGCTTCTTCACAGCTCACACTAGGCAGCAGCTCCGAGGTCCTGGACATTTATGTCCTGAGCAAGCCAGCTCATTTAGCTTTTGTCACAGGTGTTTTATTCTTTTTGGCAAGATCTACTGGAGCAAAATTCTGTTTGCACATCAGCAGGCTTGTCATGGCCTCCCTATCACATCCATCAGAGGGTCTCTGTGGATTCAGGCTGAACGTCTCGCATTTCAGCTCTGGAACAGAAAGTCCTTTTCCCTTGTGTGTGTCCCCTTTGTGCAGGGGCAGCGGGCCGCTCTCCCACACCACAGGTCAACGGGATAGGAGCCACCAGGCCCCACTGAACAAGGGAGGAGCTCAAGACCTTGCAGAACAACAGGGTGAGTCAAGCCATGTCCTTCATTATGTCTGGATTTGTAATCAAGGCTGACTCCAGACAGCAAAATTAATCCATGCTCCCTGAATCTCAGCTGGAAGAAAATGGATTTGGTTTACTGACTCTGCCAAAGCTGAAGCAATTTACCCCGGCTGAGGATCTGATTCTTATCCCTGCCTCAGGTTACTATGTGTGTTTCAGCACACAGCACAAAAGCATGATCTTCGAACTGACCAGAGGTCGAACATGGCTTCCAGGCTGGAAGGCCACAGCAGAACTGAATCCAGGCAGCACAATTGGTGTGAGAAACACAGTGCTGGGTAAAATGAAAATCCTGGAGTAACACCTTGTGTGATAAATAACCCCATCTCCCACCCCAGCACCAGCAGCTGAGGTGCCTTTCCCACAGGCACAGCCAGTAGCCCCTTGATGCAGGCAGGCCGGCACTGATCCTGGCCCTGGCGGGGTGATGATAAGCAGTACTGCAGGACACACTGCAGGGAATGCGAGAGGCTGTAAATGAAGGCCTTCCTAATTAGAAGGTGGTCAGAAGCACACACAGATTCCTGGTCCAGGGTAAGCTGTTTAAGTTTAAGGTGACATTAAAAGATAAACACAGGAAATAACAGGGGATGAAACAGCAGGTGTGTGCAGGGCACTGCCAGGAGCACAAAGGCATGAGTAAGGGCCAAGGAAAACGTAAGAGTCTGAGAAAGGCAGGGAAAGGCAATTCTGAATCATAAGCACAGAAGACCAGTAAGCAATACACGATTTCAGAATATTTGTGATTTGTTAGCATGCTGTAAGTCTGCATAGCTGGGATTCCATAGAGTGGTGCAGTAGTTGGGACAGAAAAGGTACAGCCTGTAATATCTCAGTGGGTCATGCCCCTGTGACAAAGGACAAAGGAGTGGAATTACAGATCCTGCAACTCCTAGCTAGAGGTGCAGTTCTAAACCAAACTAAATGCCTTGGGGGGTTAAAATTAAACCACCGTAAACCCACAATTTCAGCTGCAAGGGCAAATATGTTTTCTGAATACCTGAAGTTCTGCTGCGGGAAGAATACGACTGTACTGGGAGTGAAGGACTCTCAACAGACTTGCCTTGACAGCCTTACTTGAGTATCCTGTGGTAAAGTGATGGCTATGATGCTGCACCCTCTCCACACTGTGGCAGAATGCAGCCCTTATAAGAACATACAAAGAGAAAAAGAGAAAAGCAAATGTCTCATGGGAGATGGGGGGATATCCTGTAACATAAAACTGCATTGGATAAAGTATTCAAAAGAGTTTGATAGGAAAAGACCAAATAGGACCTAATAATATTCTCTTAATGAGGCAATTTAACTGCCTGTAATTCTGTCCTATGCATTGTGCTCTCCCAGCACAGAAGTTCAAAGAGTTGTCACAACAGGCCATCAAAGGAGAGTTTTTATAATGAGTGGTATTTCTTAGGGACTCAGTATGGGGCAGATGTGCTGAGGAGAGCAGGAAAGAGAAAAATAGAGGGTACACTGAAAAACTGGTCATCAAACTCCATAGTCACTGAGCCATATTGCTGGTTAGTGTGAGGCGGCACTAAAATCAGTAGAGCATTTCCAAACACTCTGGTCAGTTTTTGTTTAAGAGTGGATACACTTCAAATTCAGTTTGACATCTTTACTAAAGGGACTTCAGAGGGTTTCACCTGTTTGGTTCCCCCATGAGCAACTGCTTCCCTGCTGCTAGAGGAAAATAAAGCTTTCCCAGCACATCTCAAAGGGAAGGCCTGGATTCAATTAACTGGCAGAGAAAATGCTTTTCTCTCTCTCTCTTTCCTTAAGACAGTGGCTGTCCTTACTTGTGAAGGTCACCCGCAGCATGTTCTTCAGGGGAAAGGTAGAAAGCAGGGGAAGCTCACGCTGTGGCAGCTGCCACCTTGGTAACCTCCACAAATACAAACATCAATTGTGCAGAGAACGGTAACTGTTTTAAATAGGTTAAAAAATAAAGCCTGGTTATTTAATTTAGTGTACATGCTAGGTGGGTCAATATCTATCACTCTCTCCCCATCCTTCTTCCCCACCCTTCAGGTCTCTGAGGGCAGAGGTTTAACTCCCAGCTGAGGAAGCAGAGCATGCTTCATTTAGTAGCACCGCAGCAGGGCTGCTGGGGATGTCATGCTTCTGATGAGACATTAAATCAAGGTAAATACTAATCTCATGGGCATCTCTGCTTAAGAAGCACGGGAAGAAAAAAATAACAAAACCTTCATGGCTCTTGTACTTTGACCTCTTACTACAGTGAAATTCCTCAAAGCAAGGAAGCCCAACTGTATGTGGAACAGGAGGTATCAAAGTTTCTGACTGCTTAGTTGTGCTTCTTTTGTTTGCTCCAGGGGGTGATTTATAGCGAATAAAAGGATTCTGTTAAAAGTAAAAAACAACAACAAACCACGCAATTTTCATCAATAAGAGCAGGCAGATGCTGTCCCAAGACCCTGGTTAGCATTCAGGCCACAAAATCATCCTCTCTATTCCTGTGCACCCCTCACTCCCTTCCTCCCTGCTGTAAAACCTACCTTTCCCCCTACCACTACAGCACACATGCACTCTTTCATCTATGCCCCCAATGATGTGGGCCATTTTTCCTATCTAATGGATTCAAACGCTACTAGAAGGCCCGCAGCTCAGGTCAAGCTGAACCTGTGCAGCAGGACCACAACATTTCTTTTACGGGTAAGAAAGAACAGGTAAGACAGCTGCAGTATTTCAGTCTCTTCTTCCCTTTTTCCCAGCCAACTCCAAGGACCTCTCACTGAAGATGCATGACTTTCTCTTTGAAATAATCGTGATGCAGCTGGTAGTTGCTGGAGATCCTAAGTGTAATCGTTCAAGAATATATATATATATATATATATACATATATTTCTTAAGCAGCTACTTTACAATGATTCTTGTTGAATAAAAATGCTGCACAGGTGGCACAGGAAAGGAGGGAGCTGTGGTTTCACAGGATGGGTGAAGAACATGTCCAGCCCTCGTTTGTACAGTGGAGGTGGTTGAGAGATAAAGGCAAGTTACCACACAGGGCCCCAGCTCTGCAGCAAGTACATGCACGGAGGCAAGGCAGAAGTATGCCCATCATATGTGACAGAGGTCTGAGGTCCAAAGTCTGGTGCAGGGGCAGCTATAGCTTGCCACAAGCATCACTCTGATGATGGGCAGGGAAAGGTTTCCTCTAAGGAAGCAGGAGGAGTACAGAGGGAAGGAGGGAAAAAAATATACCTTTTTATTACCTGGGGTTATTATTTTTGGTGGGTAAAAGGGAACTAAAAAATGATTGTTAGCATTGCTTTGTGAAGAACAAACAATTCCCTTCATTCTTCATCTGTCATATGGAATTAACAGATAGAGCTAAAACCAAAGCTACTGATTTCATTAAGCGTACACTAGGGACAAAGTTCTCCCTGCATACCAAGCATGTCATTGTACGTGTTTAAAACTTTCCTCTGACCACGTCTTTTCAATTACTTCCCCATCTCCACACCTCCCTAAACTCTTTGAGCAAGCAGCTATTAAACTCCTGAGAGCCTCAGACTCACTCTTCAAGCCCCTCCATCTGGATTTCCTCTCCTCAGCTCCTCATCCAGAAATCTTACTGGGTATATTTCCTGACTCGCTGTTGTCTTCTCCCTGAAGCCCTGCTGCCACCCGAGGTGCTGCTGTTCATTCCTTTCTGACAGCTTTTCTCTGCTGGAGCTCTCAAAGCTCAGACCTTCATTCTCCTCTATTTTTCTTTTTCTTTTTAACCTAACCTGCAGAAAATCTTCATGCACACACATGGCCCCATTCCAGGAACTCTGAAAGAGGTTTCGCTATTCTATGGTCTTTATTCTTACATCTCTGAACCCCAATACCTCATAAGATGGCAGCCCACCCCAACATTTTCTCCACTATTTGCATTACTTACCTTTGCTGTTAAGCATTCTCTGCTCTCATCACCTGAATCTGACACTTGGGAGTCATCCTCAGCCCTTTTCCTTCGCAAAATGTGGCTAATTGCTTCATTGCCATCCCTTATTCTTTTGCACCTGTCACTTTTACACTGCTCCCATCAGCCACATCAACGCACACCCAACACTAACACTATTTCCCATCTTGATGAATCATCCCTCCGGTTACCCCAGTGTGTCTGAAATCAGCTCTAGTGCATCTCCCCGTGCACTACCAGTGCAAGACGGTGGCTAGGAGAGCCAGGCAGAAGACAGGCTGATGTGATTCTCTGGCAAGCTCAAAATAAATAAATAAATAAATAAATAAAAATAAAAACCCAAAGTTTACGAACCTCCCTGGGAGCTCAGGGCAGCTTTTCGCATCCTTTTGGTGTCTCCACCTGCCTGACCGAGCAGTCAGGCGTTTGGCTGAGGCAAAGCACCGAGGTGGGGAACCATGCCCTGGTCTCTCAGGACGGGGCTTTGGCTGATGTCGGTCCAAGGATGCCCACGTGCAGAATGCACATGTTCCCTTTCCCATCCGCCTCTGCCTGAGAAGGAGATTGCGAAATGGTCTTGTCAGGCTTATTCACTACTGCTGAAATCTTTGTAATAGCAAGATTTAGAACAGCAAACTTAGCGCACAGGCTTGTCAGCCCCGTGGGGACTCAGGTGCCTTTCAGGCATTACGTGTACCGGTGGCTCTCTTTGTACTAACCGAAGACGACAGAGGAGCGGGCTCAGTGCACTCACGCGTACCTACATGACGCGAACCTGCTCCCCCCCGTGCCCGTGCGGGCGACGGAAAAGCGCTGGCGCCAGCCGCCGAGCATCCCTGCTCCTGCACACCCCCACGGCACACCCACGCCCCGCTCCGCTTCTCTCCTGGCAGTTCCCGACGGCCGCAGCCGCGCTCCCTGCGCACGGAGCTCTCCTTTTCTTGCGGGCACACCCACCCTGCGCGCACCGCTCCCTTTGTCTCCCCTTTCACGTCCACGAAAGCCTCCTCCTAAAGCCGCACTCACACGCACACCCCAACTGGAAGCGGCCGTGGGATGGAAGGAGCCGGCTCCTACCTAGGAAGCGACGTTACTAGTGAGAAAATAAATAGCGATCTATACGTTTCTTGCTCTGAAAGGCGGGGGCTGGGAACGCCCTACGGTGCGGACGACGCGCCCGCAGCGAGGCCGTCGAGATTTTGGTTCTGCCCTGCAGAGTAGCGGACCCTTTGGTGAAAGCTCGGGAGCCTCGGACAGTGGGGGGACAGCGAGACAGCCTTCGTCACCGCACTGCAGCGGGGAGGGAGCGAAACGGGGCTCTAGGAGCCCTTTTCTGCTACGAGAGAAAAATAGCGGCAGCACTGCCTCCCGAGGGCTTCGGATGCAGTTGCCACAGCAACGCTACATCTGAGTCAGAACTATTAGGAATCACCATGGCAACAAGTGTCTCACTTGCCATTTCCAGAAAGCTGGCGGCTTTGGGCTGCAACCATGGCAGGGGCAGGGCTGGGCACCCGCCCCTCTGGGACAGACCTGCTCCAGGTGACTCCTTGCGGGGTCCCCGGTCCCCGTGTCCCCCAGCCCACGTCTGCCAGGCTGGATGGAGCCGCAGCCCTGGTGCCACAGCCCCGGATCGCCCCGCGAAGCCTCCGAAACGAGCAGATTTTTTAACCTGTGAACTCCAGACAAAGGAGGAGACAAAGCTCCTCGTTGTCTGCCGGCTCTCGCCCTCCCCTCCACGTAGGAGCCTTCATGCTCCTGTGAATATTGAGTGGAGACAGCAGCCCCCGAGGGATTTGCATTTCACACTTGCCAGCAAATGAGCAACAGGAAGAGCACACCGAGACGCCAGCACGGTGCTGTTAGCAGTACGCGCATTAGGCATGCACTCGCTGCGGAGCCTGAAATTGCTCCTTTCTTTCTCTGTGCTTTTGTGGGCACAGTGTCAGCGCTGTCAGTGCCTTGGGTCCTGCACCCATCAGAATACAGGCACATCTGCACGCTGGACCAAACCTCCGAATGTGCCGTATTCATGTAGTCGGACGCACGTGTGCATGCAGAGCACAGCTCTGCCTTTTGCACAGTGCGCTGGCTGGTGGCTCAGGCTCAAGCAGGCAACAGGATAGAGGCTCTCTGGAAACGTGTGCAAAGCTTTTAGCACCTCCATGTTTGCCTGTGGGGAGTTAGGTGCAAGAAGCAAAGACTTCAGCCTGCAGGGGAGGGAGGAAAGCATCCCCAGCATGTCTACATTGCGGTTCTCTTCCCTGTAGTGTTCAAAGTGACTCTCACTACTATCCTGCTGTAGAACTGTTTGAGATGCTGGCAACACAGCTCCTGCAGGAAACACATGGGAATCTCAATGCCCCGTGCGAGGTGTTAGGTAGCTCTGGGTGCTGGGACTTGGGCTTTCTTGTCTTTACTGCTCAGTAACCTTTACACGAACTGCCCGTAACGGCCAATGGACACCAGAGAGAGGTTGCTAGAAAATATGCTGGTATTTGAAGGGCAGATTAGGCATAGATTTGCTTGACAAGGGCTGCATGTTGCACAGGGTCTCACACCAGCTTAGTAGACTGGTGGAAGCACCTGCACATCCCTGCATGCCATGTTCAAGATGGCACCTAATGGCGCATCCATTTAGAGTGGTGAGGCACTGGCCCAGGCTGCCCAGAGAGGCTGTAGATGCCCCGTTCCTGGAGGTGTTCAAAAGCAGGTTGGATGGGATCCCGGGCATCCTGATCTGGTGGGTGTCAGCCCTGCCCATGGTATGGGGTTGGAAGTGCATGAGTCACTTCCAACCCAAGCCACTCTATGATTCTATCCTGTTGAAGAACACCCTGCATCCTCCAGCCACTGCCACCTCCCAAGGAAGGAGATATCATTTTCGACATGCCAGAGCCAGATGTTGATGGGTCCCTAATAATGGGATTGTGCCACGCCACCTGCATCCAAAACCATTGGGACAAGCACAGCCCAGGGCATGCTGCTGAGCAGGAGGCATGCGGCTTTTTGCAGGATGAGGTTTTGTGACCCTTGCACCCCTGGTGCCACTTATTTTTGGTGACTCACACAAACCTAACTGGCCCACACAAACATGCTCCGCTGGAAAAGCCCTTTTCATTGTTTAGCAACAGCTGAAGCAACCACGAGGCAGCGTGAGGTGCTTGTTGCTCCCTGTTTGCCACCACTGAACCCGCCTTTACCTCTGAGCTCTTTCAAGCCGAGCTGTAATGCAGCTCCCTGCTGGCAGCCAGCTTGCCTGGAGCTACTGCAATTTGAACGAGCCAATCTCTTGAAATATTTTTATACCGCGGTAACTAAATTAACAGGGCAGTAACAAAGCCGTATCTGCTGCAGATCAGAGGGCTGATGGGAAAGACCAGTAACAAACACTCACCTGCAAGCAGGAAGACTCCCTTCCCACTTGGGGCTTTGAAAATGGATGTGTGGTTACACGCAATCACAATTGTTGCTAGATGGATAGGAAGTAGGTCTTTACGGTCCTGGAAAGACTGAAGCCGACTTTTTCTTCAGGACAAGCTTTAGGAATAAGCAGCCAAGGTGCCAGGGGACTTCCATCTTCCACACCATTTATCTGTGTGTTCCGTCAGTGTCATGGATCAAATGAGGCAAGGTCAAAATTACCCACTGTTTTTGCCAGAAATAATGAGATAGTTCCCCCAGAAAAATAACTGGTGTGCATGCCACGGGCTATAGAACGAGTTCTTCCTGGGCATGTGTTTCAGTTCTCATTTGAGCCAGCCCAAACCAAAATCTCTACCTCAAAAACTAAGGAAAAAAATCCTATGATGAAATTTTTATAAGTACATTGGTAACTAGACTTTAAAAAATGGATCTGAAACTCCTAAGTCACTTCAGAAAAAAAAAAATATTTCTTCATAAACAAGCTTCCCTTCAGCCGGGCAATGGAGAGAGATGTTTCCTAGACAAGGAGATGTGGGTTTTTTTTTCACTGAACTGTTATCATTTGTCCCCAGAGTGAACACGCCTACGGTGTTGACTCAAGGCCATTCACAATTCATTCTTTCTCTGAGACTTCATTTCAAGTAATCTTTCTGCTGACCATGCTGTGCCCAGCAGTACCCCATAAGTCCATTCACATCATTCTTTAAATATCAGCACATGCATGCTGCCATACTAAAGCTATGAAACACCATCTTCTTTCTTTTTAACAGGAGAAGGATCTGCTGCAGGCAGCTGCGGCCACAGGCACATGCATAGAATCATAGAATCACAAGGTTGGAAAGGACCTACAAGATCATCTAGTCCAACCGTCCTCCCATTACCGTTGCTACCACAAGCCACTAAACCATATCTCATAGCTCCTCATCCAGACGCCTCTTGAACACTGCCAGGGATGGTGACTCCACCACCTCCCTGCATGGCAAACTGGACCCTGCTAATGACAAAATGAGGATAGTCTCATATATCAGTCAACTATTTTTTCAAATATGTTCCTCATTTGTTTTTTTTTTTTTGGTTTTTTTTTTTGGCATTAGAGGAATAACGGCAAACCTGCTGGTCAGAAAGCTCAATGCCTGTCCACAGCCCTGAGATGGCCTGACTTGCTCAGAACCCTGCTGCTCATTTGGTTGGTCTCAGGACCTTTTGACAAGCTGCAAAAAGTTGGGTTGGGTCTAAGAGTGGCAAAAGATGTTGTCTCAGCCCAAGGCCTGCATTTGGAGCTGGACTGCAATGGTGTGTGAGTGTGTAGGGGCAGTAGGAATGGCAGCTCAACCTTCCTGTTTTCAGATGTTTCTCCCCTCAAACACTTACCTGACTCAGCTCCTGACAAGAGATGAAATACCACGGGGACCAACTGGCACTCTCCCTGGGACAGCAGGAGGCTACACAAGGGCTCTCTGAAACCTCTTCCTCCACTTCAGTCCCAGGGCAACTTGACAAGGACCCAAAATAGCACAAGTCCAAGCAGGTTGTGTTACCTCAGCCTCAGGTCTGTACTCCTTGGTCCATGCTCAACCCTGCAGAAATCCCCTCTGGCAGAGGGATTCTCCTGTCTATGATCAGACACCTGGGAGGCTGCTGGCAGCTCCAGAATTCTGGCGATCCTGTGCATCTGTTCAACTAATGCAGCTCTGGGAAAGGAATGAATTACAACCCTCATGTCTCGGGTTTTTTTTACTATGTGGAAGAGAATGGGAGGGGCAAGGAAAATGTCCTAACTGTTGGATATTTTTTGCTGCTGTGGCTGAGTTCTTGTTAAGTACTGACTAAGGCAAGCAAGCTGGAAGATTTTAGAGGGATTTTCCATTAAAATTAGTGTACAAAAGCTTTATTACTAGTCCCAAATGCTGGAAAATCACGTCAGGTCTCATCAAAATCACGACAGTGGCTTAAATCACGAGATTAAAAATAGATGTGTTGGCTTATTATTATTTGCTTTATGGTTTCTGAATCATTAGGTTAAACTGGCATCAAGCTCTTAGTATTCTTCCATGCCAAAAGCTCCAAAAACTCGCTCTAAAAGTATTAATAAAACCCCTGAGATTCTTGACTTGTCATGTTCCTCTAGAGTTTCAATCATCACAGGGAAAAAAAAACCACTGTCATAAGATCTATGCTAAAACCATAAGATCAGCAAGCTTCTTTCTTCTCCTCAGGGTTTCCAAATATATGTTTTATTTGCTCTTTTCTGCCAGCAATAAATACAGTCGGTGACTAAGCAGCACAAAGGCCAGGTTTAGTTTCAGGAGAAAGTAACACTTTCCAGTTATTTAGATGTTGGCAGAAAGCCTGAAGACGTTGTTGATAACCCAGCTATCAACTAACTTCCACGCTACCATATTGCTTGCACATTGCTTAGAACCAGCCTTCTGAAATAGATCCAATTGATTATGACCCTGGCTGCAGTCACGGGGGCATGCAGCCCCAAGTATGACCACAGCCCTCGCCTTTTTGGAACCCAGAATAACACATACAGCACCCTCTAGCACCATTTGAAGGTATCAGGTCATATTTAATCAGACCAATGGGCGCCTCTGCTTTCTACTTCTTATGGACCTACTGTGCTGTGCTTCTGTTATTCGTGGTCAGCCCTGAAAAAGTGTTTTTTCCATCCAGAAGCAATGAAAGGCCCATCCAGGGATATGGCAGCGACAGGGATGGAAGGGGGAACAGAAAGAAAGCACAGAAGGGCACAGACAGTGGGCACCAAACCATGACCCCATTTCCTCCACGATCAGGTGAGTCTCTGGCAGAAATCCAGGCAAGTCTCCAGTAACCAGCTGCCAGCAAAGCCAAACCCCAGCGGTGCAGCCTTGAGTGGCCCTCTGAGCCGCTCTAGCATTCCTGAGGGCTAAGGAGCTTTGGGAAAGGCCAGCCAGGCTTTTTCTGCAGCAGTGGTGCAGTCCCCAGCAGATGTCAGACTCACACCTCGGTCTTGAGGGGAAATTTCAGGGCTGGGACTGAGCGGCCAGGCTGGTGGTTAACTCGTGCTCACCCAACTTTTGTGCAAAGCGTGGAAATATGAATGCATCTGGACATACCAATTAGTTGCGCTCCCTTGTCGCCCCAGAGCTCAGTGCCCATTTATTTTTAAACCAGCTCTTTTAACTATTTAAAGTAGGATAGAGTCAGATCATGGATAACCTTTCAGGCATAGGCACCCTGATCTCTTTGTGTGCTGCCTGCACGGCAGAGATCAGGGATGTGCCACCAGCCCTCGCAGAGCAGGAGACCTCAGCATCACAGGCAGCTATGCAGGAAGGACCACCAGATGCCAAAAGGGTTGAGAGGAGTAGCCAGGAGATGCAAACGCTGGGAGAGAAGAAAATGCTGAGCGAGGCAGCTGGAGGGGGGGAGGCTGACAACGCCTGCCTGTCAGGGGAGCGATCTGACAGGCAGACAGCCGGAGGAAGGGAAAAAACAGCTCACTCGGGTCCACGGACCCATAACTGGGTTATGGAGCTATGTAATCCACTTAAGCTCTAAGATCGTCCTGCCTCCCTCCCCCAGCCTTTACTCTTCTCTCCTATGCCTCTAATATTCAGAAATGTTTCCTCGAAGCTTCACAGGAAGTCTTGACAGCGGTTCAATTTGATTAGAGCTCACTGCAGAGTTTTCCCAGAGGATCGCGGGAAATGCAGAGATAGATACATACCCCCCAGAAACCTGCAGGGTATTGACGTGTTCATACGGTATCTGCAGCACAGAAGAGACCTGCTCTGTAAGAAAGGCACACGTGCAGCAGAGAGGGTTGGTTGCTGCTTTTATTTATTTATTTTTAACCTGCATTAGGAATTATATGTGGACACTTAATGCAGTTTATTCTAAAACAGCTGTCTTTTCCATTATGCTTCATTTACCCTGAGAGAGATTGGAGGAGAGCAAGATGCGAAAGGCCTCTTAGATCATCCAGCCCATCACCCCACAAATGAAGAATTAATCCCATTAAGGGCCACTGTCGGCCTCAGGATTTGGTCCTAATTGCACAAACACAAACCCATTAGAAGATTGCAGTCTGACAGAGGAACTTTCCCGGTTTTTAGGGTATATGATTTTTTTAATTAAAGGGGCTTATCCGCATGCTAATAATTAGGAAATTATTGTTCACTTCTGTTCTCATTTCATTCCTAAATCCTGATGTGCAAGAGGCAGGGGGTGAGAATGTGCAAACACGCATATGATATGTACTGCGAGATCAACAGTGCACAGGTATATCAAAAAGACAGGTCCTTACCCATGAGGGGATTATAATCTAATTTATTATATTGATTGCAGCAGCACATTATAAACAAAAGAAAAAAGAAATCATTTTATAGGAAGGATCAAGATTGCAGCAAAAACCGTGATCAAAAAAGGAGGAATCCATGCTGATTTTCACACGCTTTGGGTCAGGAAAACACAACAGCTGAACACATTGTTAGCAAGAATGTTCACACTTGTATTAAATAGGACATATCTATACACGTTTGGGACCCCGATGCCAGGTTGCATGGGGCCCTGGGCAACCCGATCTAGTGCCTGACTAAGTGGTTGGCAGCAGTGCCCATGGCAGGGGGAGTTGAACTAGATGATCTTTGAAGTCCATTCCCACCCAAGTCATTCTATGATTTTGTGTACAAATTTTGTTTGCTCTCTAATTATTAATTTAGAAAGGATGTTCAGACCGGGAGGGGACTGGGTGATAAATTTCCCTGGGAGATGCCTGGAAAAGAAATGAACAGTGAGGGTTCTATGGAACGATGGCAACAGAGTTCAGAAGGTTGTCCCCAGCAGACAGGTACAGAGGGAGCAGGTGGAAGACAGCATCAAGGGCACAACTCGTGATGGACCACAGGGTAGGAAACTGCAAAGAAGCCCTTTAAAAGACCAAAAATTTCAATAGGAAAAAAAAAATATATGCAAAATTCAGAGAAGAAATTGTGTAACTGAGGAATCCAGCTATCCCTGCTCTTTCTTCATCTTTCTGCATATTGTGGATGATATGCCTTTGCTTAACTTAATTATAAAATAATACCAACAGTACAAGAGTAGCAAAAGATTACTAGACTTGAATTTGCAAATTTTCACTCTGTTTTGGACTGAATTAATTTGCATTTTATTTTTTCAGATAAATCATACACTTTGGACATCTTCTGTAATAAACTGTCCGACAGTTGAACACTGTTAGCGCTGTTCCCAGCAACCCTAGAGCCAATCTGATGGGAAAAGAGAAAAGGGTCTTATCCTTGTGAAGCTACAGGGGATTATTTCACCCACTGCAATTTTTAATAAGACTATCAATCAGCCGGGAGGGATGTTTACCCCCCAGCATATCATACAAAGACATTCATTCTCTGGACACAAACAAATCATGAATTGTTCTTTGAACCAAGAAGACGATGAGACCCACCAAGATACCACCTCAATCAAAACAGAAAGCACCGAGTCAGAAATATAACCCTAGGCAAGACAGGGTAGCACACCAGTCTAAATGGACGCATAAATGTTTGTACACTCTCGAAGGTGGGAGTAGATCAAAAGAATAAATTGTAGCCAGCCTTAAAAGAGATTTCTCAGATATGTTAAAGGAACAGATAGAGAAATTATAACTGACATCTTAACTTCTACTGAACATCAGCATGGTGGGTAGAGTGAGAAGTGGGGAGCCAAGACTCCAAAAATCAAAGTTCTCTGCTGCCTCACACTATCTGAACTAAGAGATTAAAGGAGATTCACAGCTTTACTTTAAAAAAAATTCTCTGTCCTTCCTGGTTGTAGATGAAAGCTTGGAAACACAAAGCAATTACATCCTACAGGAAAGTGAAATGAACTCAAACCTTGTTATTTTAAAATACATTATTAGATTAAAACTCTCAGGACAGATACATGTGGGGACAGTCTCCCGTTCTGTGAATGCTCAGCACTGCAAAAAGCCACTTAGAGAAGGGGAAAGAAAGATTTCTTGAACATGCCACCTAGAAAAGACAAAGAGGACAAACATGAGATGAGACATCTTTCAACTCTGTTTTGGCTTTTTTCTGTGTCTTCCTTTCTACATGGCACTCTCTGATGTCCATGTGAGGTTATATCCCCTGAAAGATCTGTAATACCATATACATATATGCATGATATTGCACACTGCATCGCTATTCAGAAGCTTCTACAATGTGTTATAGAATCATAGAATCATTAAGGTTGGAAAAGACCTCTAAGACCATCAAGTCCAACCATGCTATGTTCAATACTGTACTGATTCTGTAGTAACTTCAGCAAAATTTGGCTTATTATTGAATTTGTTAATGTTATTACCTGACTTAGCTGACGGCAAAAACTCTGAAACTTTCATTTACAGAGTAAAATATGAAGAAAAACATGATATTTTTTAAGCAAAACTTTCTTGTCATGAGTTAAAAGGGGTGCAACAACTGAGCATTCCAGTGTGAGCTCTCCTGCTTCAGAATGCAAAGAACAATGTCTGTCAGTGCTGTATTTCCCCTTACATTACATTAGAAAACATACTTGAGACTCAGACTGAGTCATTTTCCTGTTGTGTTCAGTTTTGTTTCTGATGTGTACTTCTAAACTGTTCTTATGCTAAAATCTTTGTTTATGCATGGGTAAATGTGTGGTTCTCATCCCAAAGTGACAAACCAGTATTTAAATCATCTTTACTCTAACATTAGCAAATTTTGTATATTCACATAAACATATAAACTATTCATGGAAGGTATGTAAAATGGCACAGAGGTGTCAGTGAAGGTGTGCACTTAGCAGGAATGCAGATCTATCCCTGCAAGCTTAGTATAGAGTAATTGCAATAACAGAAGAGATAATTGTGGTAGTCTAAGGAAAATAGCAAGACAAGCTGTTGGGAGAAGTATTATCTGTAGTCAAACCAATTGAGATGGTTAGAAAAAAAAAGATAAAAGTTTTCTTGCACACAAGTGCTCTTTCTTGTTCTTTCTCCCCACCTTGCCAAATATATCAGCCAGTCTAATAAGAGATGTTGCAACTCCTTACAAACCTTGCTTCATTAATAGAGCGATGAGCTTGTGATCATGTGAGATGTGACAAGCAGGATCAGCCGTGCATGCAAACTGGATCTTGAATTATTGAATGGCAACCATGTGGCTGCCACCCTAGCAAACAGAGATGAACAATAAGAGAGGAGATCCAAGGAGCAGTGTTTATGGCTATTTCTGTTTCACCCCCAGATATCTATCTTTCATTTGTATCCATGTGTTTTAATGGCTTAATGAAAATGATCTCCTGTATACTTAGCTTCACATACACTATCTCCATTCATGGGCTCACTCCCCCTTGCTTTCTACTGTCTGTCATTTAAAGTAGCAATATCTGAGGAAGATATAATGGAGAATCAGCCAGGATTTGTCCAATGTTCCTGCCCATGTCTCTGGATTAGACCTCAGGATGATGTAAACCAATGGAGATCCCCCTGAACTCACTGAGTTCTGATGAATTATGCCAGTAAAGCATCCAACTTGTTTACTTATTAGCTGTTTATATCTTACATGATAAATTGTTCCCATACTGACAGTTAATAAAAGATGTATTTATGTAAATGAGAGAGAAAGAGAGCACAATTTCTCCAGTGTTATGCCAGACTGGAGTTCAATTAGAAAGGATTTTTCTCTCTACAAAAATATCAGTTAAAAGACAAACAGACAGAAAGACAGACAGATGCCACGTTTGTTTTGAAATATTGGGGCTCCAGTTAAACACAAAAACCGCAAAAGCTCTATTTTTTCTCACAACAAATGTAAACTTGTTATAAAAACAGAATTTCCATTTGGCGACACAGTCGTTTTTTCAGGTTCTGCTGGAAAGCATTCAGCCTGAAGAAGGTCTTGGATTCCCAAAGGCTCTTCTGTTGTGTTCCCCCCCCCCCCCCCCCCCCCCCCCCCCCCCCCCCCCCCTCAAAATATGTGTCAGTTCATCCACTATAAGAGATTTTCCGACCTAAAAACCTTGCCTCACTTACACCTTGAGACACTCATACTACATCTACAACAGCTTAGATTCACCATTCGTTAATGCTGGCTTTCTATCTTCAGATATATGAGAATTACATATGTGTGCTGCAAATGCAAGAGAACTTGTAAGACAACATGTGTTCCTCCCCAAAAGGGAAACTATGAATCAGTCACAATATACATCTGCAGCAAAACAATAGCTATTGTCCTTTCATTTTCTGTGACAACTGGAACACAGACATAGAGCAGCAGGACAATGGAGTTGTGTCAACATGCAGGAGGATTTTAGAATGCTTACAGATATGAGTCATCTCAGTCTGCTATTGAACACTAGAACTTCGGCGTTCCAAAACTTTCTCAGTGGTTTGAGTCTCATTATTTTTGTCTTAATTACTTTTCCCCATCGCTTCAGATGATGTGAATGGAGTGCATTCGGGGCTTGTAGAAAAAAATACAAGTTCCTCTTAGGACTGGGGAGAATGGTCAACATTTCACCAGGCATTCTCATTAGACTTAATAACTCTTGCTTCATGACATACAGACACAAAACCCAACATCCAAATATAAAGCCTTTGGCATTACAGATGAGAAAAATGTAGTCAAGATATAGCAGGATAAAAAGGGCTTTGTTATAGGTATATACAGGCAAAAGCACCTGCCCTGGCTAATGCTTTCCAGTATGTTTAGAGTTTCACATAACATTCTTTGTTGCTGGTTATTCTGCAGTGCCCCCTTTCTTTCCTTGCCAGGCACTTTTCCATTACTGTCTTTTAGCAGAACATCTTTGTCTCTTCTCATTATTAGCAGAAATACTCTTCTCTTGTCTTTTGGGACTTGAATGAGAAAGCGTCACCCCACTTCTTTTCTCTATTGTTACTGTAGGTGCACAGTCATCGTCTCTAAATGCAGTTTAAGATCACTGATTCTGTATTTGGTAACAATCTGGCAGAATTTGGCACACTGCACTGGGGTGAGGTCATTTGATAGAGCAGAGACTCTTTGTGGGGATCTGAGGCTGTCTTGCTTTTTATAATCTGTTCCTCCCAAGAGCTCTTCTGCTGTTTTAACCTTTTATCTAACAAATATTTTGAGTACCATTCCATCTCTGGAGAGATTATTCGCTCCGTAGTCCTAAATACTGATATTACAGTCTGAACAATTTGTAGGGCTGGAGAATGGGATTGGCCTTTCCTATGGAGCACATGCAGCTCTTAATGGTGAGCTTAATGGTGGTTAGCAACATTTGCAGCACTACTGAGACTGATACCGCACTGCAACATCCTTCCCCATACATTGATAATTCTCTCTCCCATCCATTCACCTCATATACTGCTCATCTGTTTTATCCAGCTAACAATCTCAAAGCACCTCCTGCCCTGATCATGACCCTTTGTATTTAAGTCACTACAGCCAAGCACTTGGAACACACTGGGGATATGGTGAAAGCTGATCCCACAAGAAATACAGCAATCATTCTGCAGCCAACTCTGCCTAGGTCCCCACTCCACCTTTATTTGAGCCCCTGCCATGGGAAGTATTGAACTGGACTAATGCACAGCAGAAAGTAAATGCATATTGAAGAACTGCTCAATTTTTACCTAGCCACATATTAAATGGTCTTGAATTTGGGGCAGAGATGGGCAAGGGAGGAAAACAAAGCAGCAAATGATCTGTTGGACACGGCTTTGGAATTGAGTCAAATCTCCATGCTTATGTATGCGTGCGGTGAGGAGAGAGGGGAGTGCACAAAGGGAGGGAAGCCAGGCAATGGGAATATCTCTGTATGAGCTAATCTGTTTCTTGCTTTCCTCCTCCCCTCCCTATCTCTTTTTTTTTTTTTCCTCCCTTTCTCTCCTGGGGAATGACTCACACCTGCTCTGCCCTGATACTACCATTTCCCATCAGAAGCACACAGTCACTCTGATGTCATCCAAGCTGTTCTGTGTTAGATCCCTGCATTACTGACATCTGTTCTTCGGTGAGCAGGATTCAAATGTACAGGCAAATGCTGTGATGGAGAACAAGCCCATAACTAAGCAGGGACTCCTGAAATCCAGCCGTGCACCTATGACATGTTGATAATGCCTTGATGGCACTGCAAGTTTCTGAGGGCTTCAGACTACTGGGAACTCCATTTCATGACAGTTCACTGAGTCTTTTCTCTGTCAGAGAGCTGGTCTTTGTGAGAACCGCTGGCAAAACATTCACTGGTTGATATGAGGTCCTCAGACTACTGACTTTTCAGATGCAAAGGTCTGAGTCATTTCATCTGCATCTGTCCTTATTCCACGTATATCTCCTGCTTTAGCTAACACATACTTTCTCACCTGTGTATAAACAATCATAGCAGCATTCTCTAATGCTTTCTACTTCAGTTTCCAAGCTCTGAAAACACCAATGGATAAAAAAACACGACCTCATCACAGTGACAGCAACCACTGTTTTAATTTACATTTTAGGAAGCCAAAGGCACAGAGTAAATCAAGAACTCACCCAAAGCTATATAAGAATGTAGGGACAGAAAATTGTTAAAGAATGAGGCAGTATAATCTCCAGTACTGTTTTTGAGAATCACGTTTGCTCTTCAGTGCAGTTAAAAGTTTGTGCAGGCTTTTAAAATCAGTTCATTCTGCAAAGTCTCATATCTCAGAGCTGCTCTGAGAGTTTCAGGTTTGGGCAAACCTACATACTTTAGGGACATTCAATAATACTAGCTGATGTTGACCTCCTTTATGGCTCAAAGCAAGGCTATGGACTGAACCAAAACTCAGGAAACCACTGAGAGTTATGGGTCTCCATGCCTACTGAAATAGCACACAGGAAAGGCTGCATGTTATTTTGAACGTGACTGAGGAGGTATTATTCACTTATTATCCAGAAATACACATCAGGGTAGTATCCAGTGCTCTTTGCAGACTTTTCAAAGGCAAGAAACATAGTCTGACTGTGAGCTGTCAGAAGGAAGTTCTCTGTGTGCATAGATACTGTATTTATCCAGCATATACCTCTTCAGCAGACAACTAGAATTATATGAGGAATGTGACAAACGAAGGCGTGACGCTTTCCCTACCTAGGAAGATGTTTTCCTTCAGACGTGATCCCTGTTCTGTGCTCTGACAGTTGCAAGCTTAAGGTTGATCACCAGGAGAAGCCAGACGTGAACCTTTCACTGTGGCAGCTAAAACCCCTGGAATAGACCTGCTGGGAATATGAACATCCTCTTCAGTCACAGCTGTCACACCAGCAATAAGGGACAGAGGTGGGCAAACCAGCTGCCCATCACAGTACGTACGACCTAATTTTTGGAAGTGCTGTGGACTTTAACTGACATGAACCCAGACTTGCAAACAATCCAGAGGAAAAGGAATTTCCTTTCTCCTTAACACGAGAGAAGCAGCCACCCTTTTACAATTAAAATAATCATGAGCATATGTCTGGCTGCTTGCATAAGGCAGTAAAACTACATCCACAGTTACATTTCACTCTCGTTTTCTTTGGGAAATGTGATACTGAAATAGTGCCTTGGCTTTTCCCAGTGATAATTTCCCTTTTCTCTTATAGGATGGATAAAATAACAGAAAGAGTTCAGCACAGGTTTCCAAAAGGGCTTTGACATTTATATACAAGGGATACATATGCTTCTTTCTAGAGATTTTTATCTGGTTCATCTACTCATTGTTCCAGGTGTCACTGGAAGTCACAACAAAAGGCCTATTTTATATAAACTCCAAAGCTCTTCTGCAGTTCACTAGTCCCTCACTGAGCCTCTGGATTTATACTCTGCCTTCTTGCCTGCCTCTCCTGAACATCTTATCTTTTTCTTCCTATTAATTTGTCCAAGCTATCACCTACCTACCACAGCCTTCTTTCCCCTGTTTTGTTCCTTTGATTCATCAGTTTCTGCTTCATCTTTCGCTCTGACAATGATCAGCAGGGGAACTGAGGACCATGAAACCTGCCTGATCCCTCCAGTTGGGTACTGATCACAGTTAGCAGGTAGCCTTGTAGCCCCATGTGCCTGGCTGCCTCAAAATGTGATGCAGAAGCAGTCACACACCACCTTTCAGTAAGTTATTTGCTTGTGGTTGCAGAGACAGAATATGACAGCCAGGAAAATAACCCTTTGTAGTCCTGGCTTCCAACCACAGAGACTACCAGTGCAAGTGTGGATTCCTGCTTAGATTGCTGTGTGGCGGAATGTGCACCACCAGTGTATCTCCCCTATCTCCCATTCTCTTGTTCCTGTTATACTGAGCTCTAGGAGGTGCCATCCTGCTTTGTTGTGGCACTGAAGCTGCACTGTCCAGTGCTGAGGTGGTCCCTCCACTGCCTCATTTGATGCTTCCAAGCCTTACTATTCACATGCTGTGTCCACACTCACAGATCCTCTAAACCTCTAATAAAATGCAATTAATTAACATTTAAACGCCAACACAAAATCCTTCAGTGATGTGCACTTACACTGATCAGTGTTTCCAAGAAGCCTAAAGCTCCAGCTCACTGAAGATGGAGCCTGGTCTTCGACAAGTGATTCCTCATTCTGTACCATGTCTCCTTTGGATCAACATCTCCAGCTAGCATCCCTGGGGCTCCAGCAGGTAGCCGGGCTGCACTCGCTCCCTCTTTGATGACCTGAGCAGGAATGAAAGAACTGGTTCAGAAAGCACAGAGAGAAATATTGAGTGTTCTTAGATTTGTTGGGGATGAATAATATATTTCCAGCTGGATGAAAAGTAAGGGTTCTGATTGAATTTGAAAAAAATAAAAGTGTTTAATTGGAAAGCTAAGTGCTTTCTGCTGAGTAACCACCTCACTTTTGTGTTATAGGGCTAATAGCATATTTGTGTTGCCTGAACACAAAGAACTTTCTGGCAGTCCATGTCTGAAATTTCCCCTAGCAAATCCACACGTTTTCGGTATTGTCTTTAGTGCCTGCTAACCTTTCTATCTCACCATCTATCTCCATTTGCAGGCTGCTGCTCCTGTCAGCTAGCAGCTGCACTCACATGATTCTTCCAGTAGGATTCACGAGACAAAAGTAAGAGAACACATTGCATCGAATGTGTACACATGGCCCTTACCTTTCAAAACTGATTCATTGGTATACGTTTCTTCTGGAAGTTTTACTCCAGAGACTGGCAGCCTGAAATGGCTGAAAACGTTACGACTCGCTGGAAGACAAACAAAGCAAAAAATGTAGAGACTCTGAGGCTACAGCAGAAGCCCATAATTTCTGCTCCCCATCTCAGGAGGGGACATAGCAGAGCTGGGAGAGGCTCCAGTCATCAAGGATATACAAAAAAATTCACATACCAAGGATGACTAAGTGACTGAGGAATCTTCAGCCTAGAGATTGTAGAATCATAGCGCCGTGAAGATGTTGGGCACACGCATGCTTATCCCTTCAGAAAGGAGAACCTTGAGCACCAAATGAAGCTAGTAAGCTGTTGGTTCAAAGCAGACAGAGGAGATATCTTTTCTTACGACACTCAGTTGAACAGCAGAGGTCACTGTCACAAGGCATTGCTGTGACACCCCCATTCAGAGGGCTGTTGGGTAAAGATTCCAAGGTACCAAAATGAATCCTGGTTCAGGAACTCCCTGTGTTGGAAACAGAGCTGCACATATACTCAGAGGAGGTGCTTCCTATACATGCTTTATTCTGACATGCTTTTCTAGGCATCCACCTTCGGCCAACAGCGAAGACTGCATACTGGGGTAGTAAAAACATTGGTCTGACCCAGTGCTGCATGAAAAAAGAAAAAGAAAAGATTCACTTTGCTGGAAAGGAAGAGGATAAGCATCCGTATCATAGAAAAGCACGCGCTTCTATTTGTAGTAGCTTTAGTTACAGCTCCATGGGAGAAACCTGGACCTGGGAGTGTATGGAAAGAAATCTTCAGCTCAGTAGAAGAATCCCTGCAGCTAGGAAAGCCAGTCTGTGATAAACCACTTGGGTACCATTTGGTACTTCCAAGAGGCTGAAGAGAGAGTGGCTCAATGGCTTTTGCTTCACATTTGCTTTGCATTAATTTCATGTGTCTGTATTCCTCTGCTTGCTTGTCTGGGACATGCATAGAAATTTTCCCCTTACTTTGAAACATAACTTGTCTTCAGGATGGGAAGAGCATTAGATGGGTCACAATGAGTCGGGTGTTCTGACGGTCCTACTGGCACTGCATTTTTTCTCATGGAATATTTTCCACTGCTCAGGCTGCTGAAAACCACTTGGTGTGGTGTCTTTGTTTCTTTTCCTTAAGTTTTCTCTGAGTTTTTTTTGTTTGTTTGTTTGTTTTCTGAGTGGTTCTTTTTTTTAAAACGAGGACCCCACTGTATCAGCAATATAGCGTATTAATATCCCTCCTGTCATCTTCCACGGAACATTTTAGTGAGCTTTTCTGGTCCTATGATAGGCCGTAAGTTTGTTGTAAGCATTTATATTATGGTTGTGAGCAGAGCAGATGTGTTGTGCAACTTTCTGAACGAGATCCTGAAGGCATGCCGGTCCTTCCTCAGGTGTGTTTCTGGGAGCAAAAGCACCCTTCTCACATTCAGGGACAGCTTATTTGTGCCCCCATGGGGGCACGGTGATGGCAAACCATGGAGAATCGTGCTGCACATTGCAGTGAGGTTTTAGGGACTCGTGGATTTATGCTGGCAGGGGAAAGAGCAGGTTTCTGTGGGTGTCCTGAGCTTGTCCTTCAGAACAAGTTGGAAAAGCTTTGGTTTGCATCCACGCTCACACATTTCACACTCAGTTTCTTTATTGTGCCTGCCATTCAATATGGAAACTAGCACTCGTCAATCTTTTCCAAAGGCCTCAGCATAACTCCTAACTGATCTGTATTTACTCACAGTGATCAGAATAGAGAAATTCATTTGTGAAGCTAAATGCTTTCAAAGGGGAAGGTCTTCAGTCCCACAGCTCCTCATATCCTTGATCTCCGTAGAGACCCTGGCTGCATGCTGGAGGTCAGGCCTGACCCGACACAGCCAAAACTGGAAACGTTCTGACCCAGATGTGGTTGAAGTGGGCAGATTCTGCAGTGCATCACAGCTCTTGCTATCTGCAATCAGCTAGGAAGGCCACCCAAGCCCCTTCCTTACTTATTTACATAAGTAAATAAGGTCAGGATCAAAACACTCCGTGTTCCTACATCCTCTCATTTGTGACTCAAGTCTCAAAACCTCCTTTTATGTTGGAGGAGGCTATAATCAGAAATGGAGAAAAGAGAGACCATTTTAAACCTGTGAGGCTGAAGTCCTCTCCCCTTTTAACTGAGCACAGAGGCAGCACGCGCTGTCTTTGTAGATTCCTCTAAACAACCACAAATCTCATTCCAGGAGCTGTGCTCGGCATCTACCTCATGCTCCTTTTCAGCCACTAGGCTTCCCTCCTTTCCCTTTGATTTTTCCATTATCTCCTGTGTATTCTCTGCGTGCTGGCCACTCCTTCAATTGAATGCCATTACTCTGCTTCCTGAGATTCAAACAGGCTGCCACCTTTCATCAATAACAATTTCCCTTTTTTTTTTCCCTCCAGAAAGAAATGCCTGTCTAGCAGACAAAGGCAAGCACCTCTCACATAAAAGTGGAGCAGAACTAACGTATTTACTGTATTTGCCTATTTTATTATTCCTTGGAGATGTATTAGTTTAACAGGTTTATTTATGGTACGTGAAAAGTTAAATATTCCTTTGTCCTTGGGATTTACATAAACTGGTGCAGTGTGAGATTCTGGGGTTTTTAATGAGGTATTTGTCAAAATACTCTCACTGGTAGATTTTTTTAATACCCTTGAGACCATAAAGAATCATTTTACTACAATACACTGCCTCTATTGGAGCCTGTGTGAGTGGCTTGTAATATCCTGCAGATGTATTCTCTTTAGACTGTTGACTTCTCTTTGGAGCAATAAAGGAGAGAGAAGCAGAGCCTGGAGGATGCATTGCAGACCCTCTCCTGAGCCAGGACAGAGTGGGGCAGCAGAAGCAGCAGCTTCACACGCTGCATAGCTCCCTAGCAGGGACCCTGGGGATGCTGCAGAGCCCTTCCAGTGGTCACAGACACTCATGTTTGGAGTTAAGACACTCAATAAGCCGTTAGTGTAAAATCCTCCAGGCCAAAGAGTCTCCTCTATCTGCTCCTTTCTTCCTTAATAGAATGAAGAGAAGCAGCTTAATGTCAAAAAAAAGATCTGGAGGAAAATTATGGCACATGATAACTGCCCTGAATAAAGTCAATGTGTGATGTCCTGGGCCCTCAGCACCCAGGGTCATTCTTATTTTTACTCTAAGGATACTGTCCATAAGAACTGGGCATTACCATGAGGGCATTATCACAGGAGCTGTGTCCAACCAACCCATCACTTCTGTGCATTTTAGCATCAGCCCCAAGAGACACAGGTCAATCTGAAGGATGTATTTGGTGATGGTAACCTTTTCACTGGAGGCCCCAGTCAACACTTACAGGGTCAGTACTCTGGTTACTCAGGGCATCCTTTCTCAAGACTTGCAATAACAGTGCTATGTTAACCTTCTAACACTCTCAGCAGTGCCAGGTATTTACTCACAATGGTCTTTATGGGTTCAGGCCAAAAATACAGGAGGGACAGAACAGAGAGCTCAGGTGCTGGTGCTCAGAGCCTCATCCAGGGGTGATCAAGCATCACTCTATGGGCAGCAGAGGTTCCTTTCTGGCCACAGAACAAGGTGGACAAGTAAGAAGGAAGCTGGTTCCAAACACAGGGAGTGGGATCGGTCCTGATATTCCAGGCAGAAGGGAAACAGGAGTGGGTTATGTAAGCCATGCGGATCTCTCCCTTTAAGGACACAGATGGAGACAGACAGGAGACAATTACATAATAGCTTTATTTACAGGTTTGGCAAATTTCTTTGCAACTTCCACATTTCCTTTACTGTGCAAAACAAGCCAGACGGGAAATGAAAATTAGAGCTAGTTAGGGATACCTTCATTAAATCATTTTTACTTAAGTAATTCTTCTGAAAATTAAAAAGCACTGAAAGTTCCTTTAAAAGAAAAAAAAATCCACGGGGGAAAAAAAAAAAATGCTGCACCAGAAAATATACTAATCCCTAATTATCAACTTAGTGGAGTGAATCAATATTTATTTCAAAACATGCTAACAATATATATAAACACAGCCTCATTCTTCCCCAGTATGTGTGGGTGTTGATTTCCGGCTGCAGCGCAGTAAGCACAACCTGGATGGTACTTAATTCTTCTTGATCCCAGAAAGAGATAACATGGGCTCAGTTCACACCACTAGTCAGCATCAAATCCTATCAAATTTCCACGCACGGTGACTGGCACAGAAGCACCAGGTGTAGGTTAATTCTAACATAAAGTGTGGTACCTAAAGATATGCAGAAAAAGGCATGTCTCAGTCAAGAGACATGGTTAGGATGGGTAGTTCCTTTACAGGCCTTGTTTTCAACTGTATATAGAGAAATCATCACACACGAGGCTGTCAGAGATAGGACATTTCTTTGTCATGGTTCCTTTGCCAGGTATGTATGGATTCCTCTCTAGCAAACTGATCAAGAGTCCACTGAACAAGCTTAGTCCTTCCATTGACTTTAACAGGCTTTCTATCAAGACCCACAAGGTAAATTCTATAAAGTATTAACTAATTCTGAGTGCCCTCAATTCTCATTGAAATGCCAGCAGTCAGCATCTCCAGAGGGGCTCTAGATCCTCTGTGATAGGCAACGAGTAATTTATTTGTTTTCTTAAGGTGACACTTCCAAGGTCATCTGAATCATGCGTGATTGAATGTCCATCTCTACGGACACAAACGCTTCCTTATCCTCATGTCGGCGAGAGAGGCAGGATCGATCAGCAATGTCACACAGTGATAGACAACTACAAAAAAAATTGGGTGCAACATTACAGAGTAAGGTTGCTATTTACTGTAGGGCTGTTACAGCTCCTAAAATATTCATTCAATTTTTAATAGGTTATCCGTTAAGCTAAAGAAAAAAAAAATGAGTGCAGTTCTCTGAAACTAAATAAACACTCTTGCTGAATGGAACCTTTAAATTTCAGAGTACATAGCTAGCTTTAAAAGCTGAAGTGCAGTCATTCATTATTTATAACCACTTATAAATTTTGAGTAATCTGCTAAGAGTTATTACCTAACACTTTCTTTTCAGCGTCCAAAACATACTTACTGCACGCAGATAGTGAGATTTTCAACAGGGCGAAGGAATGAAAGTGCCCTGTAGGTGGACTCAGCTCTTTTGAACATCAGGGCTCCTGTTGGCTGTCCCTGTAACAGAGGTATGGTGCTTCTCACAGCATTCAATCCTCTCCTGCCTGGAGTGTTTGCAGCCTGGAAGCAAGACAGATCTAAACTGTCCCCTAGGTGTATCTGCCAAGACACAGAGATAAAGAAAGCATCTCTTGAGAGTAATTCATCCTTTCCTAGGAGAAATGGAGAGAATTAGTCAGGATGGGATCTTCCATCTCTTTCTGTTAATTCTCAGGAAAGCCTAGATGGCTCTGTAGGTGGCTGTAAGATTTGCTCATTTATAGTCTGCTCCAAGTTGTATTTTTAGCAAAGACAAATGCAAAAGGAGCACATTCAAAAGGACCCCCCAAAAAACTTCACAGTATGGATGGATTACTAGGATGGCACTCTTCCAAAGATATTAAAGATCCCAGTCTCCATGTTTCAGGGGAGGTTTAGGTTAGATATTAGGAGGAAGTTTTTCACCCAGAGGGTGGTGACACACTGGAACAGGTTTCCCAAGGAGGTTGTGGATGCCCCATCCCTGGAGACATTCAAGGCCAGGCTGGGTGTGGCTCTGGGCAGCCTGGTCTAGTGGTTGGCGACCCTGCACATAGCAGGGGGGTTGAAACTAGATGATCATTGTGGTCCTTTTCATCCCAGGCCATTCTATGATTCTATATGATTCTGTGATTCATCCTGTTCAAGGCACAAGTTGAACTGTCCAGGACAAAGGACTGCCCTGGACTTGGGCTTCTGCAGATTCTTCTAGTCTTCTTCATATTTCACTCACTTCTTTAGCTAAGGGCCAGTGCTGACATTTTCAAGTATAAGTTCTTTGTTCAAGGGGGAGGATGGAACCATATCTTGTGCTAGGTGCAGCAGGTAAACACCTCAGGGGAATCAGCACAGATATGGTGGGAACTAGAAGCTACGGTCACGTATCCTAACATCCTCCTGGCTGCATTTGTGTACGTTGTCTTTTCCTTTGCCGAAAGAGCACGGAGTTGTGGCTGCAAGAGAGCATGTGCTGGGTGAGACAAAAGGTTCACTGGGGAGGTATTTAGTGCTCAGTAAGGAAAAAGCACTGCGTAGAAGTAAGGAACTTCAATCCAGACACCTTTATCCTCCTCGGGTGCCCATTTAATTCTCAGAAGTATAAACAATATTATCTCCAAAACTAAGTTTAAGGAATGAGGATAATCTCTCTCTCTCACACACATGCTTGCTCGCTGCCATTTCTTTTTGTCTCCATCAGAAATCCAAAAGCAAGCCTGAAATGCTAAAGAGAGAAGCAGCTGCACTAATGTCAGAGCTTCTCTGAGGACATTTCCCAACAGGCCTGGAAAAGGATTACACTGTAGCTGGTAACAGTAGGGGATGTTGATTTCCAAATCCCTTTTACTCAGCATTTGTGTCAGCGTTTTCATGCGTGTTACCGCTGGGCTGAGCCAGACGTAAATCTGTTCTTACTGGTCCTCTCATTAGCATGCATGAAACAAACATTAGCGGAGTGGGCATCCACACTGAGTGACAGCAATCCATTTGAATGGCTCCGGGAGGTGGATGGGAGGCAGTGAGCAGCGGGGTCTGGCAAACAGACACAGGAAGGCTGTTGCTGTGCCTGCATTGGTGTCGGCACACTGTATGACATGGGTTGGGGCTGTCTGCGAGGCAGGGCTATGTAGCAGTTGGCATGTCAGGGGCAGCTCCAGGTGCTGTAGGTTTAGCCTTGGAAAGCAGGGGAGGTCCTTTATCCAGCAGTGGGAAGAAATATATATTTCTTGCCAGGTTTGTCATCTGCTTCTACGTCAAAAAGCAGAGAACAAGTGTTCTGACCTTTTCATTTTTTAGCCATGGGCCCAAATCATTCCCACAGGGAAAGGGTCCCAGATTTTTTCTTTTACTGCCCTTAACGGTGACTGACTTCTGTATTTAGAATACACTGATGACTTAGCCCCTCAAAGGCAGCAGCAAAACAGCCAACATGGAGTAACAGGTTTCTCTGATATACAAAATCCATGATTGGTGCAACTGATACAGTGATGCTTCATAATGTTTGCTCTGCTCTGGTGCAGCCTCACGTCGAGCACTTGTGCATTTTTGAGCACTGCAATATAAGAAAGGCATAAAACTATGAGAGAGTGTCCAAAGGAGGGCTAAAAAGAATGCGAAGGTTCTGGAGGGTGAGGTGTGTGAGGAGCAGCTGAGGTCCTTCGGTGTGCTCGGCCCAGAGCAGAGGAGCTGAGGGGAGGCCTCATGGCAGCTGCAGCTCCTCACAGGGAGCGGAGGGGCAGCGCTGAGCTCTGCTCTGTGTGACAGCGACAGGGCCCGAGGGAACGGCATGGAGCTGTGTCAGGGGAGGGGCAGCTGGGGGTTAGGGACAGGGGCTGCACCAGAGGGTGGTGGGCATGGAACGGGCTGCTCAGGGCAGTGAGCTGTGAGAGTTCAAGGAGTGTTTGGACACTGCTCTCAAACATAGGGCCTGGATTTGGGGTGGTGCTGTGTGGGGCTGGAGTTGGACTCAGTGACACCTGTGGGCCCCTTCCTGCTGAGGATATTCTTTGATTCTCTGATAATATAGGTTACTATGAAAGCTTAGGCACATGAGGACACAAATTCTACATTTGCAGTGAAGCTGAAGTACATACAATTCACATGTGCCTCCAACTGTGGCAGCTGGATTCTCTTTTTGTGCACGAGATCTGCAAACAAGGCATAGGAGCAGACTCCACAGCAGATTCCCCATTGCTCACGACACTGGAAGACTGAGAAACTGGTGTCTATCAACAGCATCTCTTGTGTTAATTTAATGACATGTACCAGAAGCAATGGAAGAATATTGTTGTCTCGGTCCCATCTGGGTCCTGTGCTGCAGAAGCAGAAAATGATGGAGCTTTCCAGGGATAAACATTATGTTCTCCAGCCAACCTTCTTTTATTTTTTTTACTTTTTTTTTTTTTAAATAAGCCACAGCATCAAGCCCTTGTTGCTTTCCAGTTCTCCAATCCTCTAGTGAATTTATCTGCTGAAGAAGCAAAGTACCTTGCAAAGAATGTTCCTTTGACACAAAAAGTGCAGCGTTCTCCTCCACAGCTGACTTCAGCACATGGAAGTGGAAAGACCATAGTCCTGTTCTTTAGTAAGAGGTAAGAGTTTGTATATCAGTGGAAAATGCTGGAGATCCAGCACCTCAGTGCAGAAGCTACCCTCAGCTTATCTTGACAACCATCACAAGTACTTCTGCCTGGATCTTGGTGTCTTCATCATTCCAAAAACCTTGAAGAGAGGCAATACAACAGGATGCTAGAGCATTCCTACAGATCCTTTCAGTGCAGTGAACAACACTGAAGTACTCCATCAAAATGAGGACAAGAGAATCCATCAAGCAGCTGACAGCTTCTTTGCTCAGCCTCTCTCTGAGGTGAACACTGAGCCCCTCAGGGGTGTAACCTAAAGCTCCTTCTACAGATGCCAGACTTTGAGGCTTTATCTAGAATAATGCCATCCTCATGTGCCCAACAGTAAATGAGCACCTCCTAATTCAGATTGCCTTTTTAAAAGCAGCCAGACACACCTGACCCTTGATGTTACTGGCTGCTGAAAGGGTCACACCTTAGCTTCATTAACTCACTGAGCAAACAGGTTTGTATGTAATGTTTTTTGATTAACTTATTTAATAGAGTTTCTGTGGTAGGGATGCAGCACAGTCTTCCCACAACACTTTTCAGCCAAATCAGCAGTTTAGCTTCCCTCTATCCAGAAGCTGGGCACAGAGCTCTACCCTTCAACACCTGAACAGACTCCCAATTACCTTGCACTCAGAAATATGAATTCATCCAGCACAGCTATGCAGTATTTTGTGGGGACAAGCTTGCCTTACCACTCCAAAATGGTATCTCTGGACAAATATAAGTCCTCAGGCTAGCAGGGTGGCCAGCACACCAACAGCATCAGCCTTCCCAGAAAAGAGTACTCTATACATAAAAACTACCACAAATAGCACTGTGTTGCTAATAATTTTGCCGTGTTAGTGCCAAGAATTATCTTTGAGACCTTTTCCTCTGTATTATTTCCACATCAGAGTCTATGGCAAGAGACAGGAAAAATTTCTACCCTAACACTTGTGCACAGTTCACCTTTGTTTCCATCGTTCCCTGTCGAGCAGGTAGGTGAGTTGGCCATTCCCAGAGATGAGCAAACAAAAACTGCCATACCCTGATTGAAGAAAGAAGAAAAGAGAGGGGATCTGCATTTCCTATAGCTTCTGATGTTACTTTTTGTAAATTGTGAAGTGTGTGTGTTCCCATCTTCCTAAGAACTTCAGCTGAATGACAGGGAACCAGGATGTCCAGGTGTGCATGTAGTGTGATGGTCCTGGTCATTTTCCCTCAAAGTGTGCAGGTGGCACTGGGAGAAAAATGTGGACACTCTATGCTTTCTTTCTCCTTTTGCTCTCTTGCTAAAAAAGCGAAGCAGCAGCACAACACCAACCTACTGGGGGGTGTTTTTATGTCAGTTGTAGGGCATTTCTCTGAAAGGCAGGAGAAAAAAACGTCATGGCATATTTGGTGCCATCCCTTAATACTGTAGTTATAGGACCTCTTACTCCAAGAAATTGCCCAGCATCCCATGAAGCGTTGCTTTAAGTCAAAGCTGAGTGGCTTTGGATTTCAACAGCTGAACATAACTGCTGGTGCACTGATGGTAGGAAACCTCAAACTCTTTTTTCTTGATAAAAAATAAATGATTTAGATGGACCTCACATACTACATTTCTTATCATGCTTTTCTGGCTTCCTAGCACAGATGGCCACTTTCCAGTAACTTAATTGGTCAGCAAGATCAGCTTGTATTTCTCTCACTTACAAATTATTCTCTTCTTTGCACAGTAAGTACATTCATTGCTCAGGACACGTTTACACTGAGACTTCAAGACCAATTTGTTTTACAAAACTGAGCTAGATGCTGAGAGCCTTTAGAGCCTCTGCAAAAGGTGCATTCTGCCCCTGCACCAGAAGCCTTTCAGAAAAGGCAATGCAAAAAACTGTAAATAGCCCTA
The DNA here is from genome assembly GCF_016699485.2 of Gallus gallus. NCBI lineage: Eukaryota > Metazoa > Chordata > Aves > Galliformes > Phasianidae > Gallus > Gallus gallus. The sequence continues at coordinate 82,465,905 of NC_052532.1, forward strand.
GTTGCTCTAAAAACAGGCTGCTGAGAAAAGGGGCACCCTTACCCCCTTCTACCTCCATTTTTCCCCTTGTTGTCACGAGTGTTCATGGAGCACAAGGTAAGCTGGACCACAGCACTGGAAGTCAGCCCAAGCAAATATAAAAGCTCTATGTACATCTGCATGGATGCTCACTCTGGCACAAGGCATGGCTGGAAACATGCTGTCAGGGTGATGTGGAGGAAGGGCATCAGCACTAAAAGCAAGGGGGAACAGAAAGCTTTTATTAAACACTGAAAAGCAAATCCCAGAGTAGCCTCTGCTCACTCCTCTAGCTGTGAAGGTAAGTTGGATGCTTCACACTGTCATAAATATCTTAAACAATTGGGTACATTTGCCTTCTAGGAGCAGTGGCATTGCCTCATTCAGCCATCTTGTGTTAGCTCAGTGGGATTTAGGCACACCTGCCAGGTCAGGACACAACAGCTGAGTATTGACTCATTTGTAATCCCAGTCCAGAGCCAAGGTTTAAAAGAGGCATTAAGAAGCTCCCTGCTTTTGGGTTTATGACCTGGGCAGTAGAGGCTTGGTGCTGGTGGGACCACTGGTAGGTTGTACAACTAAAGTAAATGCAAGGTTGGAAAAAACACCTGTGGGAATTGAGTAGTGAGTTAAGGTATGGAAGTTTACTTTGTGAATATCGCTTGTTCTGATGAGTTTATTAACTACTTTAGGATTTAACAGGCTGCTCAGAGAGGCTGTGGATGCCACACCTCTGCAGGTACCCAAGGTCAGGTTGGATGGGGTCCTGGGCAGCCTGAGCTGGTGGAAGGCAACTCTGCCCACAGCAGGGCGTTGGAACTGAGAGAGCTATGAGATCCCTTCCAACCCAAGCTCCTCTGTGATTCTAAATTTTTTTTTACAGCTGAAAATGTTTGACTATTACCTGTGGTATCTAGCAAGGAAAGATTCATGCAATACCTGTCTAGCAGATTTATGCTCTTCATCTTTTCCTGCTTCTGATGCTGGCACAGGTGTACGCTCAGGGGTTTTGATTAGGGGGAGGGGAGAGAAAAATCAATTTTGGGTTAAACAGGAAACACATTTGGTTTACTTGGCATTAGATTTCTGAGTTTCTTTTCCTAGCTGACTCTATTTTCTGTTTCCTGTGTCCTAGTGAAATATCAATCTGCTTGTAATGAAGTGTATGAGTTTTTCTTCAGTTAAATTAATGCATTTCTGTTAATCAAAATGGAAACAAAAATACCTCTTCTAATATTAATGCTTATAATCTACCTTTAAAAATATATCTGTGCCCTCCTACATACACCCCCTCCTGGTTCTAAATTAATTGTTGGTGCTAACAGTGCCATCTCTTGCATGAAACCTAAAATGGAGTTTCTGACCATTTATAGTCATTGTGATTCCTGTAGCGCTCACATGAAGCACTGGCACTATGAAATCTGATGTCTAGTCACATTTTCTGTTGCACTTCAACTGGATATCAAGTTATTTGTCTGCTTCTGCCTGAAGATTTATAGTCTCAGGCACTGTTAATTGAGTGTATTATGCTTCGGAAGTAATCTGCTGCAAGGTGAGCAACATGGCTTCCTATAGAAGTCCATAGAAAATTTGGGGGTGGGGATCATGAGGGATGACACTGTATAAACAATAATTATTCACTAAAAACATCTACTGAAGAATAGCAGGAGTATTCCTGCTTGCAATTGTTGAACCTTCATAAAAACAGATACCCTATTTTTAATGCAAGCTTGTGTAATTACAATGAAAGATGAGGCAAAGAGAAAGCAGCGTGTAAGGAAATGCTACTAAATAGGAGACTGCAGAATGCTGATAATGTTAAATGCCAGGAGCACTCATTGAGAAAATAGCCTTCTCTTTTAAGAGTTAAGTGTGCTTAAGTGGTAAACCATCGATGTCCTTTTTGTCTGTGAGTATCAGTTAATAACACAAGATGTCAATATTGGAATTGGCAGTGGAAACCAGTGCCCAAGCCTGCGCTTAATCACCAGACTGTGGCTCCCTGCTGTGCAGAGCAAGATGCAGTGGGGGTCTGGGTGCTGCAGTGCCCCCCCCTTAGGAGTCAGCTCAGACACAAGGCTATGTTTAGGCTCCTCCTGCCGCACCTGAGGAATGGTAAAGGGCTCAGAATGAGATCTACAGAAACCAGCCCATTGAACGTGGGTCAGTAGGCAACTGCCCAGACCCCAGCAGTTGGGAAGCGTTGGGGTGAGCAAGCCCTCTCCCATGCCTGCGTGCTCATTGCATGCAGTCAAATCTATCTGCTTTTCTGGCACTCCCTGCTTGGAGGGTGGGGTTTGCCTTTAAGGGGCCAGCAGCAGTGATACTCTGTGCTGGATGCCCTCTGTGGGCAGCTTGTTCCCACCTCTACACAGAATATACAGCTCCTGCACGTGTGTTGGTTTAAGGATTGGGCTGGTCTGCGTCAGTCGGAAAACAGAAAGATGCCTTGGAGTGGGAGAGAGACACAGACCCTAAAAGACATGTAAACAGTACCCACATCTGGATCCCAGATGGCCCCATAGTTGACCTATTCTACACGTGCGTTGCCATTAATGCTCTGCAGCACCAGGTGCGTGTTGCTATCTATACAAAGAATGCAAGCAATTGCTCTTCTTCAGTGTAACCAAAGGAGATTCTCCATAAAGGATTACCCATATGGTGACAGTAATTGTCCAGGACACAGGAGGATTCAGGCTTGAAGGGTACTTAGAAAGAGAACATATCACTTTATGTCAAGCTGAGGCAGGAGCAAAATAAAGGTACACCAGTCAAGCACACAGACCAAAATTAAACTTGGAAATCTGTAATGTTCAAGCTCAGGTGTCGCCCATGTAAAGATGCAGCTGTTGTTCTAATTCCTCATCCCTTCTTTGGAAAAGGCAGTGGGATGGATTTGTCTTTAAACCAGGGAGTTTATTTTTGCTTATTACTTTGTACAAGCTGCACTACGAATATCTCGGTTTTGGGGAATGGGGCTAAAGGCATGTTTGGAGCTCTGGAGGGAAGTGAAGACACTGGGGAGCAATGAAGAGAGAGTAGGAGTACTGAGCTGCATTTTTAGGCCTATAGACCTCTAATTCCCAGCCTATAACTGGATCTGCCTAGCCCTGACTCTGCATTGCAAGTGTTTTACAGCTCTTCCGTGTTCTGCAAAAAGCTTATTGGATATTAATGTGCCTTCCTTTGGCTTGAATGAACCAAGTCCCTTTAGTACTTTTAAGAAATACAGGAAAACCACCAATCCCATTTGCTTTCAGCATACTTTACATCTTTACTTCCCACTGAAATAAGTCTGAGCGCTGCAAATCCTCACGCTACTGTCAAAGCTTCACTGCAGACAAGCATATCAGATGACCTCTGCTCTGACCGTTGCCACAATTGGTACAATAGTTAATTATTGGGTGTGGTGTGTCTCTTCCATCTTTCTGCTAAATCCAGTCAGGATTAGGGCTTTACCTAAAGACAAATGGCTGCATATGGGGTCTTCTCCCTCCCTGCCAGGAGAACAGGGCACATCCAGCATCCTCTGCAGCCCTGGCAGGCACAGACTGCTTGAAAAGCACTCTACTATTCTGCTCAGATCCAGCTTCACATGAGACCAAGCTCTGAATGTTTCTGGCTGCTTCATCAGTAGTTCTGGTCAACAAATCAAGCCAAGCTTTTGCTGAACTCTCATTTCTTGGCTTACAGCTCAGTGACAGGTTTGTTGTACAGTGATTGTGAAGACCTCTGTCCTAGATAGTTGACCTTTTTTTCTTCATCCTTAAACCCAGCAACCAATGTCATGGTGATAGTGAAGCTGACAGCCAAGATTGTTGAACCAAATGAAAGTGGAAGCGTAGCACATGCTCCTATTGTAATGCTTGTGTTCTGGCAGGAGTGTCTGGCTGTAGGGGAGATTAGACTGTACGAGCCAACATAGAATCACAGAATATCCTGAGCTGGAAGAGACTCACAAAGATCATGGAGTCCAGCTCCTGCCTCCATGCAGCACCACCCAAAATTCAAACCCTGAGAGCATTCTTCAGTTGCTTCTTGAACTCTGGCAGCTTGGGATCGTGCCCTAGGCAGCCTGTTCCATGCCCACCACTCTCTGGTGAAGAACATTTTCCTAATCCCCCGGCTGCCCCTCCCCTGACACAGCTCCATGCCATTCCCTCGGGCCCTGTCACTGTCACCAAAGAGCAGAACTCACTGCTGCCGCTCTGCTCCCCTTGTGAGGAGCTGTAGGCTGCCATGAGGCCTCCCCTCCATTCTAGGCGGAATGAGAAGCCCGAGTACAAACTCAGGTGCCTATTGGCACACAGTCTGGTGGCTAGGACTTATGCCTTTCCATAATGTATTTTCACTGCTGTTTGGATCTATACGGCTGTCAAGTTTTGACTCCCGTAGGTATGAAGGTAGGAGTTCTGTTCATTTTCCATTTATCAACTAGACACTGTCCTCAAGTATATTTAGACAGAGGAATTGGTCAGCTTTCATCTGATTAATACAAGTTTAGTTGTCTTTCACTGTATATCATCAGGGCTGATGTTCTTCCCTGTGGCTTAGGGAAGGACTGAACTGAGTCCGAGGATGACTTAGTGAACCATGCAGTGTTTGAGTGTACCACTGAACAGCGGCTCAGCTTTGCTTTTCTTTGATAATCTTCTAGTGAAGCTGGTAAAAGCACTTGCAAACTTAAATATTGCAGTGCTCAAAATTTGAAGGATATGAACTTCTAACAATCTTCTGTCATCCCAGCTGATAGAGCAAAATTAAGCATATGCAGCTTAAAAGTATCTCAAGGCACTAGAAGGAGAAGGCATTCCCCTTTTTGAACAAGGCTGGCAGAAGGGCAGGGTGAAGTGGCATGTTGTCAGGTTGGTAGAGGGGCTGGCAGTAATATCTACCTTTCTTGCTCAGTGCTTTAAGGTTCTCAGCAAGCCACCCTCATCTACTGCTGTAGTTAAATTCAACCTCAGTGAGAAACTCATTCTTAAATGTTTGCAACAGTGTAAGCAGTGTGCTGTATTAGGACTGTAAATCAAACACTGTTCTAAAATTATTTCAAGCAAAAGCTTCTGCTTTTTTTCCAGCGTGATCTAAAAGCGTTATTGATGTCCTGTCTACCATCTGTTTTACATATGAACCTTGTGACTCCTAGTCTTTCAAGCTCATTAATTAGGACAATAATAAGCATACCACAGCAGTTCTGAAGTACAGCTCTGAAGCAAAATGCTGGTGGCACATCTCTGCTAGCATGGGCTTGTGCTTTTTTTCCTCCAAGCCTACAAGTGACTGCTAGCTCCCTGGATGGGGAACCCTTCTGTGATCAGTCATTCTCTTTCCTTACAGGAGTGGTGCAGCAATAGCTCTTTGTTATTTCCTCTTGCATTGTTACTTGTTGCAGGTGGAACCTGAGCAGAGAAAAGCTTTTGAATGTTTTCTCCCTTGCAGCAACAAAGGCCAAACAGCAGGATTTTTCAGCAGCACCATGCTTCCACTGAGCTCATCAGAAGTTCAGTGCCTGAAGGCTGCCAGAAGTACAGCGTGGGTCTCCATGGGCATGCGCCTCACTGGTTCTTGTAGAGGGCTGTTTGAAGGAGATGTAGCTCTGGAAACCAGAGGCCTCTATTTGGCATGCAAACCGCTGCGAAATGCTGGAGTCCTCTATTTCCAGTCACTGCCTGATTTCTTATGTCTCAGTATAAGCATTATTTATATATGAATGTAAGACAGTAACAAATGTAGAGTACCTAGCTACAACTTTTGCCCCTCCACCACCACATCATAGTGTAAAGCTAAATGTATTATTCCTGGCCCAAAAGAAATGCAGTCACCTTTGCTGCTGTGTCCCACCTGGGCAGGGATGTTCCCTGCTGAGAGACTGCTGTACCTTCTCATCAGGACAAAGGTGGACATGGGCTGCAGGTGGCACATGGAGGGTGGGCTTGGATTTTATTTATAGGTGTGTGATAAACTGTCCCTAGCAACTCCAAGGTATAAATTGGTTGGTATCTCTATAAACAGATGCACAAAGTCCTGAAACAAATGCTTGTTCTAAAATGCCATCTGACAAAGCTCGCCTTTTCCTAGAAAGAGACATGTGGCCAGGCAGCTCCCTCCTCCTCCGCCTTCCCAGCTGAGGGAGGATGCTGCCCTCTCTTGGATTTGGAGATAAGCAAGGTTTGCCACCAGAAACTACCCCCCAGGAGCTGGTGTGTTTGGAGACCAAAATAGACTGTAGCCTTTGGCTGCAGAAGACGGTGATTGGCAGTAAGCCTGGGGCACAACATCAGAATATAGGTTCCCAGCTCTGAAGTGTTATTGTCTGGGCAGGTCACCCTGCCAGGCATTGCATGGGGCTATGGCAGGGTGTGGAACCCAGCAAGTTTTGGCAGGTTTGGATCCAAAGTGGTCAGTGCAAAAGCATTTAAACAGGAACCCTAAGACTGGATTCTTGGGGTGGGAAGAAAAGTCCATATTCTCCAGTTTGCCAGGAATGCCAGGGCTGAAATCTGAGCCCAGAGCCAGGGATGAAGGCTGCACCAGCTGTTCTCTTCCTATAGGGTGGACACTGGGGCTGGGATTCAGCTCAGGTCTACTGGATGTTCTTGTGCTCTGTATAGCCTGTTCAGTGTGAGGGCTGAGTTTTTCGTATGCCTTCCCCTAATGCAGGCAAGAAGGGGCTGAGCGTGGGTGTTGCACTGAGAAGCAGACACTGCTCTGCCATGCACGTGAGCATGTTGTTGGGGCTTCTCAAGAATTTATTGTCAAGGAAGTGGCTATACCATCCATTTTCCAGCAGGGCCTAAGGTGACAGGGCTTCTGTCATTCAGCCACTTGGGATCTGTTTAACACCACTATCAAATTTCACTCCTAAATGATTACCTTCTACAACTTTCCTGCCTTATGAGAAGTAGCAGCCAAACCAGGCAGGAAACACTGCTTTGATTTTCCTGTTTCCTATTCTGAGCTGCTCTCAGCCCTCATTTCTTCAAGATCAGCTGAAGAGTGCAGTTCCCCCTGGAGCTGATTCCTCTCCTGAAAGCACAGCTGCAGAATGGCTTGAAGCTTCCCTTTGGGGACAAAAGGGGGCAGAGCTGTGTAGTGGATACAGCTGGCTAAAATTAAATTTCTCACTAGATGTGAACAATGCTAATGAACGTGTCAAGAACCCTCTGTGAGTGGACAGAGCAAGTTTAAACACATGACAGTGCTACAGAAATGGTTCTACCCTCTGTGTCTCCCAACTTCCAGTTTGATGTGGCTTTGCCTTAGGTGAGGTGTGCTGATTCTGAGCACCCCAGCATCCCAGAGTAAAAATATCCTTGGTTTCATACTGGAAAGCCATTTTTTTTTCTTCTAATTTTCAAATTCCTAATCATGAATCAAGGAAGCCCCTTCTGCTCCAAAGACACCCACAGATCAATGCAACAGATCAAAGCGTGCACTGAGGTAGGTGCTGAAGAAGGTCAAGCACTATATGAGCTCTGCGCTGCTGAAACACAACTAACCTTTAGATTCAGCGCTAACTCTGAGGACTTGGCAGCAAGAAGCAATTGTGGACAACTGGTGGTGAGCAAGGCTTTCCAAGAAGCAACAGCAGAAAGGAGGCAAGGAAGAAGGATATGATTTTCTATCTCAGAACATCACAAGAGTTGGAAATCCAGGTTTTGGTTGAATTCCCTGGGACTGGCAATGCCAACACATGTTAGGGCCTCGCTTTCTGAGCATGGAGATCATGGTGGAGCAGTGGCTCGGTAATGATTCAGAGGGAACACTGCCATCTAGTGCGCTTTGAATAGAGCATTTTTGTACCACTGAAAATAATGTGGTTTGGTGCTGCGCATACAAAGGCTGAAGGCACTGATCGATGGGAGAAAGCATGTATTTTTATGTTGTGTAAAGAAACACTGTTTTAACTCACTGGTAACCTGACTCCCCTGAATGGAACCAGAGATGCTTCTTCTAGCTTATTTTCATGAGCAATCCTTTAGCTGGAACCCGCTGTTGATCTACAAAACAAGTTTCCACAAGCTCTGTGGATGCATGCTTGTCCTGCACTGCCTTAGCAATGTGATCCCTTGCCTGCAGTCAATGGCTTGTTGGGATGGAGGGACCCACACCCATCTTATGCCCATTTACCCCTAAGCTGGTCTGTGAAGCTGGGATGGATCACACATTTCTTAAAGAGGAAGCCTGATGTGCTCCATTCAAATAAATAGTGGAGCAGAAACTCTCTGTAGACCTCTACCTGTTCAGGACTGACTTTCTCTCATCCTAGCACATGCTGAGATGCAGGGTGGGAAACACCTACCTGGGGGTACTATATAGCAATTGCACAGAGCTCTGCACTATGTGGCTCCTCAACAAGGAGCTATGCAGGCTTATTATATCATACCTGTTAGAAATCCCTCCCTTTTCCTCAGTATAAGGTAAAACAATCTGTGCAGATACAGGGATGGCTGATTCTTCTGATGCTAGATTTGTCATGATTTGTCAAACGTGACAATTAGCCTGATAGCAAACAATTCCTTCTTTCAGTGAAGGATAACCTAACAGGTTTTGTCTCTGCAGCTTCTTTCACGTAGGAAGAAGTGATCTCTCCCTCTCATCCTGCCTGTGAAGTAGGTGAAAGTTCTATGATGGATCATGACCCTTACAGAGGTTGTAGGAGGATTCAAAGGGAATTGCAGAGTGTTTATGCTAGCCTCCAAATAGCTAATTAGTTTTAATTGCTGGCAGCAGCTCAGAGACTGCAGCTGTTTCTCATGTTCCTGCCCTGGAGCAGCAAAGCTGTTGCCTGCAGCCGGGGTAGCTGGTGGTTCCTTCCTAGTGCAAATGTCTTCAGCCAGTTTTTACATAGACAAAGAAAAGGGCTTGGCTCTTTTGAGCTGTCAGGAAGCGTTCAACACAGCAGTATTTGTGTGGGGCAAGGGAAGAGCCTGAAAAGATGTCAGTGAAGTAATAGATTCCTCACTTCCTCATTACTGACAGGTAATGAAGGACTGCTGCAGAGCTGGCTTTCTTTGATCTCTCCTAAACGGAGCGTTAGATTGTCTTCCTCACTGTGTCTTCTGATACAGCTATAGCTACCGGACATCAGTGTAAACTTTCAGCGTTTTTTTCATGTCAAGAAGTGCACCAAGTTCATCCTGCAGAGGTCAGGTCATTGCATGAGCAAGTTGTGTGGACTGCTTACATCCTGCCGGGGCTGGTAGCTGTGCTCCTGCAGTCACGGTAGAAGTATGTGCTTACTTAGCAACAAGCAGCTGATGAATTAATCTGATCCCTCCACTAGATGGGATGGCAGCACCATAATTTCTAAGTGCTTGTGATTAAAATGTGAAGTTCCAGCACAGCTTGCTCAATATGACGGGTTCTCACTCCAGATACTGCTAGCCAGCGGCTATGAAAGGTGAAAGCACTTCTTTCCAGATCCTCCCCCCTAGAAAGGGCACAAAAAAGGAAATGATTCAGTGCCCTTGAGGCATGATACATAGATGGTTGGGGCTGACATCATCCAGTAATCAGGCAACATGGTGGCCCTACAACCCTGCAGGTTATGTCCTAATGTGAACACAAGTGAGGGAGTGAGCAGAGGCTGAGAGCCATCACTTCTGCATTGTCACTACAAGCAGCAGGTGCTGTTAGCTGTTCAGGTGCTGTTAGCTGTTCAGAGAAAGCAGACGAGCTTATTTTGGGAAGCAGTACAAAAGCTAATGCTTATCTACCTCTAGCCTTAATACTCAGTACAATCTTATTCCGTTGCTGCTAGTACAGTAATATTCACTCTGCCCATAATTCTCATCATTTCTTCTTGAGTAATGATAGCTGATAGCACGAGTAACCCCTCTACTCTTGCTTTATGCTTTTAACTGGGGGCAGAAGTTTTAAATGTCACCGGTCTGTGTAAAAAATAAATTGACAGCACAACAAAGCAGTACCTGCATGTCCTGCTTCCCAGCCTATTGAACAATATTCTGCATTATCAGGGCCGCTCATCACCATAAACTTTGCAGGAAACTAGACACAGTCCCTTTAGAAAACCTCTTGGATTTTTACCTTTATGGTGCAGCAGACTGGACATTGATTGTCTTGACTGTCATCTAAGGCACGTTATTACTGAAAAAGGTCACATATTATGTTTTTATAATCAAATTTTGTTTAATCTTTTAACTTGAAATTTTCAGAATGCCAAACATCTTTGTCCTGACACCTCTTAGAAGGGCTCACGTACCCAAACTGTAAGGTTGAGTAGAAGCCAACAGGGGTTTGTGGGACTGGGGAAGGTGTGAGGAACAAGCAAGGCTTCTAGTACAAGCATGAGTTGATTAGCAGTGAAAAGACTGTATGCTTTGTAATTTAATGCCTACCATTATGTTCCAAAGTTAATGTCCCCTGGAGAGGAACTGAATATTTGTAATTCCTCTAAGATAAAGCCTCAGAGGCCACAGAGACAGTCAGGCAATACCACATCAGGTATGTTCAACTAATGCTTTAATGCTTCCTTAGTAACCCCAAGGACTTGCATGCTGAAGCACAGTTTCATGGCAAAAGATGAATACTATTCCCAGAGAATCAGGCAATACCCCGGTCCCTTTAGTTCACATTTATTTTGAGCTAAGGGCCTCTCATCTTCAGTCTGGTACAGCTTTGAGTTTCAGCTCATGGTGTGTGTAGCAACCACTGTTATTTATTTGAAAAACAGCAGTATCTGTGTATAAATACGCTGAGAGCACTGTCACATATTGGATACGGTGGACAAGGAAAAAAATCTCTGTTCTACACTTATTGTCTGCCCTACACTATAAAATCCACTGAAAACTATTGAGTTTTCTCTGTGTATAGAAGACACTTCCATTCCTGCAGGACAGAAAAAAATACTACAGGGTCAGAAATGCAGCTAAGAGTCCCCTGGACATCCCCTTGATGTGCTGCAATTGTTCACGTTTAGTCATAAAGAAAGCAACTGAAAGGGCTGACTCCAATATCTGTACTACATAGCTTTACTATGCCTGGATACAGCACAATTTCACTTCTGCATTGGACTATCCTTGCCTTGGTTCCCAGCTGTCCGTCTCAGAAGGTCTGCAGGTCACATTTGTGTGCTGCTATTCTAGTTATCGCTTCTTGTGATGTATAGCATTCATGCTTTTAGGATTTTTGGCTTTCATGTTTTGCCAGTGTCAGTACTTTTCTAAGGGAGCAGCTTTTTATTCTCATTGCAGGGCAGCTTTCCCTGGATCAGGAAATATCCACCCTGCCTGTGGTGGACCAGATAAGATAGATGCTGGCCACCTTGCCCGTTGATGGTATTTGTCTAGTGGTGATGTTCAGAAGCTGTATTCCACAGTGAAGGCCTCATTTAACAGGCAGTAACACACAGATAGTTCCCACCCACAGAGCTCACTGCCTAGGGTTATGGAAAAGTATATCAAGCAGAGGTCAAAGAATTGTAAAGGGCAATAATGCAACATGGGCCTCTTGCCTCAGGCACGACAGTCAACCTTGCCTGCATACAACCAGCTGTCTTACTTAATACATACACACATGCACTTACGCATGTAGGCTGCATAAATTAAACAGCCTTTGGAGTGCAAACAAACAGCAAATGCTAAATTCAAGCCAGATGTGATCCACTCCCTAAACACCAGCAAAGCAGTTTCAGACTGGAGCTGCATGCTGTTGGAGGTAAGTTGGAAAGCAGGCCTGGTGGGAAGGCTCCAACACTTGAAACGCAATGGGCCCCTCTAAGGTCTTGCTTTTCCTCCAGCTTAACAGACTTCCTGGATGCAGGGTATCACCTGAAGGGGAGAAAGTCTTAAACATTGTACCTTTTGGAAGAAAATAGGTGAAAGGCTTTCATGTGATATGGATTATATTCTACTTGCATGTTTGGAAAACAAATACTTGTAAGCCTTTAAAGTGCGACGATATAGAGGATCCCAGTCCTATGTGTCCTATTCTGTATAGGCATCTTTCAGAGCCTCTGTAGATCCAGGCTTTTCTCATTAATGTTGGCTCTGAGTCTCATTGTAGCATACGACTGCATCAATGCAGAGCTGAGCAGCTGAACTCCTGTCTGGGTTGCAAGACGCAATAGGAAGCCTGCTGCAAAGCATCCTGCTCCATGGCTTCACAATGGGCACTGAACCTGGGGGAAACACAAGTGGACTTGGCACTGAGAATGAATGCTTGTGGGAAAGGAACAATTGGAATGGACTTGTTGATTAGGAAATCTTTTGTGAATAAACTCCAAGTTGTTGCCCTTGAAATTACTTCTTCAATTTCAAAAGACTGCTTCTGAATTTTCCCTCTTGATTAACTAAGAATTGCATCAGCATCTCCATTATTATTACTAAACAAAACTCTGTTTGAGTTTCAGTCCATAAAGTTTGATCAAATGCATTTTACTATTGCTGTCTAAACATTTCATCTGGTTAATGTCTAACTACAAGTATTTTTAATATTTGTACTTACTAAATTATTCGGAGAGAAGCTACTGATCGTAGGCCAAGTGCTGATGTCATTTACACCAACAATTAGCCTAACATTGCTCAACCTCTGTCAGGTGCTGCCAGGGTTTGACGCTCTCATGTTCTCCCTCCTTTCCCCCAACAGGTGGCAGCCTCTTGACTTTTTTCCCCTTGGCTCAGATTTTAGGTAATAGGCACCGTAGAAAACCTCCCTATTGTACCTTTGATTTGAACAAGATTTTTGCCTCCCTTGATTTAACCTTTGCTTCTGAAACTAACAGCGAAAGGCAGTCCCTGAAGCCCAGAGAAAGAAAAGAGTGGATTTCACATTAATACATGAAGAAACAAGGATGGCTTCACAGTCACAGATGTCATGAAATAGCTGTCAGCTAAGTCTGAGTCAAATACAGTGTGAAAGTTTACAGAAAAAGGAAGCAGACCCAGCTAAGCTCCTCTGCTATTGCATGTTCTGAGGCACAGCTACCTTTTGCAAACACTTTTTAGAAACTGGAAAAAAAAAAAGTGAGTAGCTAAAAAGAACCTTGGCACCTTTCACACAGGCTTTGTGAAGCCCTGTTACTGACATGAATTAAGGCTCAACAGCCCTGCAAGGTATGAACTACAAGTCTTTTACATCTGGGGAAGCTGACACACCGGAGGTGGTCTATGCACAATACTAGCACTATCCGTAAGTATTTTTGTGAGGGCTGAAATCATTTTATCTTGGCGTTATAACAGTCCATTGCCCACTGTGCCTGCAGTTATAATGGTACAAAGGTACATTATACAGGCAAGATTATTCCCTTTGCCCAACATGAACATATTATTCTGATAAAAGTACTTTAATACCAATATAGTTGTGTTAATACTAGTTTGCACGGCTTTACTGAACTGGTACAGTTAAAGCAGTACAACCTTGGCATGTAGATAAGAACTAAGTATCTTATCCAAATATAAGGAGCAAGTAAATGACTGATCTGGGAATAGTACACAGCAGTCTTCCCTCCCAAGCTGCTTTTCAGACTGCCTGAAACAATTCTGTTCACATTTCTTCTTATTAAAGGATAACACAAAGCATCATTGTTTGTCAAAATGTCACGGTTTAAAAAGAGATGCCACCCTCTTGTTTAGAAAACCAAGTGAAACAAAACATTCAGAAGTATTTGTTTTCTTTCCACCTTCCTTCCGATGACGCCTGACATTAGTTGGGCCCTGACAATACAGGTTGTGCAGAATTCCTTGTGATATTTTTTTGATATATAAACTTAACCAATATCCATTCGGAGTGGATGGTCTGAAAAATGAAAAGGATAAAAGATGCTCCTACCCAACTCTATAGACTTTGCTTTGTATTTCACATATTATCTACCCTGACCTCAAGCTTAGAATTTCAGTGTTTTTGCTCATAACATGCAGAGTACTAGAAATGGCTCTGTTCCTTAGGTGTCTCATGAAACCTCGGATCTCGCAGGTTTCCTTTCTCTGCTGGTATTGGATTTGACTTGCTGAGCCTTACAGTTGTGACAGCCCAAACATGCTGGCCAACAAGGAGGAACATGGCCCTCAGGGTGAATGGTCTGATGGAGGAAGCAAGGAGTAGAGGAATAGGAAAGGCCTGGCAGAGCTGTGCATGCTGCGTGTGCTGTGTCATCCAACACTGTAGTGGGATGTGCAGCAGTACCAAATGAAAAGGCAATGGGCCCTTATAGATGAAGAGGTAGAACAGGTTACAGGTGAACCTCATGTGAAGTTTTAGCCACTTTAGTATCCATTCAAGTTGCTTTCTTTCTGATTCTGTATCATCCGAGCCATTGTGTCTGCCTCTGTTGTAGTGGTTCAGATAATGCACGACTGTGTTATTGTCCTCCATAGATTAGCCGTTCTGAGAGGTCTTTCTTCATACGTTAAACCAAAATCTCTCTTCCTTCACCACTGAAGAGTTTATAGGCAATGTGGGCTAGACACGGAGTTAGTTTCTCCAAAGACAACAGAGAAAGCTCCCAGAGCACTGACAGTGTAAGGGCTGATAGAGGCAGATGGAACAGACACAGATTACTGAGAGCCAGTCTGGAAGATTCCAGGCCAGTCATCAAGCCCAACTTTCTGTGGAGAACATAAAAGAAAAAAAGAAAAAAAGAAAACAAAGAAAAAAAACAACCCTACTAATTCAGTATTTCAGGACAAAAATTAATTTTGAATCATCTGGATTTCCCTTGGGAGGGAAATTTTGCTTTTCAATGAGCTGGAATTGATGTATCTTAAAATTCCCAGGCAACAATCTCATATTGGTATTTTTAATTCTGAAGACCATTCCCATGAGTTTCTAGTGTTTTTAAAGTAGGTCAAATTTTGAACACAAAAAAACCTTAAGAGTTATGCCCCTTTCATCTTTTCTTAGGAGCAATAAGCCTTTTTGGTATTATTGCTGGCTTAAATATTAAACAGGAAGCAAATTACATTTCCAGTCATTAAAGTACAATAGCACAGCTCTATTGTCTGAATCAGTGCAATATTAGGCCAGATTGTCACAAAATGCTCAAAAATGAAGTCATATTGTAAGAATGTAGTGAAATAAGCTTTTCATGCTTTTAGTGTGAGTTCTGCCTGATGAGGGATTACTTCTTCGTTCCTGCCAATGAAGGTATGAAATTCAGGCCCCCAAACTGGAACAAGCAATTATGTACAATTTGACATTCACATGGATAGTTACTGCAAAAACATAACCCATTCTAACTTTGTTGTTTACCAGCTTACAAGATTACAAATCTTGCTACTGTGTGACTAGGCAACTTACTAAGATTTCTTTGAAATGACTCCATAAATTGAGGCATTTGCTTGCAACTCTGTTGGCTCGGAAGGAGCATACTCCATAGGGCTTTAGCCCAAAGGTGTGAAGGTACAAAGTGCCCACTGCTACAACGCCTGCTCATAACAGTGTAGGATTAGGAAAGACGTGAAAGACCTCGCAGGAACCCTAACAGATAGTATCTGACAACCACTGCCTGGTAGCCTCCCAGAAGATTAGCATTGACTACTTACTACCTTCAATTAGATATTAAGCCTGCCAAGAAAGCTAAGTAGAAGATGGAAAATGCTGCTTCTTGGAGCAGCAATATGCTCCCATTGAGTTGTCTGGTGGAGTCTTGTCTCTAGCTAAAGCAGTTGTTGTCTGCTGTTGCTGAAAGATAAGAATTTTGGGTTATATTCTCCTAGTGTTGCAGCTCCCAGCCTGTCCCAGCAAGGTAGTGCCACTCAAGACCTTCCTACTTCGCTTTGGACAACTGTCTCAAGGGTGGCTGGCCCTGACATCATAGAACTTTAAAACCATTCAGTCCTGGGGACTCTGTGGCTGCCAAGGATGCTGTTACAGGGTTGAACTCTTAAATGTTTTTCTGATACTTGAACTAAAATCTCTGAGAGTAATCTGTCTTCTGCAGTAATTTTATTTAATGCAAAAACTTTGTAATGTCCATCTCTTTCTTCCCTTTTCTAAACTGAACAAATTCAATTCCTTTGCTGTTTCTTCATAGGTCATGTTTTCCAAGACTCTTAGCATTCTTGCTTCAAACCTTTTGGTCTTTAATCTTCAGAATCTCTTCTAAATGCCATGTTCAAAACTGAACAGAGTATTACAAATGAGGCCTCCTTGACATTGAGTATAGAACTCTTCCTGGGCTGACACTCCTGTTTGTACACCCTTGAATGAGATGTGCCCATTTCACCTTTGATCTGTATTTCACTTGTGATCTATCCTCATCTCTTGGATCCTTCCTGGGAATACTTCCTGCCTCTGTAGTTATTCCTCTTTCAGGAGGAGATTCCTCAGCTGTTCCGGTAGTTGATTTGTTTCTATACCATTCTTAGCCTTGTATTTCATAGAAATGCTGTTGGTTGCACTCTCCCTCCATTTAATGCACTTGGCTTGTATTCTAATCAAGTCCTCTGTGAGGTTTGTAATGTTTTCAAGCACGATTGCTCAATGAAAATTTTAAAATTGTGCTATCATTAATGACAGCATTAAATAGAAGCAGGCTCACATCACTGCTGGAACATTCTCCACAGTTGTGTCAGCAAATCAACAGTATCTTGCTGGGTATCTTGTATAGCTGCTGTTCCTACCAAAAACACATCCTCAGGATCTCAGATGGACAACAAGTGCTATCCAAGACGAATCTCTTCCTCTGCATCTCCTTAAAATTCCCTATCCATCTGTAGCGTGCCCTTTAATTATATGTCTGTATATTGTCACTCATACTTGCTGTTAGCTTAAGTTACTAGCTGGGAGGTATCTGCTCTAATGGTCATAAAATTTCTCATTTAATAAAATAATTCAGCTAGAGGAGCCTTCAGCTCATTCTAGATACTTAGTTACAGACTGTGAAAGATTTATGTATATGAAGTGTGCTCAGTTTTACTGTCATGCGCCATTGTTTTGACAGCCCAGATGAAGTCCCAGGTATGACATTATCAAACAGAGTATGCCCTAGAGAAATTATTTTTTTTTCTGAGAGTTTTACTCCACACTCTCTCAGTTTAAAAATGCAGAACAGGCCACAGGAAAATGGGAAGAAAATTAAGGCTTTGATTCAGCAAAGAACCTTGACGCCTGCTTACATTTAAGTAGTTCTATAGTCACGACAATTATGCTAGTGTTTAAAATCCAAGTGCTTCAGTAAAGCTTGATGGAGCTCCTTACCTTCTTTTAATACCACTTGTAGTTTGCTTACTAATTGCTCCTGTCACATTTAAAACAAATGAACCTTCAAAACAAAAAAAGGTTACATAGACTAAAAAAGAAAGGGTGTGTGCAACAGAGCTTCAGAGGGGTGACCCATGTGACTGGAACACAAATATAAAGGTAATCTCTTGTTCAGGGAGTGTAATGAGGGGCTGGGGAGAAAGAGATGGCCTTTCTTTGTTTTCAGAACTGATGTATAACAGGGTGCTAAGGGAGTGTGGGCTGCTTGAAGCCTTGGAAATGATGAAAGGAGAAAAGGAGCTGAGTGCTCTCCCAGTGAGTATCTGCTACATGAGCAAGCACAAGAAACAGAAGGCTCTCTAAAACAGCCAGCAGAATCAGCCATGCTGATGGTAACGGGGGACTCAGTTGTTTAGGAAGGAACCCAGCTGGGATCACTTTCAGGAGAACACTGGTGGTCAGCTTTGACACGGAAGATGAAGGAACCAATGGGCACACGTGGCTCCAGCGGACGAGTATAAGCCAGTTATGTTATGACTGTGGGAGGCAACTTGGGTTGAGCTGTTCATCTCAGAGTGGGAGATCCGTGGAAGAGGAAGGATGGAAATTTGGCAAAACTATCAAGTTTTCTTTGACTAAAAAAGGGGGGGGGGAAGCAAGCAGAAAGGATGGCGGGTCAGATGGGCAGTTCTGAAGCACAAGCACGCACGACCGCAGCCAAAAACAGCGACAAAAGTGTAAAAAGGGCAGCGTCAGCCTGAAGGAACAGGCAGCAAACACCTTTTGTGTTACAGAACGATGGCGAGCCGAGAAAATCCGCTGCGGCGCGGGGAAAGCTTCCCTCGGACGCGGGAGGTTGGGAATACGCAAGGCAAAACGCCGTATGAAAGGGATGAGTTCACCCGCTCAGTTCCTGCGTGTCACTCGAGGAAGGAAACAATTTTGTGTCCCTTCCTCCCACACCCGCGCTGGGCCCTAGCTGGCCGGCGCCGCTGCCTGAGGACAGCGAGCAGCACCCCCCAAGCCTTCCTTCACCGCGCCGCCGCCTCAGGGCTAACGGTCGCACTGCGCACCACGGCCGTTGCCACCCCCCCCAACCCCGCGCGCCAGAAGACCCCCGCCCGGCACGGGCCGCGGTGGTCCGGCGGGGGTGGAAGGCGCCGCACGATTGGCCGGCGGCGAGCCAAGCGCGGCTCGCTCGCTGGCGCCTATTGGTTGAGGCAAGCGAGGGCCACGCCCCCTCCTTCTTTTCCATTGGTCGCCCGTGTCCGTCGGGCCCCGCCTTGCCCCCCGCCCCTCCGGGGTCATTTAAGTTTATGAGGAAAATAAATAAATAAAGCGGGAAATAGAAATGCGTAGAAGCGGGAGGGAGGGGGGAGGGAAGAAGCACAACCTAACATGCTGTTCGGGGGCGGAGGCGCTTGCGGTAGCCAATAGGCATCCGGCTGCCGAGAGAGAGTGACGTCTCCACTTAACCAATCGAAGCGCTGGGCGAGAGAAGGCGGGAGCGATCGTCGCACCGCTGACCAATGGGAGAAGCCATCCCTTTGACCAACAGCTGCGCGCCCCAATAGGACGGCCGCATAGCGGGCCGGCGAGCGCCGCTTCACCTATAGGAAATTCGCCGTGAGTCGTGAGGAGGGGGGCGGGCCCGGAGGGGCGTGACTCAGCCAGGAGTGGCGGGGCTCGGAGCCAATGGAGGCAGGGCAACGGGAGGGCCGGGGGCCAATGAGGAGATCGGCGCGGCGGCGGCGGCCGCCTGTGAAAGTGCCGAGCCGGTGCGCTAGGGGCAGGGGGAAGATGAGAGAGGTACCGCGTTTCCGGGGTCAGCGGGGGGTTAGGGGCGGGGCCGGGATAGGCTCCGCCTACCGGGGGGTGGGGTCGCGCCGCGAGGCGGTGGCGGGGTTCTTGTGGGGTGGGGGGGGGATGCAGGGTGCAGCCGTTGGGCGCGCGCCTCGAGCTGTTGCGTTTCAACCGCCGCCCGGAGGCGTGAGGAGATCCCCGGGACGGCTCGCTCCTCCGCCCGTCCCCGGAAAGTTTCTGTAGCCGCAGCGCCGCTCCCGGCTCTGCTTTCGTAGCCTGCTTAGTTTTGGTCTCTAGCGTCAGAAACCCTCGTGTCGGTCGTGTTTTGCTGAAGTGCAAGCTGTATGTTGTTAGGGTTGCTTTCACTCACCCCGAGTCGAGGTCCGGTAGGGTGAAGGGGTGTTGTAGCCTGAAGGCAGCTCCTCCAGCACACGTTGCTTAGGATGGAAGTGTGTGAGTAAAAGCCGCGGTGATTTTACAGCTGTGTAACAGCCCTGGCAGGCTGTCTGTGTGCCCAGGCTGTGCTCCCGTGTGGGATGCTACAAGTACAGTGTCAGGGCTGACTGAAGGATCCCTTCCCGCCCCAGTGCTATTTATGAAGTAGCAGTTTTCTGCAGGCAAGTTCCAGTTTTACTGAGGGAAAAATATATATATATATATATATATAATAATAAAAAAAATAAAAGCTGGATTTTTTTTCTGACCAGAGAACTGAAGTGATGGTTGGTGGCTACCTGCCTTGAAGACTTAAGCCAATTCTCCTTTCTGCTTGCAGGGAGAAAGCACGGATAACAAAACCTTCCCCTGAGAGAGCTTCGCTTTATAACACCCCCTTCCACTCCTGTCAAGGCATTGCTTAGAATTTTTTATTCCACAAAGGATGTGAGAGCTTTACTTTGTATCCTGAAACACAACAGAGCATTTTTTTTTTCATGGGATGAAAATTCCAGTATTTGGCCAGCCTGAATCAAAACTTCTGGAAACTTGGGGCCAAACCTTTGGCTCGTACAAACTGGCTTGCTCCATTGTGTTTAGTCCACAGAGGAACTGGCCCTGGTTTAATTAATGGTTCACCCGAGGTCGTGCAGGGAGTTGATTTTTAAAGCCGGGAGCTGAATCCAGAGCTGTTATTATTCAGTCTTGTCATATATCTTGAAGTTTTACTGCACAACGTTGTATTTTTCTTCGACGAGCTGGATTAATGAGAGCCAGAATCCACGAGACTGTGATTGCAACTCTTCTTAAAAATCACGCTCTGAAAATCTATTCAATTGCCATCTTACTAGAAAAGAGAGTAAATATGTTGTAATTAGTGCATAGGTGACACTGACTACCGAGGGAGAGAGAGGCCCGAAAAACTGCTTTTGTTATTTAAACCTTTCTTTCAAAGTACAAAAGCATTTGATTGGCACTTCACTGATTTAATAGTCCATTTGTAATGCAGGAAGAACATTACAGAAGATTTTAGCATTATTTTAAATCTCATCATTTAATCTGTAGGTGTTTTTTTTAAAAAAAATCCTCATTTCTAGCTGAAGAAAAGTTTTTGATAGTTGTGTAGATTCTGTGACTAGTCACTTGTTAGAGGTACGCAAGTCTTACGTTTTCCTAAATAAAATGCTTTATGGGCTTAAAGTAGAACTGAGCTTGTTTGCTGCGTTAGCATATGAAGAATCCTTCTGGCCCAGGGGTTTGTGGCTGCTGTTGCTACACTGTAGCGTTAGGAATGGGTTCCTGATTCCCTTACTTAAAAAATCAGGGAGCTACCAGCACTTCACCCCAACTAGGGAGCAGACCAGATCCTTTGCAGCAGTTGTACCACATGTACAAAGTACCTGCTAGTTCATCCAGTATTCTGAATTTGCAGAGGCAGTATTCCAGCTGTAGTTGCATAAATATGCTTTGTCAAGTTTGCCTTTTTTTTTCCCCCTTCTGATTTACACATGGGGAAGATACAAAGGAAACAAATCCAGATTCCCTCCCTTTGTTTCTATTTGAGAGTGGAAAAGAAGACTTCATAAAGCACACGAGGGCTCGTCTTTGCCTTCCAAATGTTTAAGGGGTGACTTCATGGCTCAAATATTATATGCTAGAAGGACCCTGAGTTAAACAGCAGTGAAATGACTTGCCAATGTCAAAGAGCAGTCAGTGACAGCGTTGTTACAGAGCCTCTGCCTCCCAGGCCACAGCTGCACCTATTGGCTTCATTGTCCCATCCCTCCTACGCACATACATGCCTGGCGTTGTTTTGGAAATACAGCAGAAACTTGATAATTCAAACTGATGACTGGGGGAGCCACTTGTGGAATTAATTTATTGGGTAAATTAGTGACTACATGTGCAAGCAATTTGTAATTTTTTTTTTTTTTTTTAAGAGATGCTGTGTCATAGAGTATGATTTGTTCAGTTACTTCAAACAGTCTGGTTTAATTGTCACTGCATTAATTTGGTATCCTGAAACAGTTTTTGCTCAGTATTTTAATAGTGACGTGTTAAAAGATCTCCGCATAGTTCTACCCTTGTTTTTTAAATCTTTGAGGAGAATTGGGTTTTCAGTTCTTCAACAGGAGGTTATAATTTGGGATTAGAAATTAATCCGTAGCACCTATTTTACGGTGTGGGATTTATGACATGCCTCAGAGGTTAAACCATAGCCCCAGTATACTGATCTGTGCTGTAGGCTGATTTGATTTCAGCAGGACTGCCTGACTAAGACAAATAGGATTTGATCCTTGCTGGGTAACTTTGGTCGGATTCCAGGTGGCCCTTCAGACTTACGATTTCCATCTCAGTATTCGAAAATAGATGTGTTCTTTTTTGTTTATTTTTCACAGGACCCCGGTATTGTTCAGTATAGTTTGTCATGTGAGGCTGTAAATCCCTTCAAGCGAGGTGGGATTTTAGATTTACAAACTGTTCCTAAGTGATTACACACGTACTGCGAAGGAAAAGGCTGTCCTCTAGCCAAGTGAGGGCAGAACTCAGGATGCTTAACTCATTAAGATTCCACAGCAACCGGAATTACTAATATGGAATATGCTACAGAGAAAAATAACTATTGTTTTATTTCTTTAAAGTACCACGTTAGTGTTAAATAAGCAAAATGCATAGGCAGTTTCATGCATAGTAGCCCAAGTGAACTTAGCAGCCTCTCTGAAGCAGCGGGCTATTGCAGAAAGCCTGCACCAGTCATTACGGTATTAAGAACAAAACAAAAACAATACGGTGCCTCAAACTGGCAGCTTTTAGTAAACTTTATGTGTTTACCCTTCCGTAGTCACA
The DNA here is from genome assembly GCF_016699485.2 of Gallus gallus. Lineage (NCBI taxonomy): Eukaryota > Metazoa > Chordata > Aves > Galliformes > Phasianidae > Gallus > Gallus gallus. Next base: position 82,488,174 of record NC_052532.1, read on the forward strand.
CTGACCCTTGCTCTTAGATTTCAGAGCAACACAAACAAAACCGAATCAATTTCTTTAATTTTGACGAGCAGTAAATACTGTGATGTGATGAATCATTGCGCGATCGTGAAGCAAAAAAAAAAAAAAGGAGTTGTTGACAGGATTTCACAGCCAGAGGTGATTTTGGAACGTCGGAGTTGCTCTGTGAAGTCCCACACCTTGTGGCCTGAGTAGGACTCTCCAAAAAGAGTTCAGGATGTGGGCCGTGCTGTTCCGATTGATATCACCAAATACCAGATTCTACTCTGGCTTTTACACGCACTCACAAAAGGTGGCCCAAGAAATAAAATATAACCATCTGTAATCCAATTTTCTCATCGAGGACAGTTCTGAGTCCGATTCTTTTGCTGTTTATTCAAATAAAAAAATATTTCTTCAGATTTTCCTTTTTCTTTTTAATAAATAAGGCATGGGATCCAACTCAATTGTTGCTTCTTAGATTTTCATGAAAGCATGCTGGAGACTGAGTACTTTGTTACTGATTTTGGTTTCTGGCTTAAGACGTGGGACCCCGAGGCTCTCTACTCTGCCACAAATAGCATATTTGACTTTAGGGAAAATTGCTCTTTGTTTTCCATCTGTGTCACAGGAATAATATTCGTGTGCTGTCATTACAAATACTTGTGAAGGTATACACTCGGAGAATTCTGAAATGATGTTGTTATGGTTATATATAATATCACAAGTAATAATTTCAGATACTAGGTGCCAATTATTCCGTTGGCTATTTGGTTTGACGGTAAATGCCAGTGTTAGTAACTTCATAAACTTCAGCGTTGTTATTCTGGGTTTGCATCAGAAAACAGAACGTGGCTTAGACATGAATTTCCTCTTTGAAATAACTGAAGTGACATCAGTGGAATTATACAGGAATGATTTTGGCATTGATATTGCTGCAGGACATAGTGCTGAGTGCTTTGGCCTCATACAGAGTGAGCTGTCTTCGCTGTGCAGGAGTTCAAAGCTCCTTTGGAGCTGCAGTATCCTCCTTACCATTTTAAGTTTTCCAGCGTTGCAGCTACAAAGTAGTGTTACTGGAAGCACCAGCAGGATTGAAAAGTGTGCTTGTCTCACACCCAGCGCTGGTTACACAAATGACTTAATCCTCAACAACCTCTGGTGTAACAGAGAATTAAAGCTTAGGAACTTCAAAGTTTTAAAACTTTTTAATGACAAACTGCGATCAGAAATCTGGACTGTTCTTCTTACGCACAATACTTTTTATTTCCAGGCAATGCAAATTGCCTTTTGAAAGCCTCCGTGTCATTTTATGGGAGAAGGAAGCAGAAAATACACACAGTTTCAAAAATTGGTGATTTCTATTTTTACGTGTATTGCACTGCATGTCTTTTTCTGCTGGAATCCTGAAGCTTCATTTCTACCTGCAGCGCTCCTTGTTTGGTGCATGGCCCTCTCCCATTGATGCTGGGGACAAGCTGCCGTCAGGAAGCGTAATTGCCTCATGTTAGATACTGAACACCCTCAGAACTAGCATGGAAGTTATGGCCTTCAGCAATAGTGAAACAGCAGCAAAGTTTTTCAAAACAGTTTGTTGTTCAGGCCGCTAGAAAAATTCTTGTTCTTCAGTAGTTTTAAGGGCAATTGAATGCAGTTTGGGACCGAAACAGCAGGTCTGCTGTTCTGTTTGAACGTCAGTGTCTGTTTTGTTCAGCAATTTCCCGTTTCATAGCTCTAAAACTGACAAATAAAACCTTTTGTGCTGTTTTGGTGGGATTTAAAGGGGGGGGTCCAGCTTCTCTCCAAAACATTCATAGGACTTCTCCCTTCTCCCCCATTGTAGTATATGAATAACAGCCGCTGAACTCAACGCGAGGTTTTTGTATCATGTGGCTGAAAAGAAGAGCCCCTATTTATAGCATTCAGACATTGGCAGGTGCAAGACTGGGGAGAAACTTTAGTCTCACACATCCCAAACGGTTGTTTGGGAGAGTTTTCTGCGTGGTTGAGGCTGCCCCGAGGTGGGCCACAAGAATCAACAGCCGCGTCGGAGGCTGCCGTCTTGTTGAGAGCAATCAGCTTCTGTCTCCTGGAGGGTGTGCGACGAAGAAGGGCCTGATGGTGCTGATTGCAGTCATATACTTAGCTATGGCAGCTTTAGCTATTATTTATAGAAGTGCTAATTATATCAATAGAAATAGCAATATTAATACTGTTAAGTGTCAGAATCTACGCTTGACAGCATGAACTAAACACAGCTCCTGTGAAATGAAGCAGCCAGCTTGTCTCCCTTGTCAAACCACCAAGATGCATTTCAGGAAAGTACACACCCACCTTAATTGCTTGGGGTCTCAACGTTTTTGCTCATCTTGTTATATCACTATCATTTCAAGCTGGCAACTCACGGGGCCGGCTGTTCTTATGAAATGTAGACTGTATCCTCAGTCAGTCCAGAACACTCAAACCGTGACTGAAATGTAGCAGTGGGTTCCAGTTTAAAGCTGTTGTTCTGCAGTGCTGGAAACTGAGAAGCCTCTCGAAGTTCAGATTCTGACCCAAACTTTTTTTGTCTTTGCGTCTGTGCTCTACCACTTCTTGTTTACAAAATAGTTGGTGAAAACTCACGTAGCTCTCAATACCCACAGTTACGTGCAGACTACGTTATAACCATCCTTAATTGGCATCTTTTAAAGGGCAGAAATCATATTACCGAAAAAAAAAATAAACAAAACTAAAGGAAAACAAGAGCATATTGAGACTCATTTTCTGGCTGCTTTTTTAACATTTAAAATGTGCTTGATTTCCTGTCATAGCTCTTGTTACTTCTGCCTGCCTCTTGTGACAGCATTTTAGACTGACTTCCCACAGGAGCTTACAAATCAAGCAGGTTAATGTCTTCATTAAAACTGAATAACAGTTTACTTTGGGAAAAAACATATTAAATATTTCAGGATATTGAACACCAAACTACTATTAAGCTTTAACTAATGCATTTACTTTGCTGACACTTGCTCTCCGATGGGACATGTAGCTCAAGCTAATGTCACTAGAAGTGATGTTTAAGGCTTCATGAGAAAGTGTTTCCAACCCCTTCTAGATGATTTTACTCTAATTCTATCACTCTGTACTTGAGAAAAAGTTTTAAATAAGTTATTTCATCAACTTGCCATCCTTATTTTGGAAATGCACTGGGCATAAATGTCTCCTTTAAGGTCTTAAATAACCCTTTCTGTGTCCTAGATCTATGTGGTACACTGTGTAAAGAAAGTGACAGCCTGTCGGCCTTCGGACACAGAGAGTGTTCTCAGTATACTTTGCCCTTGGAAGCAAAATAGAAAGATTGTCACAAACAGGGCAGGCTGGAGTTCTGTCACCCATGGCTGTAAACCTTTCTCAAGGTGTGACTGATATGGTACAAATGGACCAGTAGAATAGAAATAGAGGCACACAGCCAATGACTTAAGGCTTCTCAACTGGCAAGTGGTGGTATTCTGTGTGGGCTGCTGTTGCTGTAGGTCTGTGTGCTTTTATCTTTCTCCCTCTGTGCAGAATCCATTTGCAATGATGTCATGTGGGACATGGACATCCCATCAGTAATAGGAAAAGGGGTTATTTGGGTTTCTTTTGCTCATTACACTGCCAATTCTGTTGAAGTAACTTGCCTTAGCAGCCTTTTTGTTTGTTTGTTTGTTTGTTTTTTAATTTTCTTTTGACCTCTTTATTTGGCAATCCTGTGGTTTACTTATCTGTTATCATCAGAGCCATGTCAGACTGAGGTGCGTCATTCTTTCTGGATCCAATTGCAGCAGCATCAGTACATGAAGCAATCTGACAACATCCTCTGGCAAATTTAAACCAATCCCTTTGAAGTTTGTTAATTTATAAAATAAGTAAGTCAACAAATAAATAAAAACAAATTTCAGTTCTGTGCAGAAATAATACTGATGTTCTGGTATGCTGTCTTCTATCATTGGTCTGTGATAACCCTGGAACTTTCCTGACATCTCTTTAAGCTCTGTGAACAGGTGATCTGTGAGTAAATCTCCCTGAGGAGTTGCAAACTTTCTTGAATTATTTACATCTACTGTAGGAATTCTGTCTTGTATGGTGCACTGGGCTGAGTGCATGGACGATATGAACTGAATAATGGGAAAAGAAAGAGGATGTGCTTAGCACATAAAGGTACATGTAAGTCTTATGCATATTATGCATACATTATATCAAAATAACTCCTGTCTTGCTGTTGACTTTAGTGAGGTTAACTTGAGGAAAAAAACTTGCCCACAAAACCGAGATTCTTGGTTATGGCCATGGTTGTAGATGTGAATGAATGGTATAGAGGATTATTTATATGGTAGGACTAAAGTACAAGCCCAATTTAACTGCTAGCAGTCTGAAAGACATCATCAGTCAGCGGCTATGTTCTAGAGCATACTGAGCCCTATCCTGATAACGTTTGGCGCATTTGGTACTTCCTAATAGGATAGTGGGTAATTAAGGAGTACAGTTGGGATAGTAATTATTTTTCATCCTTACTCAGTCACATTGCATTTAAGTTCAGTAGAGTTGATAAAATAATTCTCATTTTTATTTACATAATTCTATGAAGCACTCTACATTTTGGGTCTTTTTCTGCCTTGAATTTACTTGTCTTGCACATTCACTGTATTGTCATTCTTGTCCTTTGAATGGTTGCACGTGTTGGATTTGTGAGATTTTTACTTTGGCAGTTTGAGAATAAAAATTGTGTTGCCCAGTCTTGACCAGCAGGATACATGAACCAGAACTGGTTTTGCTACCATGGTGGCTCAGTGCATGTACTCTTGTGGTACAAATACGTGTTCAGATTCACATTTATTTTCTGAAAGGCTTTATGCACTTACATTTAGTTTTCATTTCCCGTGAATGTTTGTTCTGTTAGAATGTTATGTTTAAGTCAAAGAATGTGCAGGGTGGTACGGGTTGGCCCAAAGTGTAGTCACTGCAAATCAAATATGGAAATGAAAAGGATTGCTAATCCCACAGTTCCATGGACCATATTCCTTGTACCGGGTGAGAGACATTTGCCTGTCTTGCACCTGCTCTGTGGATGTCAGTATCTTTGCCTGTCCATCTGACGATTTTTACCAATGTAGTACTCCTAGAAAACACGAAAACCTGAGCTTTGAGAAAACTATTTCAATTTATACCATCCAGAATCCCAGGTTAGTATTAACGCTCTTTGTGGGTATGCACTGTAATAAAACCAGGAGTCCCGGATGAGATCAGGCCTCCGTCACTGTTGCAGGTGTTTTACATACTGTAAAATAGAATTGCCATCTTGGGAAGCTTACAGTTAAATGGGCAAGTCGAGCGAAAGGTGAGAGGAACAAAATACAATTCCCACCACAGTGACTGCAGGCTAAGGCGCAGAAAGGTTTCGTGACTTGATCAGGGTAATCCAGGGAAAGGAAAGAGCAGTTTTCAGAAGCAACTAACTCCCACTAAAGCAAGCATGGGAGTGATGTGCCAACCTGCCATTTGTGCCTTTGAATATTTCCCCAGGGAGTCCATTGTAGAGCGAAGCACTGAACTCTGATCTTCAGTCCCCCACCAGACAACCCCTCTTTTCTGCTTTAAATGTTTTTAATTGAAAAATACCATCTGAACAGTGTCTGTAAAGAATTACTTTTCCTCAGAACCTCCAAAAGAAAAGGAAACTGATGTGCTGTGGCAATAAACTAACCCACGATCAAAATAAAAACCACAGTCATGTTATGAAAACCAGAACTGGTGGGTAAATACTGTGAATTTATGACACCACTGAAAAAAAAAATCCACTTTGGTAAATGTTAACACTATTAGAACTAAAGAAGTTTTTAATTACTAAACTATTCCAAACTCTTCTTAGCAGACTTTACATGCAAAAGCTACTAAAAAAAAAAGAAAGAAAGCAGAAGTAGAAATTCACCCCTTGCTTTTCTGCAGGCACTATTTATATCTGTGTTGGTGTTTGTTTCAGAGAAGAGAATAAAACTGAAGCCCACATGACCCTATCTTACTCTCCCTGAACAGCAATAACACTTCTCTTTTTTTTAAGGAATTGTATGTATATTAGCTCTTGTTGCTTCATGAGGAGGTAGGCACTCTCCTCGTTTTACAGTTTGGAAAACAATGGCAGAACTCAAGGTTATCCCAGTCCAGAGAAACTGTTAAGAGTCAGATTACACTGCTGGAGTGACCCATGTTCAGGCCACTCCAACACGTCCCCAAATAATATTTTACAAGCAGGAGCCATCTGTGTGTGATGAGATCAGATGTAAGGAAGTCTGTAGTTGCCAAGAGTATTTCAGTGAGCAGAGTTATACGACTACAAAGAAATCCTACAGCATCAACAAAGGAAGCTAAAAGAAATATTCCCACTGAGCTCTTTTGGACTATTTTAATCTGTCTGTTTGTTCTTGTAGTATTTTAAGGGATCGTTCTTCCTTTTGCACACCTAACTGTTGCTGACGGTATTGCAACCTTCATGTTTGTTATTAGTAGTCTCCAAAATGGACTATCCCATGTTTTCTGAAAACAAGAGCGAAGTATGATTTCTGCTGTGCCTCCCTGTGCACCTGTTAGGATTAACCAGCCTTTCTGACCAGGCTGCATCATAACGCACCTTTCCTCCCATAACAAACATGCACAAAAGTACTCCCCAAAATACCCCTGCTAGAATTCTCTATCCACTTCTGACCATGGGGTTCTGGCCGTGTGTGGACCTTAAAGGTATGATGGAATGGGCTCATTGCCTATGCCTTCCTGCTTTTATTTGTTTTATGAAGTACTTCACAAAAGCAAATAAATAACAAAGGATAGGATATTCAGAAGCTCTCAGCATCAGTCTAGCGCTTCTCCCTTTGAAGACAACGGGGACTTGACTTGACTGGAGATGGAATTAAGCCAACACTGAGAATTTTCAACAATTCCAGTCATAGCCTCTCCCCAGAGAACTTAGGATCTAACAAAAAGCATTAATTGATTAATGCTCAAGTTGCCCAATGGATATTAATCTTTAGCTCTCAAGAACAACTCTGATTTTGGAACAAAAAGTCTCCTGAGTTTTCGTTTTGATTACTATGAGTTAAGTTTCCTCCCGGTTTGTTTTATTAGAAAAGAGTATTTATTTGACTGCGGTACGCTACCTAAAATTGTTATAATTTCTTTCCTTATTTCCATAAACATAACTGTGTTTATTTTGGAAGGATGGTTACTTAAAACGAAATACAAAGTCATTTAAAAATATATTGGTTATCTCCCATATTTAATTTTCCCTTGTAGTCTCTCTCTATAATTTTTCTATAGCTCCAATTTTAAAAAGTAGGGAAGAGGAGGGGCGGGACGTTTGAATCTATTTTCAAGATGGCATATCGGACCACACGCACTTACAGGGTAGAGCACATTTGTTATTTTGGGCAGTACTGTGGAATTTATGAGAAGCTTTCTTTTTTTATACAAAGTTAGTTCAGAGTAGATTAAAGTTTATTTCAAACTCAGCATATTTGACCTCAAGCATCATAAGAGTCATGTAGAATTGGCTCATGCTATTAAATTCCTACAGCGAACTCCATAATAATGATTAATTTCTTTCATAAACTCTTTTCATAATTAATACAGGTTTCATTGTGGGCACTGCTATCCTCATATTGATTATCTCTACAATTTAGATTGGCCTCGTGAAACGATGTCTTTGTTTACTCTGATGACCAGACATTTATTTTATTTGAATAACTCTCATCATTTGCAAGTTGAACTGGGGATATCGCCGTCATAGATATTACAAATATTTCAGAGCTGTTTCATGCAAGAGAAGGGATAATTTTTTGGCACCTGAGATTAATAATACTTTGGTGTTCTCTGATGCCTCTCATCTGAGAATGTGAGTACTTTATGAACATCAATTAATTAAGCTTTAAGACACCCTCCTGAAATAGGGAGGCATTAGTAGCCTTTCACACTCAGATTCAGAGATGCAGACTGACTTAGTCAAAACCGCCTGTAAAATTATCACAAATATAACCCAGATTTGTTGCTTACCAGTCTTTTCATTGTGAGGGATTCCTTTCTTCTGGCTTGGTAAGTTCTGATGTGGTGCAGTTGCTTTTAGCAACGATATGGTTTTGAAGAAAGTTTGACTGGGGATGTTTGAGCTGCCTGAAGAACCTTTCTTGGAGGTTCTTGGACCTTTCTTGGTGCTTCTTTCTTCTGCCTGAACTTTATTTACGGGATTTTCTCATAAACTGTAGTCAATATCAGTAAATTTTTCAGATTTTCATTATCTCATGAGGAAAAAGGGGATTTTCGTATTTCTGGCAGGCTTTGGAAGCACCTTTAGGGAAAAAGCAGAAAATGTTGAATGATGGGACTATGAGATTTGAATCTATCAAAGGGAAAAGGCACAAAGCAGGTTTTGTAACATCACAGCATACTATACGGTGTTATGCAACAGGTGAACCTTCCTCTTGGTCACTCTTGTGTGCTAACAGTATAAATCCCCCTTATCTGGGAAAACTTCTGTGTATCTCCAGTCCTCAGACAGCTCAAGGATGGGGGTAGGATATTTTTTGCAGTTGTTGCCCAGGCTTTAAGGGTTCTGAGCCCCTTGGTATTGCTGAGCCATCCTTGTTTTGTGAATTTCAGATGGTGCCGGGAGAAGTTGCAGCAACCAACAGAAGGCAGTCTGCAAAAGACCACTGAGAGAAGTGGGAATTCCCATTTTTGAGATGAATTCAGCAACCCTGCTGCTGCTAGACCTACAGGCAGGGAGGGGAGATGTGGATGGAACACGCAGCACGTATGGCAGAATTAGTGCATGTGGTACAACATCCCCATGCCTGAGGACAGGGAGTGCAGCTAAGGACACGGTGGAGTTTACAAGAGTACTTCACATGTTGAGATGCTTTATAGTCCCCCCTGTGACTAGCCTAGCAAAAACCATATGTGAAATATAAATATACTGGGACTTAAAAATTGAGTTGTATTCCAGCCTTTTAAGTTAATTTTATAACATGCTGCATCCGGGGGCTTAATGTGTTCTGTAATGTGGTGCTAGCTGAGTAGCACCACATAAATGTGGTATGTACTGGAGGCACTAGACGGTCTGATGGAAGAGGATATGGAAAAGAGAAAGGTAGATGGTAGAAATAACATATTTTAGTGAAAGAAGGAATCCATTTTAAACCAACTGGCTGTTTGCTTCCTTCAGCCCAATGCAACAATGAACTCCTGTTGTCATGCTGAGTCAGTTGGCAGTGACTCATTTTATCAGTCTCAAAATTGTCCAGCATTTCATCAGAACTGGATTACACAATGGGTTTTTCCTTTTCCCCCTCTTTTTTTTTTCCCCCCAATACACTTGTAATATTAATAGGCACACAAATCATCTGATGTTAACATGTTTCCTCATTAACTTTTACTTTTTTAATTATAGGATTGGTAATCATACAACTTCCCAAAGAGGGAAATACAGAAATCCCAAATCTGACTTGAAATTGTAAAGTACGAACTTTCTTAGTTATTCACTTCTCTCTGTTAAAAATAAATTAAAGTCCTTTGTTACTTTCCACAGGATACTGGCATAGCTAACATATGCTCACAATTGTTCAGCTGAGGTATGTGTCCTCTATTGGGTGTGGAGAGAAAATTTGTATGTGGAAACAGCAGCCAACGTGTCAGGGATGATTTTTGTCCACAGCAGGGCTTTTTCAGCCATTTCTTCAAAAGCCTCTTGGAAAAAACACTCAAATGTGGTATTTTATTCACTGAAACACTGCACATGCGATATGATTTATTTATGGGCATATTTATTCCTTAAACACACACAAAAAAGCGTGTTATGTAAAATATAAAGGGAGTGGTTCTGTAATTAAAGCTTAAGAACATTCTCCTGGTCTTCATAGACTGAAAACGTTGGGTCTGTCAGGTTTGTAACTAACTCAGCGGATCAGTGCACTTCACCAGATTCTTTGATTTTAGCACCTATGCTGTTACACAGTTTCAATCACAGTGATATGAATAAATTGAAAATGTGTAAAAAGTGATGCTGAGTTGGCTGGACAGCAACGCATCTGTTCTAAAATCCAGCATTTCTAAGTCAACCATCTTGTCTGCCCTAACAAAACATCTGTATTTTCCACCCACATGATTAAATTAATTGTGTTCAATCAAATCCACTTTCTAATTGTAGATTTAAGGCAAAAGGGTGGATCTTCAGTTTTTAATCTGAGAAAATCCAAACTGTTTGGAATATGCTCCGTTTCTGTCCCAACCTATACACCCTATTCTGGGCTTAATCCCATCTGTCTGTGTTTGGACTCAGTCCTGATGGCTGGGAAATGGAAAGCTTCCAAGTGTCTTTGAATAATTTTTTAATTTTGTTCTTCAGTGGTTCTAGCTCTTTGTTGTTAATTAGATCAAACAGTGTCTCCACCGAGGATGTAACGGTAGTGTCATCAGCCTGTAATCTGTCAGGTCCCTCTGAAACCTCCTTCAACTGCTTTTGTAAATTTAGTACCTCTCTGCAAAGTTCCTCGCTGAGTAAAATGTGTGCTATTTTTTTTTGATCAAAGTCCTTCTTGTTCTCAGTGCAAATTTCAGCCTACTTGTTGATGCAGATGTAGAGGCATGTGTTCCTGAAAGCAGCACTGAGCGTCACTGGGAATTGGAAGCATCCATCTGCCTTGTCCACTCACGTTAGCTGTACTGCTGGTGACCATAGGCTCTACAGCACAATTCTGGGAGGGTTTGCAAACTGATTTTCTAACTCCATTTGATTGAAATGCAGCACTGAGCAGCCACGTAGCAGAAGCAGAAGAAATTGGTTTAAGTATCCTTGTTTTAACTTTGTTTCTTGCTGTCTAACAAGTAAAGAGATTGTGTTCAGGTATTTCATCTTTGTTCTTGGATAGTGTCTTCACTAACACTGTATCAATGCTGTGGTTTTCATTTTGGTGCAGAATAAAAAGCAGCACGCAAGCACACATTTCATTGTCTGCATGCTAGTGGGCAACAATGTCATTTATCATGTTCACCTACCTCTCCTGCACAGTTCAGTGCTGTTACTTTTTCTTGTCTTCTGCCTCCATTTCTTCACTTGGAGATTCTTGTAGTGGACAGTTGAATTTACAAGTCTCTAAAATAAATGTTTCAATCATTGCTATCAATTGCTCCTTTTGTGTTCTTTTGAAGGCAATATCATTAAGAAAAAAAAAGATTGCATCTGTCTTGCTAAATAGAGCTTTTCTTTATAGAATAATCAGCTAGTAAGCTCATTTTTGGGTCTTCAAGGCACAAAGGTGTCTAATGTTGAAGAGCATCTAGGTGGTTTGGAACACAGATTTAAATTGTCATTGCAGCTTTGTATGATAATGATAGCACTAAAAACATCCCACTTTCAGAATCATCAAACTCATCAGAGTTCTGCTTCAGTAGTTTCACTTAGAGGAACATCTCACTTTGAAGAGTTGGCAGAAACAAATGGTCTGCACTTTTTGAGATGGACGTGAATTCATCTCAACTTCTTTAACAATTTTTGACAGTGGCTAGAGCATACTGCTTAAGAATTATGTCAGGTTTTGCATCACTTTGGTACATGAACTCACTTATTTCCTGTTGCTTTCTGCAACTTCAAGGGAAGTCAAATAAATGAATTTTCTTATACACGTTAGGGATTAAGTTCCAGTTTTTAACATTGCTATCTATAATATTAAGATATTAACTGTATTAATATTTTTAATATTAGTAGAACAAGAAACCAGCTCTCTAGATTTAATCATTAGCAGTAAAAATCTGGGTGAGGTAGCTGGCTTTCCTTGGAACCTTGTTATAGAATACTCTGATGACTTAATGGCAGCTTTTAGATCCTAAAAATATCTTAAGATCATGTTCAAAACCTGACCCATTTACTACTTTCTTTTTAGCATCTGATGACAAATGATTCCATCAACTAGCAGCATCTCTCTCATCAGCCCCTGATAGCATTGTGTTTCCCCATGTAAGTAGGTAGGCAGAAGTATATGTTTTTTTCTGTCTTTGACAAGGGCCGTTGTACTCTTGTCACCCTCCTGTTAAGTTTTGGAATGTTTAATTTTTTGATTTTCGGATTGAAATTAGACCCTCATGTTTCAGGTATCACATTTCTATTCTGTTTTATTTTCATAGCAGCATTTCTAAGTGACAGATCCTAAATAGACAGCACTAATAGAAAAATGCTACCGGATTGTTCCTGTGCCTGATATTGTACATATAGGTATCATGACTCATGGGCTCTTGGCCAAACTCGATATAAGCAGCAGCAGCAAAATGTAATAACATTTCCTTTGGGACCATTGTGTAGTGCTTGAGGAGTGTTCTGCTGTCACTGTGTTGTCTGTATTCTCAGTGCTTCTTTACGGTTTGTGCTATTGAAAAATTAGATGCAGACCTGGTACCTTGGGTCAGATGTGTTTCTGCTTTTTAAACCATCTGTGGATTTGCCTGTTGGGATTCCATCTCATCAGTCATGCCTGTGTGAGTTTTATTTTGTGCTTAAAGTTGAGAAGGTATAGGGAGCATCCATCTAAAAGCTAGTGTTCCTCGGATGCTTTCAGCTGCTGAAAAGATATTCTAATTTAGCAGTGTAAATACTGGTTTTGCTGCTTTTGTCCATATTTGTCATTGGCATATTTAGTAGTTCTAGTAGTTCTCTATAGCTGGTTGTGGATTTTTGTTTTTGTTTTTGCTTCTGTTTTTTCTAACTCTCTCTGGTGGCTGCAAAGTAGTGTGCACCTATGTGCCGATGTTACCCTCTCTGCATGATTTTAGACACAGAAGTGCAGAATCACAGAACTGCAGGGGTTGGAAGGGACCTCAAGAGATCATCAACCAAGCCCATGTTAAAACAGGATCCCTACAATAGGTCGCACAGGTAGGTGACCAGCTGAGTCTTGAATACCTCCATAGAAGGAGACTCCACAACCTCACACTCAGAGAGTTGTGGTCAACAGCTCAGTGTCCAAGTGGAAACCGGTGATGAGCAGAGTTCCTCAGGGATCGGTGCTGGGATCAGTGTTATTTAACATCTTTGCAAGCAACATGGAGAGTGGGATCGAGTGCACCCTCAGCAGTTTTGCAGACAACACTGAACTGAGCAGTGCAGTTGACACGCTAGAGGGAAGGGATGCTATCCAGAGGGACCTGGACAGGCTTGAGAAGTGAGCCCATGCCAACCTCATGGAGTTCAGCAATGCCAAGTGCAAGGTCCTGCACCAGGATTGGGACAATCCCAAGCAGAGATACAAGTCTGGGAGAGAATGGCCTGGAAAGCAGCCCTGAGGAAAAGGATTTGGGGATGTCAGTTGATGAAAGACTCAACATGAGCTGGCAATGTGTGCTTGCAGCCTGGAAGGCCAACCATATCCTGGGCTGCATCAAGAGAAGTGTGACCAGCAGGCCAAGGGAGGTGACTCTGCCCCTCTACTCTGCTCTTGTGAGACCCCACCTGGAGTACTGCATCCAGTTCTGGAGCCCCCAACACGAGAAGGACATAAAACTGTTGGAGCAGGTCCAGAGGAGGGCCACAAAGATGATCAGGGGGCTGGAGCACCTCTGCTAAGAGGACAGTAGAAACACAAAGCCATGAAGTAAAGGGTGCTCATGCCTGCTCCTAAAACATGGAAGTACTCCTGACCATTTATGGTCACAGCAGAGTAAATTAAGTTACAGTATTTTACTCCCAAGGTTTAGAGTCTGCATTTGCTACAATTTTCAACATGCTTCCTACTCTTTAATCTACCCTGCAGTTAGCTGTTAGAATACAAATTGAAAGTAAAATCATCTTTTACTCAGGTATGGAGGCTTTTTTTTTTTTTTTTTTTTTTTTTTTTTTACACTCCTTGAGGGGAATGAGATAACTCTATGCACTTTTCCCTTACTTTATTCCCCATTTTGCCTGTCTGCTCCTTGATGGCTTTTACTCTTCGATCAATTCCATCAGTGTTAATTGGAATTTTTTTCCCCATCTTCTCTTGTGATAAGAATATATTTTCATGTAATCTGTTTCTTTGGGCCCAGTGGTAAAAGGTCTGTCTTTGGGAATTCGGACATCTATTTTCCATTAAAATGAATGGAAAGGATTTGAGCACCTTTGAGCTATTGTGAAGCAAATATTCTTGTTCCCCTGAAAGGGATCTCTTGTAGTGAATGACAACAGATAATCTTGAGCTTTGAGACAGGTGGATAGCACTGAAAGTCTGTAAGTAAACTTTGTCATTTTATTTGCCTTTCACATGACTTTTCTGTTCTCAGAGGAGTAGTCTTGAAGTAATCCCAAAGAACTTCCCTCATCATTAAATACCTAACTTCCAAAACACACCAACATTGTTATGTTGCAACTTCTCCAGAAAAAAAAAAGATGTAAATTTGTGTCCTTCATATTTTGAGGCAGAGATCCGACTGAGTTGACTTTTGGCAGTATGGAAAACCATTGTTTTTTTTCCCTGGTGGTTTACTTCCTGTACTCCAAAATTACAGCTTTAATTTAGGAGGTAAAAGGCTCATAGCATCTCTGACTGTGAGCTTCTAATTAAAGATTGCACTGGATGTGAGCCGACACTTGGTTATTTACAGTCAGCTTCCTAATACATGAAGTCTTGGATGCTTGAAGTTGTGTTGACTTTGAAGACTACTGAAAAACATTTAAATGGCGGAATTGTTTATTGTTCCTTTTTTTTTTTTTTTTTTTTTTTTTTTTTTTTTTTTTTTACCACTTTTCAAGAAATAAGCAGGAAAAGAAGTAATCCTATTATGGAGACTTTGTTGCTCTTCAATACTTCAAGTCCTAAATAGACCAAAACAGCAGCTTGACAGAGTAATGCTCATGCATTCTAACCCTACCTTTCTCAGAGCAGTTTTCTAACTGAATGATTACTTGCACTAGATGTGTGCATGAGCTGGATATGATGCCAGAGCAGCTAGCCCCAGCTCTCATACTGATGGTGTGTTGCACCAGGTAGCCATTGGCAAGGCACTTCCAGCTGTCTGCCCATCCCATAAACCCATATCAGATAGCCCCCAGTGACATTTTATGGTATATTACAGATTTACTATATGAATCTCCGGGAATTCCAGACTGAAGTTCAGCTTTTCTTAGTCAATTGGATGGATGATGGATAGCTTGATATTTTTGTTGGATTTCTATTCAGACATGATGTTTCTCTCTTGCCTTATGCTTGGCCCACAGGTGGTCCACTGAACCTGACTGAAGCTTTCATCATGTTGCGATAATACCCTTGTTTATGAAACAGAAAGCTTTAGGGTGTAGCGACATTTATGATTCTGACATCTGCAATGTTATCATGATATGGTAAAAACAAATGTTGATTCATTTCAAGACCACAATGGGGTTTCCTTAAAAGCTGTGTTTTATGGCTTTTATTTTTTTATTTTTATTTCTACAAAAAAAGTTCTGATTTTTACTCATTTTTGGTTGGCTTCTGGACAACTCAACAAAAGGTGCAGTGGGGACAGCAAAATATCAGTTAATACAAAGTTATCTTTATTCCAACTTCTGTTGATTTATTACTATTTTTTAGTTTGTTACATACTAGCAAATGGTTTCACAATGTGACCCCTGATTTTGAGATGAAATAAATTAAATGTTAGTTAGTACTGATTAGTGGAATATTAATATCGATTTTTTATTTACTAAAAAATCAGGAAATTAAAGTTCCCCTGGCAAACTTAATTATGTGTAATTGCACAGATATTACAATGGGATCTCATTATATGATCATAGACCATCCTTGTAGCAGTACTAAATATTACAGTTCTTACTAATAATTGCAAGGAAAGTTACAGGAAAGGAGCCATTTGACCGTAAAATAGTATCTGACTCAAGCTCTTCACAAAACCTGACTGAAGAGTAGCGCTGAAGTTGGTACACTTCATTTCCATTATATCATTTTGAAAATATTATGTCACCTTGTTCGGTATGTTCTAGTTCTGTAATGAAAGACCGATTTGTTCAAATACAGGTAAAATAAAAGAGCTGTTTGTCTATAGGACATCCAATCTTATTTCTGTCAGGCTTACAGGATGACATCAATACTAACCTCACCAGATCTCCCAATTTTTGATAGATTTGTTTGAAAGAAAGGCTCTTATCGCTGTTCTTGTGTAAATAAGTCCTGAGGCTTAATTTTGAGTTAATTCAACTTCTTGCTTTTAATTTCTCTGTCTTTAAATAATAAACACTTTCATCTTTTCCTTCCAAAATGAATTTCAATTAATATTAAAAAAATAAAATAAAAATGTACCCCCCAAAACATCCTTTAAAACATCTGAGCAAACTGTGTTCAGATTACCCAAAAATATTCTCCTTTAGGCCAAAACTGAAGGTGTAATTGGAACCAGTCTTGCCTAGTTTTTCTAAGTGAATTTACCTTATGTAAAATAAAATAATATTCAGACCGGGACATTCCTTTTCCCTATTACATCTGGTACATCTATTTCTTTAATTCTTCAATTCTTCAGGAACTCTTGGACTAAAAGATCATGAATAGTAAATCCTGCCCATCTGCATACAAAAATAACCCTGCTGAGATGGTTTACTGATGGGTAAGTTGTGTGAAAGGGAAACTTGTATACTTAATTTTAATGTTATTAGTGCTAGTATAACATTTGCATCCTTAGTAGTGTTTCCCCTGCATTTGATATGGAGGTCACCAGGTCACCATTTAGGTTTTTTTTTTTTTTTTTTTTTTTGTTGTTGTTGTTTTTTTGCTTAGAGTGGATTTTTCAGACTAAAAAGGACAAATCTTTGCTTGATGTTTTACTCAGTCTCATTTTCTTTTTTTCCCTGCTCTTTGTAGTATTACTTTGCCCATGGAGAAAAGAAGCAGAATCAGGCTCTTCTGTACACTGTCCAGTTCAGCCTGTTGCCCTCAACACCCCTCAAGTTCCTTTGTCTGACATTTCCTGTTATTTGGCTATATGAGATTTTAAGGGAATATATCCAGAAACTCTAAGCATAGGGACTTAGCAGGAATTTGGACCATCTGAATTTGGGCCCTAGGGTTAGTTTTGTGTTAAGCTGCTTACAAGTGTCATACAAGCCACATGGCCCTGAGAGTCATGCCTTTTCAGTAACGTAAAGTTCCAGTCTGTTTGGTAAATGCATTGACTTACCCTTGCCTGGTATATAGGGAGAAAGATCTTATATAGGAGTTTTCACACTGTGCCTATATTTGAGGAAAATAATCCTACATCATCTGAAGGGATTTCATGGTGAAGTATTAGATGAATAATAGCATCTAGCATTGCTCCTTTCAAAGCTTACAGCGTTATTGGACATGATGGATCTTTTCTGGTGTTGGTTGCACAGCCTTTGATTTAAGGAAATTAATAAATAATTTTCCAGTTCCATAATTTTATAGAAATACTTACAAATACTTGGGAAAAAGTATGAAAAAGCTAAAAAAATAATAATCTGATAGCAGTTAAGACACTTGCATAACTTTAGGCTTACTCAAGGGTTTTGAATATTTGAAGTTTCAGTACTGTCTGTCTCTTTTCTTTAGATGTGGTGTTTGTCCCAGTCAAGTCAATCAAATAAATGTTAAAGCATGGAATTTCTCTTTACCCATCTGACACACACATTTCTTTCTAATTTTTTTTCTATAAGTAGCTACTCATTTAGAGGGCGATAGTCTCATATGCAATATTCTAAACGGGAAGATAATTACTTCTTGAAAGTGCACTGTCTTTGGAAGTGGTGACATAAATAGTTTCCAAGTAGAAAGGATTCACGCCCATAAACTTGTGTGCATACACCCATTCACTCACACTCAGAGGGTCAAAGTCGCTTTCAAAATGGAGCTGGTGACACTTATCACTTTTTTTTCCCATCTAGATCAGATCATTGTCAACAATAAAATCAATGCATCTGACCTGATATGACAGTCGCTGGAATCACAGGAGAATTTCTTTTCAGACTATTTAAAGAGAGTAAAAATGAACTGATGACAACCTATAGCTTCAGTGTTTTCACTGTGGTCCATATCATAGCTATCTACAATTATTATGACAGAAATTATATTCTCCTTCATGCTCCCTAAATTTCTGGGACAAAAATAGAAATCTTTGATAGTCATCGCAGTTATGTGGTGGAAGAGAGTGATGGATGTGCATCCTGACTTGTTTGTCACCATAGTGTTCTTCTGTTGATAAAACTGCTTTTTACCATTTGCTGATCAGCTTCTAAAGGATTTCCTGAAGTGAAACATGAAATTTCTAGTTCTTTAAATACAGACTGAACTGCAATATGATACTTTGTAATTAAATTATAGATAACCTTTGGGAAGCATATAGTTATATAATAGAGGGTGTACCATACAATGCAGTGGGGTATGTAACAGGATCCGATTCCATTGTAACTCCATGGCTTGGATGAAGGCCTTACCCATTAGCTCAACAGCTAAATTGGTCACAAATTGCCTGCTGATGCAAATAAAGGTGCTATCCCAGCACTCTGTAAATGGAGAGGACAAACACAGATGGATCGGAGGCTGCATGCTCAGCTACAGGTTGTTATATGTTGAATTATTACAACATAACCCATACATTCAAAACATAAATTTCACATGTGACATCTCAAGTATGTGCATGAATTTGTGTGGAGAGATGGAGGTAGAGTATGATAGAATACGTGAGAGTTTGAGGACTGCTATGTATTTTTGTTCTTTTTATTGCAGAATGGCATTGTGGTCTGATATTGATCTTCTGGACTCTGTTTTATTAGGGTTCCTAGTCCCTGTAGTATAAAAAACAAGGAACTGTCTGTGTTTGGACAGAATTTCTTACACTGCGTATATCTCACTATCACAGCTCACTGATGTAGCAGCTATATTTACTCCACGCAGTACTGGAGTAATGTAGTACTATTGCATCTGATGTGGGATGACTGTACAGGCTAAACATCATTTTGCAGCTTTTGTGCAAGGTGGCCCAAGTGCTATAAAGGCACAGTGACTGTTCCTTTGCCAACATGCTGATAGTGTCATCATAAAAGAAAGTGGGCATTTATGGTACATCGTGACTTGGAGGCAGATTTTCACAAAGCCATTGAAACAGTTGGAGACGTATCAGCTTTGCATCTGATCTATTATTCACCACATTCCTGGATTACAAACAAAACAAAACAAAACAAACAAAAACAATAGAAAAGCCGGTTCTTGTTCAGCAAATGTGCCCCAGCTATGCCAATCAATTGGGCTGTCTGAGAGCCTGATCTATAAAGGCAACATAGCTTGAACTGACCAGGAAAGTCTGACATCCCAGTCTCACTTTTGTTTTCAGCAGAATGGTTAACTCTTTCAATTTAGTTTTTACTGTCCGTAAAATGAGAATAGCGGTAGCTTTTTACCAAAGGGAATTGTGAGATTTGATTTGTTAATAGGTATGTGCAAAAGGACTGTGGAATCATGGATCAAAGCTGCTGAATTAAAGGAAAATATTGCTTATTTGGAGTTCTGGCAGTAAGGAATGACTGCTGAGCTGGGGAAACAGTTGAGATTCTTTGAGTATTGAAAAACTCCAGGAGAGCGCAGTATTCCTCTCCTTCTGTCTTCAGCATCCTCACCAGTAAATGTGCAGGGGTAAAGAGCATCCGCATGGTTCTTCTACATTTTTGTTGACCCCTGCTGATGTAAATCAAACACGCTGTCCTCCTGTTATCTTCAGATTTAGAAAACCTATTTTAATCACTTCATACAGGTACCTAATTTGAATCAGCCTGCCAAGCTGCAGGGCTCTTGTGCTTTTTTAATTGGCGTCTTTCTCGTTACATTTGAACAAAGTTGTACAGACACCGCAGAACATGAATAGAGAAAACTAAATCACCATTCCTGTTGGACTGACAACGTGATAGTGTGTATAGCAGGGGAGTCTGGAGGATCTGAACGTGTTCTGAAGGGGCCTACATGGAGGCAATCAAGTTCAGATATGTTGGTATGAATGTTTCAAGGTCTTGCCCATACTATCTGGCAAAGAGCTGCAACAGAAATTTGCCTGGAATTTTTAACACCAGTATGGTATCCTTACATTAAGCCTCAGAACCATTTAGGTTGTTGCAATATATGGATTAGATGTTTTCACTTGGGATCAGTCAAACAACCTATCTGTAATGTCTATAATTTCTACAAGATCAATAAGAACCTCGAACTGTGATTCTGATCTACTCTTTCTGGATCAGCTGGAAGCAACAAGCTGGTTTATAAGAACAGTTCTTGGTATTCTAGTAAAGCAGAGTCCCTGAAGGTGGTGATGAAACTGTGACAGGGTAGATATGCGGAGTACGTCAAAAATAGTGTGTTAACCCATCACAAGGATGAGCAGGATACCTAACAGGTTCATTGAGTCAGTCTTGCTTAAATCTCCGTAGAACTTGAAAACCAGCATTTATGAAGCTCCTGAAAGGCCAAATTCTTTCAAATGAAGCAGATCATAGCTTCAGGTGTGGTTATACGACACCTCTTCCAGTTGTGGTTGCCTACAAGATTTGTCTAAACTCACCAAGCTGGTGAGCCTGGGAACATAAAAAGGAGAGGAGAGAACAGGGCACTACAGAGCATGTTATTTGGCACTGAAGCACATTCCTTCCCTCCCAGTCTGTCATCCAGAATCTTGTCATGTGCAACAAAAACTTGCGCAGCCGTATCAGGTCTGGGGAAGAGTTTGACTTTCCCTGTTTCCCATTTGCTCTTGAAGATCAGCATGTTCTTAGGGCTCTGAGCTGAGAAGACAAGATTACAGAGGAAGAAAAGCAAGTGTTATCTTTCAGGTAGACCAGTGCTTCAGGTGGCCTGAGGTATGGCGAGAGCACAACCCAACCTCTGCTGTCCCTGTGGTGTGACAGGCATGTTCTTGAGCACACACCATGCGCTGTGCATGGCCAAATGCTGGCTAGCTACTTACTCTTCCCTCTTCTTGCAGGTGAACCAAGTGCATTAGCACCAACTGCTCACATACTTGAGAGGAGGTGATGGTGAGCAGGCTCTCTCCAAATCTGGCACTTTGAATCAAACAAATGGGCAAATACTTCCACAGACATTCTTACATCGTGAATCTCCATTCACATGCTCCACTCTTGATTGCTTAGGTTGGCTAAATGGTTTATAGAGCAACAGAAAATCAGGCCGTGGATGGTTTGTGTCCATTCAGACAGGCACATGGGCAAGGAACCAGTTGTGCAGATCACAACTTGAGGGGTTTATTAATGAGATCAGATAGATATTTTAGATTTTATAAAAGTTAACACTAACTGCACTTATTTCTGAGTTAAGGCCACAACTAGCTTACGTTGGAATCTGCTTCGTACTTGCTTTCAAACAATCTTGATGTTTGATGTGCACTTAAACCCACACAACTTTGGAAGGGTTTGTTTCAGGTTCCAGTTTAGGTCTGGTTCTAAGTGTCTCCATATCTACATGGAATCAAACTCAGTTCTGGGGTTCTTACTGAGGTTTGGAGTTCCTCAGAATACGAGGAAATGTAATGTGTGATCCTGTTTAGATATGCTTTTGAAATTTCCAGAAAGTTGCAGGAAGGAAGGATCTAGATGCCTCCCACATTCAAGGTTTTGGGCTTGGATCAATGACAAATCTGAACAATATTCAAACATAAGCAGTTCCAAATTAGTAGACATACTTCAACCTGAATGTCTGTTAAATACGAAAGGTTCAAATCTGTATTTTATAAGAACCTGGTAAATTTTGGATCTCTCTTCAGATTTTAATCTCTAAGGTGAGTAGGACCAAAGAGTGAGTGTTAGCTTGTGGTAAGAACTCCGGAGTACTAAAACATTCTTATAATATCCTCACTTTGGAGTAAATCTAATTTTTAAAATTGGAATTCAGAGACTGTTCATATTATTTAAACTGAATAGCATTATCTTGTGATTTTCATCAATTGGCTTTGATACAGACCGCTCTTGATAAAGTATCTATATTTTTCCCATAACGTTCCCCATCATGTAACTCTGAGATTGGAAAACAATGCACTTCATATGTTTATGGTACTATTTGCCTGTGGAACTACAGTCGGGTTCATTTTACAGATGGAAATACTGAGGCAGTGAGTGATCATTGGTCATTTGGCACGTGTACAGCCAGAACGAATTATATAGAGACCCACAATTAGAAATAAAGTCTCCTGGAGCACTTTCTGCTTTCCTAACCTTACATGCCCTTCAATAAGGTGAATATGGTCATAAATTCCAGAGAAACAAATATATGACGAGGCTAAGTTTTGCTGTATTTGAAGAAACTTAACTTGTAGAGCCACTTCCACGTACTCCAGATGTGTATTTAGCTAAATCTTACTGGAAGAGTTGAACTAAGTCACCTAATAGAGCTTTTTGCTCTTTGTATTTCATTCTAAGGTAACAAAGACTGTGTTTTGGTGAAGGTGCTAAAGAAAGTTAACTATTTGAAAAAAAATTGCTTAATTTGTCTGTATTTACTGTACATCTATATGAAAACGGGCTGTTTCTAAGCCAAATACAAAGATGTGTAGCAGCTAGCAGTGAACAAAACTAATCAAATTCACCAGTCACCGGGCTGGTTAATATTATAAAGCCTGCGCATGAATCATGAATATACAGCCAGCCTCAGGGTACAAATCCACGAATCTAGGGAGTTTACCTGTCTCTTTTAGTCAGTAGGCTATCCCTTTTCGATCACTGCAATTTAGGCATATATTGCCTAATAATAAATGTGATAATAAAAATGTATTTGGGGAAGTAGGATGTTGTAATAGAGCTTTAGATCAAAAGCAGATTCATTTTACTTAATTTTAGCCATCCTTCAGCTCGCTGCCTCACCTCATTGTGTTCTGTAGGCTCCCTCCTCATTTAGGGGCATGGGAAGCTGGGTGGAAGGGCTTTTTGGAGGTGCCTGTCTCTCCACCAACAACACGGAGAGCCTATGCGACTGCTTCAGACAGGACGCTTAACTTTTAGTTGACTCTGAGTTACTTGAGGTAAATTCTCCATTCAACATCAAAAGATTTGGATCCTCGTTTGTTTGTCCACTGATTTTCCACATCCCTACAGGTGCTCAAGGCCAGGTTGGATGGGGCCCTGAGCAGCCTGAGCTGCTTTGGGGCAGCCCTGCCCACAGCACAGGCTTGGAGCCGGATGGGCTTCCAGGTCCCTTCTAACCCAACCCTTCTGTGATTCAATGACTCTGTGATTCTGTGAATCTATGATTCATAGCATAGCCATGGCAATACCACTTAACTTTTATTTTCTTTTTCCCTTGGACCCAGTTTCTCCGGGTGAAACTATAATTCCCTGCTGATGAAGTTGCTGGGGGAGCTTTGTCTGAAGGCGAAATCCGGGCGCAAAACCTCGTTTTGCCACTTTCATATGTCATCATGAGAGTCAACAGAATTCCTGTGACGGCGTAAGTTTACGTGCGACGAGAGGCAGGGCTGGCTGAAAATTATTTTGGAAGCGGTGTGGATAGGAGAGCGTATTGTAAAAATACGTGAAGATGTAGCAGCGAGTGATTGCGTGCGTTGGCTCCCCGGTCTTTTGTCTGTGCACCTTGCTGCC
Source organism: Gallus gallus (assembly GCF_016699485.2). Lineage (NCBI taxonomy): Eukaryota > Metazoa > Chordata > Aves > Galliformes > Phasianidae > Gallus > Gallus gallus. Next base: position 82,511,785 of record NC_052532.1, read on the forward strand.
AGCCTTCCTCCATCCAAAGAATACGAGGAGCGGGGTGAGCGTGTGCGAAGCCAGCCCTCTATGTGAACTACCCTTGGCCTGTTTGGGAGAGCGTCGTGAGAGATTTATGTCTGCTCGCGGAACACGGCGCGCTGGATGCGTTGCACCTGTTCAGACATAAGCACGCTATTCCAGACGCGGGGGAAAAGGTTCCCGATCCACGCGGGGACGTTATTTGGGGAGGGGGTCCGATTGTTTACCGGGTCCCTCCTCTCCGAGCCCCGCCGTCCCCTATTGTCTGGGGAGCCGAGCTCCGCGCCCGGCCCCGCCGCGCACCTCCCCGCCCGCAGCGAGCGGAGCCGGAGGGCGGCGGGGAGGAAGGTGCGGCGGGGCCGCCCCGGAGCCCAACCTGTTGCTGCGGCGGCCGAGCGGGGAAGGAGGGCCGTCGGCCGCCCCGGAGGAGGGCTTTGTCTGCGCCCGGCTCCGCTCCCCCCGCCGCCGCTCCCGCTCCCTCTGCCCGCCCGCTCTCGCTCTCGCTCTCCCTCTCGCTGTGGTTTTTGTAAGGTAGGTTGCAGCGCGTGTGTGTGTACACAACATCGAGAGCAGGAAAATGGACTCATTAGGGAGGCAGGCGGTCGGGAGCGCTCGCGCTGTAGTGCCGGGGAGACGGAGGCTATGAGGAGGCAAACTGAGGACGGGGGAACAAGGTAGGCCAGCCAACTTTTGGAAAAAAACGGGGGGGAAAACCCGAGCCCCGCTCCGCTGCGCCCGGCGGCACTTCTTTCTCCGGCCCCCCCACCCGGGGTTTAATTTAGAGATGCAAGTTTGGCAGAGCCCCGTGCCAGCCCGCGGCCGGGACCACCGCGCCGAGGCCTGACCCCTGGCGACGTGCTTCCCCCCTCCACTTATCTCAGGGTGTGCCCCCTACGATTCACTTTCATCACTTTCTTTTTTTTCTCCCCGATGGCGAAGGAAACAAACGCGTTTGTTTTCCAACACCGCTTCCAAGTCAATCAATATCTCGCACTCCCGTGAGCAGCCCTCCCCGCCCGGCTCGCCGCTTTCCTCCTCTGTTTATGCACTTCCATCTGTCCGTCCATATATCATCTCCTCCTTATTTACCGCTAAATGGCTTTTATTACTATTTGCCGACGACTTCTGCCCGCAGCGCCGGCGACGGGGGTGAACGGGGACTCTTTGTTGTGTGGCCGTGTGTCGGCTATAAGTTTGAAGTCCAGGCTCGCCATACGTTAAATAAAAGCAGAAAAGAGAAAGCGGAGAAAGCAGGTTCCACTCCTCCCGACGGGGCTTTAGCCGGAGGTTTTGTCGTTTGTCTGTTTGCCTGCGGGGGCGGAGGGGGTTAATTCGGGTGATCGTCCGTCGACTTTTTCCTCTCGGGTATTTTTAACGTCTATTTTTCATTATTAGTATTTTTCCAGTTTCCTTTCCCGGGCAGAAAGGAGACGCAGATCTCAACTTTTGTCTCTCGGAGCTGATGTCACGTTATGGAGGCATCGCCGGGTTCGGAAGGACCCAAACTTTGGCGGAGGGAGTTGGTATCCTCGGCTGCCCCCCACCCTCCGCTCCGCGCTTCCGTCCGTGCCGGCGGGGACGGCAGGGGGAAGGGAGGGGATATTTTTTACAGCGGTGGCAAATTATGAAACCTATCGAGCCATTTTGTCCAGCACCAGTAACTATTTATTTACCATTTTTTTTTTTTCCTCGCGCAAATATCCCTGCTTATTTGTCGTTTCAAACCTCGGAGCTTTCCTCCGAATTAATCCTTATTATATGTATATGTTTATATATATGCATACACATATTTGGCTGGGGAGGGATGTGTGATGCGTTTCGTCGCCCGCTGAGCACTGTCGAGTTTCGGAGCCCACGTTTCCTGTGGGTTCTCGGGGCTGCTCCCAGTGATCCATTCGAAATGGTCCTTTTATGTGAGCTCCTGTCAGTGCTGGCGGAGGGCTGAGCTGCTGCTCTGCCGGTGACGGAGAGAGAGGAGAAAGGACAGAGGCAGCCGTGGAAGTGAGTTACATAAAATGTTCTGGAGAACCCGAAGTAATTATGTAAAATGGACGCTGATCGGTGGAGGTCTCTCCACAGCGACGATCACCTTTTTAAAGAGAAAATAATTGATTTAATAGCGAGAGGCTGACTTCTTCAAACAAAAAAACAAATGCGTTAGGCCTTCCTCTTAGCACAAAGAGGTGCATAAAGCAGTATTCCCAGCCCACCTGGGACTGCCTCGGAGATCCTCCGAAACCTTCAAAGCCTTTAAAAGATTTCTTTAAAACCCCCTGATTTGATGTGATTTGATTTTGCTTGCAGCCGGTGCAAACTTCTGCTGCCAACAGGTTTTTCTGGCTGTTGTTGCGCTGTTTTTCTCGCTGTCCTTTAACTTGCAGCTCCCCGGTTGCAGCTGAAGTGCCTCCCCGCTGAACAAACTAAGTTAATTGAAATCCAGAGCAGCAGATCTATTCACTGGCACGACGACCGCGCAAACTACTTGCTCCATTTTATCCAAAGCTTTATTCCAGAACCCGAGCGAAACTTTTCAAGGTTTTCTCTATCGCTGTGCCAAGAATTGGTGGCTCGTCTCTTAGCTGGGGAATGGCATTCATTGATTGCTTTTTTCTTTTCTTTCTTTCTTTTTTTTTTTTTTTTTCTTTTCTTTTCTGCTTTTCACTCGGGCTTCTACATTAATACTTTGTTGATAGACCTCCAGTGCTCTCATGGCTTCACACTGCCTCTCCTCCTGGAGCTCAGACCTCCAGCTTTAGGACGTGGGGTCCCAAAGGCGCTGTGGTCACCTGCAGAGGGGCAGCTGATGCGGCCCCGGGAAGGGTGGCTGCGGGTTCTCTGGGGATGCCCCCAGAGGGGTGGCCGTGCTTTTGAGCTCCTGGTGCTTCTTCTGGGCCAGCGCAGGTGGGCAGCATCCCGCTGGAGGGCAGCGATCCTGGCCCTGGGGGTCTCACCCTTTAGCAGAAGCCCAGCCTCACCTTAACGTTTCAAACAACTTTTAGAATGACTGCGACATACCTCTGCGTTTTAGGACACGCCTAGGAAAGAGGCATTTGAGCACAGAAAGAGTTGGAATAGGAGAAATGTTTTTCTGTATGCAGCGAGGGCTCTTTAATCCTAAAAACTTTTTCAGTAGAAGAAATCAATTTACTTTGAAATGGCATATTCTAAAACAAAACAAAACAAATCAAAACAAAAAACCAAAAAAACCTTCTCCCTTTTGATGGCACAAAGTCCATCTGCAAACTGGGCACAGCAGCAAAGGCTGCAGCATGCTTCAGTAAACTTGGAACCAGCGTGCGATGCTGGGGCTGGCACCCAGCAAGCCCAAGCCCCGGGATGGGGTGATCCGCAGGGCCGGTGCCCCTGGAACCGCCCGGCTCTGGGTGTGCAGTTGTGCGGTGCCGAGCAGGCAGTGATCCAACACTCCCACACCAAGCTGGTGCCCCGGGGCGGTGGTTTCGTGCCTCACCGTGCCCCGTGGCCAGAGTCAGCTTGGAGCGGGGCTGCGTGTGTGCTCCTGTGAGACAGAGCGAGGCAGCTGGGGCTGTGTGTGTGTGTGTGTGTGTGTGTGTGTGTGTGTGTGTCGGTTTGGGCCTCTGTTTGTTGTGGGTTTGTGTTTTTCTTTTTTTTTTCTTTTTTTTTTTGTCCAAATGAGGCCAAAAATGGGGAATAAGGCGGTCGGATCCAAATACCAAACAGATACCAAGCCAAATTAATTTTAATAGTGGAGGATTTTGCTTTTCTCTTACGGGAGGAAAAAAATACGGGGTTTGTTTATTTTGATAAAGGCAGTTGTAGCAATTTCCTGAGTTGGATATATCATTATTGTAAATATTGCTCATGGTTCTCCTATTTTCACATTTTCTTCATAGGCCCGGCTTATTCAGAGGGGAAAACAGCTGCAGAAAATTAGAAAAAATGTATTATTATTTATATAAAACTTTGATGTAAATAGGGAACGGTGTCCCCCGCTACAGATTTCTGTGGGATGGCTTACAAATCCCATACAAGAAAGATTACGGTCTTAGATAAATTGTTATTTAAATCATTTCAAGAGAAGCCCGTTGGTTTTTGCAGGCCATATGAGCCTTTAGCAGCACGGCTTGAATAGGACTTCTGTTCAGAAATGGATGGCATGCTGTGGCCTTACAGATCCGAGCCGGTTTCACTCCTGTCCCATTTTATAGGGCCCTTTTACAGTGTGATCCGTGCGGTAAGGAGCTCCGCCTGAAAGGGATTTGTAAATGTTAATGGCAAATTAAACACTGAAATTTAACTTCAAGTTACTTTGTTGGTTTGGTTTGGTTTGGTTTGTTTCTTTAGCAAAACTTTCAGAAAACCCAAGCCCTTTTGCAATGTTTTTTAAGATTTTTTTTTTTTAATGGAATAATGCACTGGAAATAGTTGGTTTTAAACAATAACTTGTTCCCTCTGTATGGTCGGCAGTTCGGTCCATGCTGCAGAGAGAAAAGGATGGCAAATCAAAGTGAAACTGACTTCACTGATCGCATCAGGGTGGCCCATGAAAATTCTGAAAGTAAACAGCCAGCATCAGCTATGGCAAATAAATCGGCTTTTTATTCAGCTGACCATTCCAATAATCCCAGCTCCTCGTGGTAAAGAGCAGTGCATAACTGTGCACCAAGTTTGAAGGTATCGTTGTAATGTTTGCACAGTCTCAACTTGAGCAGATTTACATGAGTTTGTCAGAATTTCAGACAGGAGTGAATAAAGGCAAAAGCTTTCATCTGGGACAGTTTTTGCTCTGACAGCGTTGCCTGTGTTCCTCGTTATTACTTCTCTTACAAGTTAGCAGTTAGTTTGACAGCAGCAATCCAGTCCTCTTTAATAGGTAAGTGGCATTTTGGAATGCTTACTTCCACTCCACGTTTCCACATTTGTATGGCACAGATGTCCGGTTTCCCCATGTCCCGTGAAGGCTTTTTGCCTGTCCATACTGGCGGCAGCTCAGTCTGGGAGCTGCTCCTGCTGGAGTGGTCACTGGGGTGGACATGAAGCTGGTGGGACGCTGCTGGTGGCCCCACATCTCCGGCAGGGTGGGAAGGAAACAAGCCCAGCTTCTGCCCCGTACACAGCAGCCACTGTGTCTTGAACAGTTAAAATTCAGCAGCGAGGGATTGGGCTGGTTAGATAGAGCTGCCCTTAGAAAAAAAATGCTGTTCCTATGGTGGCTGGGGTTTGGCTTTGGTGAGGCGGGCGCGTCGGGCCGCAGCCTGCCCTATGGGGCAGATGCTCACTGTAGGAAAAGGCAAGCCAGTAACGGAGCCGGCACTAGGTGGCACTATGGAAAGAGAGGCCACGGAGCGTGCAAGCACAAAGAGCGAAATGAGGTGGTGCCAAGCCGGGGTCCTTCCCCACCAGCCCCGGGGAAGGCAGGTGTTAGGGCTGCTAGGGCTGCAGGTTGACCTCGCTTGCTCCGCTGCAACCCGGTTCTGCTCCTCAAAGCCTCGTAGCAAAAAGAGGCATTCCACAAGGGGCAAGTTCTGCCAATTCAAGCGCTGGCAGCGTCTTCAGTGCTTCATGCTTCGTGCCGTGCCATACACCTTTCCTTGTGCAGTTGGGAAGTGAGCACAGACCCCATTCTGCTGCCAGTTTGCATGAGTGCTAACAGCAGTACAGAAGCTGAACACAAACCAGCACATTCTTCCTCCAGTTTGATACAAGCTCAAATATTGCCATTATATGTAGTTGTATTAAAAATCCTTCATGGCTGCTGTGAAGAGGAAAGGAAACCTGAAGGGGCAGGGCAGTGCATGCCACCCTTTGCAGAGCGTCTGTGCTCTATCTGTCGGGAACATTTGGCAGGACAGAAGTATTGCCATTCTGTAAGTCACGTCTGTAGATGACCTCTTAATGTTATGCTTCCGTAGTAAATTTATCTTGGGGTTGTGGTGGAGCTAAAAATTCAGGCAGCATGGTGCCATTTGATTCTGAGGTAAACATAGCATGGAAAGTACTGGCTTCTTCTTCTTCTATTTTTTTTTTTTTTTTCCCAACCAAAAGACCAACTTTCTAATATCTTACTTCTCTGATCATTGACAGCTGAAAGTACGATCCATCTCTTGCAGATACAGAAGTGAGGCTGGGAAAGTTGCCTTATGGACTTCAGAGTTTTCCTTTCAGCCAACTGAAAGTTAATTATTGATTTCTCTTCCCTCCCCAGGGATCCCTATGCAGTTTACTCTGGCTAGAAAGCTGGTGGTCACAGTGCTGGAATTTGGGAGTCATGGCTATGTGGCAATGTGGGACTTTGCGTTCAGGCAGTCAGGAACGGATTAGATGGAGGCTGATGTGGGGGAGAGCGAAAAAAGACAGAGGTAAAGCTTCTCTAAGGTTTTATGCAGGGTGGACGTAGAGGCTGTTCTCCATGGCTTTGGCTCCTAGCAATTTGATAGCTAAGTGAGTCACTGGCGTTGGTGACAGAGAGGAATGCCGACAATAAAACAAAACCAAACAAGCTGACGGCCCCCCAAACTCATTGTTTAGGTTCAGACACAAGAAAACCACGTTGAACTGCTAATGTGCTCCCTCTGCTGGCTCTCCAAAACGAGCAAATGCAATTCCCAGGAGACTCAGCCACACCCGCCAGGACAGTACCCTGCAAAAACTGGAGTTAAGTAAGTGAATGGCTTTGAGCTCTCTTCTTCTCCCGTATTAGCAGGAGAAGCCTTCTTACAGCGTGTGCTACAGCCTTATATACTTGGCATGACACACTGAGCACGGTCATGAAATCTCAGTCCAGCAACTCAGGCTTCTTCTGCTTTGTTTCCAGCCTCGCTTATATTTGATAGGCATTTTTTTTCCTACCATTCCCAAAAGTTGGAATTTTCCATTTTGCTGCTGCTTCCTCTAGGATTCTTCCCATCTGAAGGAGTTTTAAATACGTTCTTGCTGGTGCTTTTATCGTTCCATTACAGCGCATGTAGGGTCTGAAGAAGCCCTGGGTGCAGCTAAGGCTTTGGCTGCTTCCAACTCTCTCTGTCCCAGTTAAATCTGCCTGTCAGCTCTGTACCGCCGTGCCCACTTCATCCTGGCCTTTGGCGTGAATAGCGGCTGTTTTTTCGGGATGCTCTCGAACGTCCTTCCTCGTTGTGATGCATCTGTATTTCTTTTCCAAACATAGACCCAATTGTTTCATATGTTCCCTGCACAGTGCGTTTTCCCCAGTAGATCTCTTTCTAAAATCCAGCGTTTTATACTTTCATACTACGCAACATTTTGAAGTTCTGGATAAGGCTGAGTGTTGGAGAAAAAGCTGGAGAAAGCTTTATTAATTCCATTAGAATATTTGGGATGTGTGGAAGATTCCTGACACGGTAATTATATAGTGAAAAACTGTCCTGTATTTCCCGTATTTTTCACTCCTGAGGACTGTCATGAGAAGGAAGCTCATCTTGCAGCCATTGGCACGTTGGTGGGAGTCGGCCGTGCTGAGTTGCAGCAGGACTGGGCTCGAGTTCTCCATGTAGAATAGTGAAAAGTTTCCTCTCTGTGAGTCTCACGCTGCCCATCTAGGTGACTGCTTATTAAATCCTTACCCAATAGGGACGATAAACCAAACAGCCTGGTGGGTAGCTAATTGGCTGGAGTGACTCAAGCCACATATAAATCTCATTTGTACTCAGAACACTGACTCTCTCTGGCCTCATCGGTCTTCCCAGTATTCATTCATTTGGAGATGGCCATAATAGAATACAAAGAAAATCATCCCTCGTTCTTCTTTCTCTCTGTGTCTCTTGGGCTGCACACGGGATGATTCTCTGTTATATCCCTTTCATAGACCCTGCAGTTTAGGAACCCATCCTCCAGCAACATAAAGCAGGGAGCTGGGCCCCATGTGGGCAGCCACAGCAGAGACATCAGGAAAGCGGAGCAGCGCGGAGAGCAGCTCACCCTCCTGTCACCAGGTCCCTTGCCATGAGGAATCCTAGCAGGGGTTGGTATGGAGATGGCTTGGCCTCCTGCTGTACCTGCTTTGGGGATAAATAGAGAATTCAGCGCCTGGGGCTACCAATCTGGCACCTTTTGCTAGTACTAAGCTAATGACGTGATTAGGACCAATACACGTTTTCAGCCAAGGCCCGGCCTCTGCTGACTCACGGCGAACTGCTTGAAGCCCAAACACTGTTTTGTTATTTCCAGCATTTCATAAAAACGCTGCTTTTATTTTCCTCTCAGAGCCACGGCCACGTTCTGAAAGCTTCGAGACCTGCTCCAGCCAGATAGCAAAAGTGTGTTTTTAAGATACTGACGTTTCCTAAATGAGTCGGTCCTTTCTGAGCTATATCAACTTCAAATCATTTATCCACTAAGTCAGTCGAGCTCAGCCTGAAACATTTCGCTGCTGTGAAAGCAGCTGCTCCTGAATGAGGTTAAAAGCCAGTTGTGCTCCTGCAGTACATTTGGCTTTGCTGTACTTTGTGCTGGGCAAGAGAAAGCTCAGGCTTTTTCTCTGGTGCAGGGCTTTTTTTCCCTGCTAATCTCTGAGTTCCTTTTTACAGGGGACAGGATCCCGTTCAAAGCATTTCATAATAGTTTTTAGGCCTGTTTTTTAACCTATGTACAAAGATGTTAAATATTTTATTCAGCACAGAGGCATGGAGCTGTATGAGAAGTGGCAATGAGAAAGCAGGGTAGTAGCTGGAGCAATGTATGATAGTATATAGGTACTAGAAAGGATAACCCACCGATGATGGATGCAGAAGTCTTATTTTGGCTATAGTTTCTTTTCTAATTTACAGCAAGTCACTTCATTTCTCAGTGTCTCAGTTCCACATCTTCAAGATAGGGATAATGACATTTATTTGTTTCTGAGAGCAGTTGGGAGATCGGTAGCCACAGCTTTATCAACTAGTTGTAACGTTGCAATAATATTTCCCTCTCTGTTTTTTGTTCTGTCACCATGAAAGTGCATTGCAGCCTCTTTCTTTACTTTAAGGGAGTTTCCTTAGCCAGTCAAGTTTTTGAACATGTAGTCTTTCTCGTAGAATCATAGAATGGCCTGGGTTGAAAAAGGCCATGAAGATCATTGAGTTTCGACCCCCCTGCTATGTGCAGGGTCCCCAGCCACTAGACCAGGCTGCCCAGAGCCACATCCAGCCTGGCCTTGAATGCCTCCAGGGATGGGGCATCCACAACCTCCTTGGGCAACCTGGAGGTTCTCTGGCATGTCCAAGCAGAACGGACACCTGAGGTCCTACTCTCTCTCTCTTTTTTTTTTTTTTTTTTTTTTTTTGAGAAGTTTTCTCCACATGGAGACAAGTTTAGCATTTACTTCAATGGTAGAGATGGCAGTAACTGCTCAGCCCTGGCCATGCAGACTGTACCATGTAGGATCTCAGGTGAATTTTGAATGAGTTGTGAGCCATGTATTTCCACTGCAGTCAGCCCTAGATTGCCCTTACCAAACTGCTGCTAGTAACAGAGCCAGCCCAGGTATGGCTGTTCCTGTGGTGGAGTGAGAGCCATCTTGTCTAGATCACTTCTGTATCCACCAGCCACAGGTGCTTTTTGTTTGGTTGGTTGGTTGGGTTTTTTTTTTTGGGGGGGGGGGGGGGAGGGGGAAGAAAATAGAAAGGACATGAGTTAAAATGAACATTTCTGGAGTTGCCTGGTTGAGACTGGTTGTTTAGGAGCACTGCTGACTGAAAGCTGCTTTCAAGAGTTATTGAAATCTGGTTGAGTGACGTTACTATGGAACGTTGGCTTCTATATAGGAGAAGGATACAAGCAGAGCATTTAGAGAGGGGGCTGGGACAATGTGAGCAATAAAAAATAAAAACTGAGACACAGGCAGGGGGCAGAGCTGCTCAAAGAAAATGAGGACAAAAAGTCTGAAGTTCATGAAAAAAAGAGGGGCTATCCTGGTCCTACTGGCAGGAAAGGGAGAAAATGTTAGCAACGGGATTTGGTTTGAACCGAACCAGAGTGGGGTGGGATGAGGCCATGGCTCTTCCCTTCTCCCTCAAAGGAGCGGTGAGCTGGAATAATCATCATATAGCAGTTATCTTCAAAGGACCATGCTCTTGGGATAAGGAGTTCCATGTGAAAGTTCTGAACATCTGTGGATCTGCTCAAAAGTTTATGGTTCATGTTTTGCCTTAAGTTATGTTTGTGTAAAAGTGGAGTAATTGCATAAAAATTAGAAGGATCAGCACTGAGCTGAGAGCCAAATTTAGCTTGGTATTTCTAGCTTACTGTCTGTAGCTGGCATCCATCTGAAGCAGTAAAGATGATGCATGGTACTCCAGAAATGATTGTGGCCAGGAGACAAGCTTTCTCTGGGACAGCGCTGCTGAATTTGACCTCATTTTTGCTGTTTTAGATACTGTTTTCCTTGTGGCAGCGTGCACAGGTGTATTAAAAAGATTCTTACCAGATGAAAAGGCTTGCTTTCAGGTGTTGGTGATTATTCTCATCATACCCAGGCAAAGCCTGCAAAGAATTTAACATCCACAAGATGCCTTTTTGTTGTTGTGTTGATCATTTTGTTGTTGCAGAAGTTTAATCCTAAAACCTCAGGTGATTGTTCTTTTATTTTTTGTTTTGTTTTGTTCTCATTGCCCAAAGAAGAGAAGTGCCACTTCTGTCTAAGTCATTCCTGGGCTTTTTAGGTAAAAGAGTGCCACCGGTAGTTCCCAACAGTGAGCATCTGAGTTCAGATGGGGAAGGGGATGCCTACAAAAGGTTCCATGACAACTTAGCCACATATAGCTGCTGATATCGATGAGTAACACTTTACGTTTCTGAAGAAACATATTAAAATATCTCACAATGTTCAACAGAAGTGATTAGTTTAGTTTTGCTTAACTCCAGTAGCTGAATCAATGTTACGATTTCCATTTCTTAAAATCAGGAACAATCGAGGCACAGAGAGAAAGAGGAAGTGATGCCTTCCTTCCTTTCTCAGTGTATTGTACAAGCAGATAGGACCTGGAAAAGTAAAGACCATGTTCCATAGACAAAGGAAGCTCAAATGAGTCTTGACCATATCAAAACTGTTAACATTTTTTTCTACATCACTGTGGTCTCATAATGCATATGGAGCTTTGCCATAGAAGTCTTGTACTTTCAGAGCGAGATAAAAAGACCTACTGTAACTGAAAATTGAGTCCAAACACATTTAATGTGCCCACATGTCAACAAAGTCTTACTTTTAACAGTGGAATTAAAGAATATATATGTTGTTATTTTGTTTGCTTATTGTATTATTATTTATTATCACTCAGTTAGCTCAGTTAATATAACTTCAAAGTCTTGTAAGCAACAAGTAACTTTCCTGTTCCAGTTGGCTTTCCCACAGTGAGACCTGTCCCAGTGAGGTACAGAGTTAGATTTGAGCCAGTTCTGCCCAAGAAAGAGGTGTTTGAAAACTGAACCAATCTGTCACCTCTATTTGAGCATTAATAATTATAGGAGAAGATTATACCTTGCTGAAATAAACAGTGATGTTGCTGGCTTCATGAAATGGTCGTAAGAAGGAGGCTGAAGCTCCGTATTGCAAATAAAGACAAAAGTACTGTCCAACAGTCATGTTCTGGGCTTCTTGTGTGTGTAGCTGCTTGTCTGCATCACTGCTGGTAAGCTCTATGGGAGCTGCAGTAAGTAAAAGAGAAGATAGCCCCTCAGGGTTCTTTGGACACACATATTTGAAGAGGATTGTTACTTGTCTGTTTAAACTGTCAGTGGAAATGTAGCATATGCAAGTAATAATGGAAGCTTGCAAATACTGGATTTGGGCAGAGCACAGATATATTACTGCTGAGGCATCTGTGAGGGAAAGGAAAGAGCTGTTTGTCCATTCAACCTGGAAACTGTGCAGCAAATAGCTGCATTTAACTTTTTGTTTCCTCAGAATAAGATTCAAATCTGAACTCTTGAGAACTTGCAGACAAGCTTTCATTTTGTCCTTCTTTCCCATGTCCCAAATGCCAATTTTAATGTTTATTGATTGGAAGGACAGCAACAGAAAGTTTTATTAGCCAGCTGTATGGGAACTGTTGAATCACGACCTGAACCTCTGATTGACCACCTGAGGTGATCACTGAGTCACAGGAGCACAGGTGAAGGCAATTCAGCTGTGTGACCAGAAGGGGTGGAGCCAGGCTGCACCTCTCCTAGACCCCATTTAAGGGCTGACTGCCACTAAGGAAGGATCTCTTTCTGGAGATCACGTCTCATGGAGTTTTTGTGAGCCTGCAACACTGGTGAGCACCTTTCATTTATATCTGATTTTCTTTTCCAGTGTGGCAATCTTACCAGCCTAATTTCTCTGTATAGCATCTGTATACTTATTAACTGTACACCAGTGGAATTAATGCTTTCTCCTTTTGAGAGCCAAATTCATCTAGTTTGGTATGTTTACAGAAGAAGAGGCTGGAATGCACGGTAAGGTTTTTTCTTTATCAGACACATGTGGACTTATCATCACTGGATATACTTGTGAGATGCTCTAACAAAGAACACTCCTCAGGCATGTCTCGCGTTTCAAGAACTGAAGGGCAAAGTGAATGAATGTACCTTCTAGGAAATGGATGAACTAGCTTTTTAATATGCTATCTCCAATTTCAGTAATCCTCAAGAAGCTTACAAAAGCCAGGATAGAGTCAAAAACCTCCTCTTATTAACCTTCAGAAGGACACAAAGAGCTTTGGATCTCAAGACTGGTCTGGATGCAAAGTGCACTCCTTAAGTACTTTCAGGTTGTCTCAGCATGCCATGACTTTTGGTAGATACAGCATAGTTCATCCAGGAGATGAAGAGACCAGGTTTACTGGGAGAACTCCCACTCAAAAGAGGCAGATCAAGCTGCTTTGTACAGGGAAGCCAATAAATGCCTTGTTTGTTTTCTTTCCCTGGAGATTTTTCCCTACTATCTTTTCATTTATGCATAGTGACCCGTTTTATAGATTGAATGGTCTCTGAGATTTGTTTGCCTCTGTTTGTAAGCACTGGTCCTATGAGAGACGTTCCTCAAGACAACTGCATTTGAATACTCATATCTTTTAGGACACTTTGATCTGGTTAGATGTAGGGAAATTCTGCAGGTTACATGCTTGCCTCTGCTTGCTACTGTCTTAATAAAAACCAGCAACTTTGTTTCTTCATTGAGCATTTCCACTGTTACATGTTTACTTACATAATTGAGCTTCTATGTTAGTGTTTGTATGTTTCTTTCTCTAATTTGTTGAGTTAAAACTTTGCTATATATAATTAGGGCACGTGTATTCTTCAGAACTCCAAAGCAGTGCTTTATATGGCATTCTATTTTTCCTTTGAGGTGCTATCAGCCATATGTATCTACATGGGTTTTGGGAAAAGGTACATTAAAGAGGCAATGGCTATGTAAACATTCAGTCAACAAACCCAATGGATACTTATTTCTTAACCATTTTATTGAACTCATCTTTTTGTAGCCCTTCCTCCTACTGCGATGGGATTAACTGACGTGCTTAGGGGGAAGTTCTCCTTGTCTCTCCTGTTTTTCAAAGCTTCAAACATACTTAGAGATCATCAAGGCCAAAGCATCATGGGAGCTTGAAGAAAGATTGGCAGGGGTATTCCTCCTGGATGTTTGGGAAGCCTGGGTGTGTGAGCTGCATTTCTGGCTGAAAAAGTATTAACCAGAATGGGTGAGGCTCTGTGTCTACTCAAAAGTGTTCTCAGTTTAATTCTGTGGGGAGAGACCAGGAAAGGAGCAATGCAGGAAACATGTATGCAAATGCCCACTTTGCCATGTGGGGGGAAAAAAAAAAAAATCTACACAGCTTCAAAATTTTTTTTGTTCTTTACTTATTTTCCAGAGCTTTTGCTTTTCTGTATCTTCTTTTTCGACATCTGTATATTTGACTTTAACAAAAGCAGCACAGTAAGCTGAGTAAATGGAGTAGCGTTCAATTTGCTTGCTTATTTTCTGCCTGAGCAGATCATGTACCTGCTCCTTGTGGCAGAAAGGGCCATATGCCCTGGCTTCTTCTCTGATGTGTGATCTTGTTGTGCATGCACAACAAAATGGAGCTGGGCAGAATTCAGTCATGATGCACCAAGTTTCTCATGTGATACAGACGTAATGTCCATGCTCAGGAGCTCCAAAGCTTCTCAAAATCACTGAATTTACTGTGAACGTACCAGGACTGATTTGGTTGGCTGAAGTGCATCCTACATGACCTAGAGTTTCTTGGCTGCATTCATGCTAATCCTGCACTCACAAAGGATTGGGTCTTCCTGGGTGAGTGTCATTAGGAGTAGGTCATGAGTGAGATCAATTGTCCATAAACAAAGGCCAAGCATGCTTAGCGCAATCTTCAAACACTGATTTTTAAATATAAACAGTACCTGATTAAAAAATATTGACCTTAGTGTGCCTGGAAGAAGTGAAGATGTGAGTAATGTAAATAAAATGACTTTTTAGGCCTTGTTACTCATCTAGGTACTTCATCCCTCTGTTCCCCCTAGCTCTAAAATGGAGTGACAGGAGGGCAGGTGGAAGTTTGAATGCCGGCCCAGGGTTGCAGTTGGCTTTCTGGGTAGCAGGGAATGAGCAGAGGTTGGGGTATGGGTAGTGAGGAAAATGAGATGAGTGAGTAGTGAGTGTGTGTGGAGTGACTGGAGGAGCTGTATGTAGTTGGGAGGAGGATCCCTGGGCGATGAGGAGACACGGCTTTGTCATGATGAAGGACCTTGCTGTGTTTGTACCTTACCTCCTGACTGAGGGGTAGGATTTAGGGCAGAGGTGAATCTAAGAAAGATGGAAACAAAGAGTGGGAAGGAAGTGGAAGGTCCTGTGCTATAGCAGCTGCCGTTTGGGTGCCTGTGTTTATTCTTGTTCGTGGTGGCGGTGCTGAATATCATTGGGGCAGTGCCGTGTGGAGTGTTCTCGGTATAAATAGAAGCCATAAATAGTTTTGCAGAGAGTCGGGATTTTATTTTGCTTGCAAAGTTGAACCTATTGTGACTCTTAGCTCTGCCATTTCTTTCCTTACCTTATTGCTGGGATAAAGTTTATATTACTTAGCCCGAATTCACATATATATTAATACGCTTTCATCTCTTTCTCTGTTGCTTTGTTTATCTGTCTCCGTCTATCTCTCTGTGCGCCTGCTGCTTGTCTGCCTGCCAGTTTTTTCTTTGTCTCTATCACTTCATCATTGAACCCATCTGTGTAGAAAATGGGATATTTGGCTGTCTTGTATTTTCTTATTATTTTTTTCATTCGTGTCATTTTGTTCCCTCAGACTTACGAGGATAAAACTCGCACTCCTGGGGGTGCCAGGCATTTCAGATCTTGCGTTTAGGAGGAGCTGTGATGCTTTTTGTGTCTGTTTGTCTGTCCATCTGTCTGCTGGTCTATAATAAGCTGTGCAGCGAGACAGCAGCTTACTATCTGTGTGTGTGAAATTAGCTAATTGGTGTTAGCAGCAATATTTTCACATGTTTTATAAGCAAAGTGCAGCAAGGTATATAAATGTAGATATGATCCAGAGACACACACACATACACACACGCGCGCGCACGCAAGCCTGTCGCTGCTCATGCATAGACGCTCAGAAGTAATTAATGTTAATAAGATTTTAATGTGCTTGTGAGATCATAATGAGGAGAAATGAATGCTGTGATTAGAAAAAGGTAACTGTGTGTGTGTTTTGGCTTCGAACAAGATTTCCCCTCTTTTTTTATAAATCACAATTTCAGAACTTGTTTGTGATTGCATCAATCGGTTTTTATTTTCAAATTAGAGGTCTGTTCAGCCATTTGAATGATTAGCCAAATAAACGGGTAAAATCCTGATCGTAAGGAATAGTGCAGATTGGGAGATTTTTTTTTCCCTCTCTTAGAAAGCAATGCTAGTATGCGACAGGGCTGGGCACCCTCATCCTTCTAGCGTTACGGGTGTTTTTTGATGCTGCTTTTAAAGCCTCATCAGAAACTGCTCCCAGAGACGGCGCTCATTTTTTACAAATAGAGATGTTTATCTATAGGTGTCTGCAGTGCATAATCAACCACTGAAACTATTGTGCCAAGGCACATTCCCGTTCATCAGTAATGATGAATCCTCAGAGTCCAGATGATCACATGATACCTTGATAATATTTTGAAATAATTGGTTTAAGAAAAAAGAACCATATATGTTTATTTTTCAGCTTAATCAGTTGCCTTCTAAAGAAGTCAGATAGGAAAGTGCTTGCAGGAAATATTTTACAAGCTAAGATGTTCTTTCATCCTGGATGCTGCGCAGCCACCAGAGCAA
Source organism: Gallus gallus (assembly GCF_016699485.2). Taxonomy (NCBI): domain Eukaryota; kingdom Metazoa; phylum Chordata; class Aves; order Galliformes; family Phasianidae; genus Gallus; species Gallus gallus. The sequence continues at coordinate 82,528,064 of NC_052532.1, forward strand.
GGCTGGCTGGAATCCAGATGGACACTAGGGGTCCTTCTCCCCAGCAAATCGCTGAAAGTACTGTCCAGAGGGCTTTGCTTTCATTTGCATTCTTATTATTGTTGTTATTTTGAGTCATAAAAGGTATCAAAATATTAAAAAGTTCTTACCTGATGGCACTGCATGAATCACTTCAGGTATGGCGGTATTTTATTTATTAACTGACACCAAGAGATCAAATATTCTGTTTTCAAAACATACAATGTCTGCATTGTGTGCTACCTACTTCTTTCTCTTGGTGGTGCCTGGCTCTATTGGTGCTCAAAAAATTAATCTGTGCTTGAATTCACAGATTGTAATAAATTTCCAGAAATTGCTGGGGTAACATAACAGGGTTTGGGATGTTAAATGGTAGAATGCGGTAGAATCTGATTGCAATTTCCAAAATTGTGATGAATGAAACCAAGTGTCAGTAGGTATGACTGTGACATGATGTGAGGTCTCCAAAGATGGTGATCTGACAGTTCGTTTAAAAAGAATGAATTATTCTGGGGAGAAGAAACATCAGGCATTCTGTATATTTGTTGTTCCTCTAAACACTCCCTTCAGCCAGCTGCTTTAATTCAGGAGTAAATTAGTCTTAGGCCAATGTAGCTTAACTGAATAAGGAGCTACAGGGAGCTTTGCTGTTGAATTAGAGCATCCACTCATAGCTTCAGGACAATTAAATGTGTGCATATTGAAGTTAAACATTTGGTTGATTTGCCTTAACTTTCTGAACATCTCCGTGCAAATTTGATGTTAGAGACAGATAAACTGTCCCAGGAAATTCATCTGATACTGGGGCCCCAGAACAAAGCAAATTTCAGTAGTTCCTTTGCTCTGAGGAAAATATTCTGCCACCAATTACTGCAGTGTTCTTGTCAGAGTACTGGTTGTCCAGCCGGTCCTTGGACACAGTGTTTTTCTGTGCAGTTGTTGGAGGGTCCACAGATAATGATGATTTTTTTGTTAGTCACTGTAGATGCATAGACTCCAATATCTAGGAGTAAAACATGAAGATAGAAGTACTGTATGCTTACAGTGACTTCTAGAATTACTAAAAGGAAGGGAAGTGTATTTTCAAGTTCTACTTCCTTTTGGCAACTTGCTTATATTTGGCTACTCTAGTGTAGGGTTAGCTCAAAGTTGAGAAAGAGGGATGTGCATTTTTCTTTGGCTGTGCTGAGAGAAAATGTTGGGAGCGTAGCAATGGCAAGCCATCTTGGGAGAGACTCATTTTCTCTTAAAGAGGCCTATGCACACTGTGAAAATAGGAGCTCATAACTGTATGTTCAGATTGTGCCCTGAAGAATGTTTTAGAGCATGTTTCCAAGCCTTACTTGTATTACATCCGTTTAATTTGACTTTATTCCTAAGTGCACATATAAGGTTAAAATGCTATTGATTAAAGTTTATAATTGACAAACTGTGAGTTAGCTGAATAGAATCTCCATGCTAAGCAACATGAGATTTGTCCATGTCACTTGCACAGTGAAAACTTGTGTATGCATGCATTTTAAAAATATCTGCTTGTTCCAGCTTTACCAGGGCAGCAAAAAAAAAAAGTGATCAACTTGAAGGTTTTTTTGGAAGTAGTCATCTGCTAGCCTCAAAATGGGTGTGTTTGTTCAAGTCTACTAGCTGACCTTAGGTTTATCGTATGCTTTCTGCCTCCATATCATATATTCTGAAACTGTCAAGAGTGAAGTTAAAAAAAAAAAAAACAAACACTGATTATCTCATCTTACTTGCCCAGTTCCATACTTAAGCTTCTAAATAAGCATCTACTTTTTCAAAGTTCTTAGTACCAAGAAGCCCCTGCACAAGGTGCTGGGTGCAAAGAGCTTTTAGTAGCATATGGATCTAAAAGAGCCAGTCTATATGCCAGCTTTGAAAATGCTGTCCAGAAGACTTGGGGATCAAGATGAGCTTAGAAATTCCAGGTAACAGGTGCTTCTGACAAGAACATTTCAAATGTTTTGTAATTGTAGTGTACAGTATTTACATGAAAGTGAAATGTATGGGTATCTGCAGGAAGACAAGAACTGCTGGAAAACTTAAATTGTTCATACATTCTGTCTCTACTGCTTCTGAAAGCGTTAGAAACTCCCGAGATAAATAAGGAAAGTCTTCTACTGAACAAGAATGGAAAAAACTGTCCATGGAGTAAGCTCCTACCTTGCTCTGCCATCGGATAATTTGCCAAGTCTTTGAACGATGTATGTACAGGTTTTCTACTCAATTGGAGTTCTGTTTGATGTTTATAATGGATATTCATACAAGCCATGTAAAATTTCTTTATTTTTCTTTTTCTCTCCTTTTTTTAGTAAGCTCTTGATCTCAGTGTTACTTTGCTGTGGGTATCATGTGATCTACATGTTGGTTCACACATGAAAGAAATAGCTTAATTTGTCTGAAATGTTGAGTGTGAAAGATATTTGGAAATTTGAAGTTTAAAGTAATGTAAAAGCAGAGAGCACTGAGCAACTGGATGGAGTCAGAAACGTGAATCACTGTAGTATGAATTTAGTTCTTGGTATCTCAGTTTTATTCTCTGGGGAACATGTCTCCAGTCATTAGCAGAGTTCCAGTTGCTTCGCAATGGCTACAGCCATCACAGAAATATGCAAAATAGTTTGTGTGTTTACATATGTGCTAACCCATATACTTATGCCTGTATTTACAAGTAGTGCATTTAGAAAGAGTAGGAATGTATAAGAAGTGTTTGCATAAGAAGTTTAGGTAATGGTTCAACTTGTTTGGAAAATGTTGGGACTTAATCTTGTTCCCATTACTCAAACAGTTCTGCCACTGAGAGAATTAAGCTTTTTTTTAACCTATGCCTGCATTAGTTATTCAAGAAAAATTGTGAACTTCCTGAGTTTCCTTGAGCAAAGGAATATTATGTATTTATTACGTCAGTTTACCTATTAATATGATAGAATAAATATTTTTATAGATTTTTATAACTCCCTATTGAACAACTGGAATTTAATTGAAGGCTAGAGCCTTTGCTCTGTCATGTGAAGACCTTTCACATCTGCTAGGCACTGCGTATTATGTCGGGGTCTCACTCATCTGGTCAGTCTCTGTTATGCTTCCTAGTGATGCAAGTCTTTGCAATTCACATTGGCAAACACAGCACAGCTATAGGACTCCATGTTCCTGATGCATCTAACCATCCTGCTGACCAGCTGTGTCTTCTGCATGTGATTCTGGGAAGCAGGCAGAGATCATTGTGTTAGCAATGTCTACAGGGCTTAATGTCTCCAAGCCCTGAGCAGAAGGGGCTCTGCTAGCAGGCATCATCTGTAGTTACAGCCCAGGTAGTGGGAAGTACCATATGAGCTGTTGTGTAAATTCTTATTCCTTGGGTCAGATGAGGCGATCTTGGCAGGCAGAAGGCTGTGAAGTCTGATTCAGAAGAAAAATCTCTGTAGTTCTCCTTTGTGATACGTGCTAAAGATTGGACTAATCTGTTGAGTGCATGAGCTGCTCAAATACCCAGTGTCTCCCAGCTCTGCCCAGGTGGAGGTTCTTACGTGACCACACAATAAATGTCTTCCCTTCAGTAATGGCCTGGGTGACCTCAACAGCACTTAAGGAAAGTCATGTGGCATGTGGCCTTGGTAAAACAGCCTGTTCTGCTCATGAAACATTGTTAGTCTCTGTTCATGACTGGGGAGAAGGCCTGAGGCAACATGGGCCAGGGAACATGGGTAAGGTGAGTAGAGAGAGTGGCATGGAGAGCTGAAAGGCTGAGGTTGGGTCTTGCTTCTGTGGAAGAGAGGAAAGCAGGGAGGGAATGAAGCAGGGAACAGTACTGCAGGGTGGGCTTTGATGGGAGGGCACAGAAAGTGAATTCTGTAAAGGTGGTTTTAAATACAATCTGTGTTAGGAGCATGGAGAAGTGAGGGAATGGAGAGAAGGATGAAAAGCAACATTACAGACTGCTGCCACTTGTGCACCCTTGGAGATCATCACAGAACTGTGAGATGCTGTTGCCAGTGCATTGGTACCATAAATTCTTGACTTTTGAAAGGTCTTGAAAATATTAAAAATATAGTTGAGACTCACTCCTTATTGGATTTTCTGCTTTTCCTTTGTAATACAATAGCCTACTTTTGATGAATACACTATTAACAAAGTAATGCATCCCCCAGTAGAATTGCTTTTCAGCATTCTACCTTTGCTGCTCCTTTCATGGTGTTTCCTAACTTATCTTCCTTTTTCTGCCCCTGATAGCAAGTGACAGTAGGTGGTTAAATTTACTGCTGCCACTTTACTGTGACTTGGTGCTGGAAACAGACCAGCTGAATGGCCTAGCAGGTACTGGCTTATATTCTAAAGACTCTGTGTAGTCTCTGAACACAATGGATTTAGTTGTAAGCAATGTAGTGCATGCTGAAACCTAAGGGGTTGACAGTCCTGGTGTAATGAGGCTATCTCAAAGGATTGTAAGAATCTCTGCCACTTACTTCTGGCCTAGAGAGCTTGTTCAAATACATATCTTTCTGAAATTCAAGCATGAAGGCAATCGCTCTATGGGCTGAAATTTCATAATCCTAAAATATGTGATAATTTTGTAATGCTTGGTAGTTCTTGTCCCTCATGTCTGTCTTTCTTTTGGAGGATTATTCTTTCAATACTTGTCCATGATTTTAGCTGTTCTAGAACCTTAAGAATAAACAAAAAGCCTAAGGAACACATGTGGTCGGCTTCCCTGTCCAAAAGAGGATAGACTGTACATTTTGTTGTTTCTGATAAATATTTGTCTAGACTGTTGTGAATACTACTTCAAGTGATCTATTCTAGTACCTCATTTTTCTTACCATCAGAAAGACTTTCTTGTTGCCTAACCTAAATCTTCCTTGGTGCAGTTTACTTCACTTCTTTCTTCTTCAATTATTCATATTTCCTCTGCAACAGCTTTTTATGCCCAGGAAATTTGGGTAATGTAGTGTCAATGGTTTACCACTGTTAAGTTACCATGACATGTAGTTATTTTTTTGCATTTTTTTTCCTACTCTGTGATATCTATGTTTATTATCATTCATGCTTTTTTTTTGTGAGTATTCCTCTGCTGTTTCTATTTGGACAATTTGCATCTTGAAACTTTTCAAAACTGAGTAGAGTTGAAGTTTACTTCCTGTATCCTCTGGGCTACATGTCTGCTTTGATAAAGCCAAAAATGACGAATGACCCCTTGCTTCACTAAGATATTACAAACTTACATCAGATTTATAATTCTCCATAACCTTATCCTTTTCTGAAGAGCTGCTGCTGTCCCAGTTATATGCCATTTTGTATTTGTCATTAATTATTTCTGCCTAGGTACAGTACTTTACCCATATTCCTCTTGAATTTCCTCTACTGTCTCCAGACCATTACTTGTATTTGCCAAGGACATTTTGAATTTTATTCAGTCATTTGGTGCCTTTCCAGATTCAAGTTGTCTGCAAGTTCGGTAAACAGTATTTTTTTCCCATCATCTATGTTATTAATGAAAAAGTCAAATAATAAAAACAAAACTCCAAGGCAACAACCCAGTTGTTGTAGTCTTTATATTTTATATATTATATTTATTTTTTATTATATTAAATATTTATATATTTTAATAATGGTTGGACTTCTGTAACCAAGTGGCTTTTTATCTGTATGATACTAAGATAAGACTGTTTGCTTTCCTCTGAGTTTGCATGTAAGAATATTACAAAAAACTGTCAAAAGGCCAAAATAAAGTCAAGATACATGACACTTGCTGTTTTCCACAAGGCTTCTTATCCTGTTGTAGAAGGAAATTAGGTTGTTGTTGACATGATTTGTTTTCAAATCAATGTTGATTGCTACTCATCTTTTATAGTTAAGTGCTCACAAGCTGTTCTGATTCATTGTTCAAGAATTTTCTGAAAATTAAGCTCAAGATGACTGGTCAAGAATTCCCTTGTTTGTTCTTTCCTTTTTTCTTGCTTTTCATGGTAGACACTATATTCATTTGTCCAGACTTTACCTGTCTTCCACAAAGTCTCAAAGACAGTTTCAAACAGTTCTTTAGATATACTGGGATTAAATTCATCAGGACCAAATGGCTTGAAAAACATCTAATTTTGCTAAGTACTCTCTAATCTGTTTTGCTGTTTTGGAGTAAGACTGTGACCATATCCCTCTTCATGAGTATTATGTGAATTATCCATGTCTCTTCACGGGAAATTTTGAATGAAAGGTGACATAAAAAGGATGTTAAGCACTTCAGCCAACTCGCGTCATCTGTCAGTTGATCTTCCTCTCCATTGATTTACAGATCCACATTTTTCTTCATCTAACTAATGTACTAATAGAATGGTATCTTATTATTCTTGATATCCCTAGTTAGTTTTGTGCTTTGAGCATAATGATTTTGCCCCTTCATGTTTGTACTATTCTTGTACTCCTCATCATATATTCTGATACCTTGCTATTTTCTTTGGGCTTTTTATTCCCTGTCTTGATAGCAGTAAAGAACTCGTAATTTAGTGATGTTAAAACCCTACTACTCTCCTTTATTCCTCTCTACTGGGATAGTTTGTGTCTATGATTTTATTATAGTTTCTTGGAAGGAGATAACTGTTCTTAACTTCCCTTTTCCTGCAGACTTTCTCTGAGACTTCAACACTCTGTGTTGCACTTACGCACTCTGTTCACCCATACAGGCTAGAGCCCAGTCTAGAGGAAGTGTCCATTTAGTCTTTTAATTACTTTCTGCTGTACTAATTAAGCCTCAATCTTGATGTGTTAAGGTTTCTAGATTCTTTCTCTATTCAACAAACGTGTTCTTCTCTCTGTTCTCCTTGTAATTAATTTTCTTGTCTTATGAGCTTTTTTGCACGTTTTGCAGGTGAGTGCTATTGCAACTATATATTTCCCCGTAGTTGTCCTCTAAAATTAGTATTTGTCCACTTTTTGTCCCAATGTTGTGCAAGTCTTCTGTTGCTAAACTTTGTTCATGCTCATTTGCCATTTCAGCCTGTTGGAAACAAAAGCAAAGTGTTCTCTCTTTAATCGTAGTTAATAGCAATTTCAGAGAGTTTGAATGAAACATTTTAAGGCAATGACAGATTTCCATAGTACTGAACTTGTCATGTTGCAACCACTATTTGCAGACTTCCTTAGGAGGGAATCTTCTATGCTGGAGATAGTCAGTAGTTCTTGTCTTACTACTTGGAAGAATTAAAGGACACCTTAACATGCATCTACAGGGTTTTTTTTCTTTCTTGTAATAACAAATATTTGGAGAATTCCAGAGAATCTAAAATTAAATTTGCACAATCTAATTTCTTATGTTAGTCTGTTCAGAGATCAACATTTTAAAATGATTGTGTACAGGTTACTAAATTTCAGTCATTTTAAAGGAAAATGCAGTCAAGACAGCTATTCAGTGTCCCTCTGTTATCAGTGGAGGGGAGGAGAAAAATACCCTTTGAGACTTACTCATCCTAAATAACGTTAGAGTTTTAGGGTGAGATTACTGGCTCTCTGGAGAATATTATGATGGCTTCAGTTAGACACCTAACTTTTAGATAGTTTAATATATTATATGCATCCCATGCCTGATTGGATTTATCTGAAGAAAATTCTGTTCAATTATACAACGCAGAAAGCTACCATCCTTTATCTTATTTTGGAGAGGTTGTGTATGTTGGAATTTTCCAGAGTTTCGAAAGGGTTATACATCTTTAACAATTTCCGTTTTTGAAGAACTTTGCATCATCTTCCTTGTTTTTTCATTGTAACTTGCTCCCCAGTTTGCTTTGTGATGAAGAAACTGCCCAGATTCTTCATTTTGGTATGGTTTCTATTTGATAGATAGTTTCTTTCCCCCAGTTATTTGTTCTTCAACACTGCAGGTAAATACATGGAAGGTTACCATGTTACCTTCCTCGCAGGTCACACACAGATTAGTTAACATTTGCGCATAGTTTTGAGTATGTTAATCTCTCTTTATAAGCTATTACGTATTTTTGATGACTGTTTTTACTTGTATTTAGGAGCAAGCCACTCAAAATAAATGACCCTGGACAACAGATTAAATGTATTTGTTTTTTTATGGAGAAGAGCTAATGTCATTTTGGTGCTGCAAAAGTTTTCCTCTTTATCTCTGTACAGCCGTAAGGTGTCTGTGACACTATTATTTTGGCCACTCTTGCCAAAAAATTGTCAAGAAATTAGTGGGGAATTCAGAGAAGAACAACAGAAGTTAAGAGGCTGAAGAGATTGAAATATGAGCAAAGATTACAAGAATTTAATATGTACAGTTTGGACTAAATGATGACTAAGACATATGATAACAATCTACAAGTATTTGAAGGGTGTAAAATACTAAGACAAAAAAAAAATATTTTAAGACGTTCAAAGGGGTAAAATGCAGTGAGGAAAAATCTCAGTGTGAACCACTGACTTCCAGAGAACTGTATGTGCTGGCTTCATGGAGTGGAGCCTATAAGAAAGTGGTAAGAAGCCTACAGTCCCACGTAGGCCTGGGATTGCACGCAATCTCCCTGCCTACCAGAGGGTTCCTTCTGGTAGCAGCAGCTTGCCTTCAGCTGATATTTTTGTGGATCAGCCCTTTTCTATCATATGGCTGTACATGTCCCTCTCCATTTGAGAAGCGTAGGCAGAAGCAAGCTATCACCAATGGAATAATTAATCTAATTTTCAACTCCCTGCAGAGGTGTGAGAAACACCTAGGAAAGAGTAGGGCTGAGGGGACATTGCAGAACTGGTCTGTTGGTGATGGTTTGCCCTTGGCAGCTGTCTTTCCCACACACACACTCCTGACCTGGAACCAGAGTATTTTCAAAGGTAAAGTACAACATAGGCTTGCAGCAAATATGGTCATGTAGTTGTTGAAAGGTCTTACATGCTTCTAATGTTGGAAGAAAACAAAAGGCCCATTCAGAAAGGGAACGGCACTTAACAGGGCTGTTCTGTAGAAGCTAGGCTGATGTAGGCAGAAGATCAACAAAATGCAATAAGAATAGCATTTTACAGTATCTTGGCAAGGGACTGGAATGACATCCTAGGTGCTTTTCTGTTCCTCTTGTCCTCTTCTTTCATTTCTATAAGTTAGTGCGATCACATGAAAAAGTTTTTCCATGTGGATTTTTTTTCCCCTCAACCTGAGAGCACTCAACACCTATTTGTCCATTCTGATACAGGCTGCAGGTTGACACTGAATGCTTAGATTAATTAGCACATCTTCTACCATCCCAGTGAATCATAATGAACTAGTTTAAGCCTAAAAATATTTAACTGTCCTGACCACTATTTACTGCGTTGGTATTTTTGCTTAGTAAGGACTTCTTTACTGTTTACAGCTTGTTTCATGCTCTTAATAGATATTGACAGGAGGAGTGAGGAATACAGCACTTGCTCCCTGTTCTGCTCTCTGTTCCTCGTTTTTGTTTTTGTGTGTATGCAAAACCATCATGCATGCCAGCTTGGGAAGTTGGCATCCCTCCTGTTAAGACCAAACTTACTCTCTGTTGCAGTATAAATAGTGCTTGCTTCTGACTTCAGAGCAGTACCCATGCTGTATGCATTTTGTAGCTGGCTGGGAAGCAGGAGCTGTATTAAAGAGTCTTCCGTGTATGTGAGGATTTTATATTTGAAGTTTTACATTTTCTGACTGAGTTGGAGCACACATCTGGGGATAGGCCTTTAAGCTTTTGTGGAATTAGGGGGGCTGGAGTTTTTCAATTTTGGAGTGGTTCAGTTTAAGAAATTCCTACTTCACTGGCATGATGTGGGAGAAAGAAAAGCAAATGCCATTCTTTATAATCTCCAGATATAAACCTGGGAGCACTCCTGGCTTTGGCAGTCCGACACTATCTGTAAATCACTGGAAGAAGAGTGGGAAATTGCACCAGGTGAACCAGATGTATTTGGAAATGTCATTTAGTTTGCTAGTCTGGGTTTTTTGATTTGGTAAAATCACATTGTTCTGTTTTGTAAAAGTACCTGGCTGGGCAAAACCGAGACCATTTGGTCACACAAAGGGGACAGAGGAAGGAAGCTGAAGGGAGGTTTAAGAGGACATTTTGAGTTACAGAGGTAAAGAGCCACTGCAGACTTTGCTGGCAGTATGTGAAGTTGTACCATCAGAAATTAGTCCTTGGGCTTTTGAAAAATACTCTCTTGAAGTTACACAATAGAAGGAGATAACAGTTCTAGTGGATCTAAGGAAAACAGCTATTTTCTCAATGGAAAGTGCTGGTCTATCTGCCCCAGTTATCCCCTTGGGAAGTGCCTTGCCTCTCTGGCACTCATAGCCAGCTAAACCTTGGAGAAAAGGAATCACTTCATCCTTTTGTCTGTTGCATTTTTGGTTTCGGAATTGGGGTAGTCTGCTGGACGCGCTCAAGAAAATCTTGCCAAGAGGGATGCTGGGTTCTAGGGTTGTGCTGTGTTGCTACAGATCATGTCACGTCCATGGGTAAACAGTCCAAAAATAAAAGCAGCAAATGATACAAAAAGGAATCCAGTTATATTTTTATATCTCATTAAGTTTCGCTCCTCCTTCTGGTTTTATTGGCAGAGTTGTAAGGGGAGTATACATCTCCATCTGAGAAGATGTGAAAATAGTTGCATTGGTTGGGTGGGCAGACATACTTTTTGCCCCTCTCCTTTTTTTTCTGTTGTGGGGATTAAATGGGAACAGGTTTAGGCTCTCATTTTTGGACATCCTTATTTTATCATGTATAGAAAACACCTGCTGATTTAAGAGTAGTTACTAGTATCCTACCCAGGGGTTCTTTATTTAGGTACACAGCTAAAAGACTTGCTGCCCCAAGCTGTCATTTAACAGAGCAGATTACTTACTATTGCTGTGAGCCAAAGGTATAGGGTATAGGCGGGTGGACTTGTTTTTGAACCCTGAACTTTCCCTCTGTGGTAGTGACAGATGAGTAGGGTGGAAAACAGGCAAGGATCCACAAACACCAGTCTTGTTTTACCATGTGCCTGTCCCCAGAGCTGTGCATTAGCTTGATCTGTCCCTGCAGAATACTGGCTACAAGAGTTGTCCTCTTTAGTCCCCTCTATTTAATGTGAAGCTAATAGCTAATTTATAATGTTACCTTTTGTTATTTTGGGTGGTCCTTGACTGCCAACCCTACGGGAAATAGTTAAGATGTGGTTGGACAATTGTGTTGGAACTAGACTGAAGAACAGAAGGCTCTGGGGAGACCTCACTGTGGCCTTCCAATACTTGAAGGGAGCATATAAACAGGAGGAGGAAAGACTGTTTACTAGGGTGGATAGTGATAGGACAAGGGGGAATGGTTTTAAACTGAGACAGGGGAGATTTAGGTTAAATATTAGGAGAAAGTTTTTTCACACATGATGATGTGTGACATGATGATGTGTGGTGACATGCTGAACAGGCTGCCCAAGGAGGTTGTGGATGCCCCATCCCTGGAGGCATTCAAGGCCAGGCTGGATGTGGCTCTGGGCAGCCTGGTCTGGGTTGGCAACCCTGCACATAGCAGAGGGGTTGAATCTAGATGATCATTGTGGTCCTTTTCATCCCAGGCCATTCTATGACTGCTCTGTCCATCCAAACACCTAGGGCAGTCCAGGGAAGGAGAGGAGGGTTTTGTACACAGAGATGCACTGAGGAATCTCTGCTATGTGTGTTTCATTTTATTTTCTTTTTTCCCCTTTCTTTGTGCTGGAATCCTCCAGCTTGCTCAGCACCTAGGTTGTTAATGGCTTCTGGAAATGAATTATGGCTGCCAGGAGTGCTAAAGCCCCATCTCAGATTTGTTCCCACATCATGTGTAAGATATGGTTAGGTTCTGGTCCAGATAACTTTTCGGTCTTTAAATTGGAGTAGTGAACCTTTTTCATAGGTTCATCCATCATGAGTGTCTTAGTTCTGCCAGATTTTGATCCTGAAAATAATTGTTTTTCAGACAGAAGCTATGGGTTTGATAGAGCAGGAGATAGGACTCTTTTTATAGCCATAATCCTGTGTTGTAAGAATTGTTTGTCTCATGTCTCCTACTTAGGATTTCTGTGTAGTTATTTATACCATTCTTATTGCATTCAGTAAGGGGCATGACTCCCCAGTGCGGATCTGCAAACATGATGATGCATGGAAAGTTTCAGTTAGTATTTAATGAACTTCTTCATATATTCAGTACGAGGACATTGCTGAGGATGCAAGCCTTGGCAAGTAGAAGTATCAACTGTTTTGTTTTGTTGGGATTTTTTTTTTTCTTGCTACTTAAAGCACTGAACTTAAGCACACTTGAACTAGTAACTAGAGAAACATGATTTCTTAAAGTCATTTCTGGAAGCTAGTATTGTAAGATGGCCTTGCAAAGGCCAAAGAATGAGGTATTCCCAGAGAAAGTGTTAAACAAAAATCTTAATTAAAGTATGTACGAGTTACGACTATTCTTCCTGTGAAAACACCAGTGTTTCTATCACTTCACTAAGGGTCTTTTTGTACAGTAGACAAAGGCCTGCAAGGAAAACAAAAGACTTTGCATCTGGGAATTAAAAAAGGAATATTTTCTTTGTTCCAAGTAACCCATACTGTTAATTCTAAAAATGAAATAGAATATTTTTCTAAAAGCTTAGTATGCAGCCTGAGCATTTCCATGGAATGTCCTTTACTATTCACTGACTCACTCCCTATTCATTTATAGTTAATATATGGCACTTTTATTGTGGTTTCTAAAGTATGGAGGTTATGTGAGTCAGATGCAATTTAGAATAGAGATTATCTTTAAATAATCAAAAACATACTTTGCCAAAAATACTTAAAAAGAAAAAAAAAAGAAAGCATTGAGTGTTCTCAACATGAGAAGTGCTTTTAAAAAAATACTTTTTTTCCAATAAATGAGGGGGAAGAAGTGTTATGTAAACCTAAGTGCTTAGCAGACATCCGTCTACTTCCTCCAAGGAGACGAGGGGTTTTAAGATTTTTCAGAGCTCATGAGAAAGGCACATCCTTGAGTGCTTGCGCCAAGGACGTGATGGAAACATTTCCTTGAAAATTTGCAGCGTGAACACATAAGGTTAGAGGTGGCACAGATGATAAATTTCTTGAAGACTTCAATCAAGGGCGTTTTGGAGAATGTGGATGTTTGGATATCTCCATTAAAAACAGAAGAAAAAAAGCTCCCCAAACAAGTACCTCCTTTTCTGCCCTGTCTTTTTTTCACTTCTTTCTTCTTCTTATGTTGATTATGGTTTTTATAAAGTTTTTCATTAATGATATGGTGTTAGTAAGGGCAATTGTTAGTTTTTCTGCTGTGACTTTGAAGTCTCTTTGTTGTGACAGCTGTTAGGCTGGCATTTCCTGGACATCAGTGGTGTATTATGATAGCTTGCCTGCTTCCCTTCTTTCTGATGGATTTTCTCAGAAAGGATAGCAGACTGGCAGACTCAGATTCCTCTATTATAAAAGCAGAAGGCGGATCATAGTGCACTGTAGTTGAGAGAAATATGGGGATCCAAAGAATTATCAGCTTTTTTTGTAACATAGTTAGCAGTGTGTTCTATAGACAGAATGAAAGAGATCTCCAAGTTAGAAATGTGCATGCATCCTTTTGCTATTTGTTTTTAAATTGAGTGCGGCAATAAATACTGCTGGACTATCAAATTGATACTGAATGAATAGAGGCCACATTAGCAAAAAACATGCATTTATTATGTCATGAAAAAACATACCATTGGCTTAAAGTCTAAACAGCCCTGCAGAGATGATGTATTTTCAACCATACGTTAAGCCTCGTGGTTTTTCAATTACAACAGGACTTTTTTCCTCTGCTGATTTTTTTTTTAATAACTAAAGGAACAAATACATCTTGGTTTTCAGCTTTAATCTGGTGCTTTGTGTACTCTGACCTCCTAATCACACTCTCTGTGACATAGCAATCTACTGCTATGGAAAGTAGGTGATTTGGGCTGCCATGAAAGTGATGATATACTCATATATCTTGTGCACTTAGGACAGAAAAGTTCAAAGAAATACATTAACCAAATGAATGAAATGTTACGGGAGCCCATAATTCAGCTACAGAGTGTCTCTCCCAGTTCATGAGTGGTTCTTCATCTGTGTTGTGACTTTAAATGTGAGCACCAGGTGTGAAGATTTCTGTTTATCTTTATTTCAGCAAAAACAAACACACAAAAAATTCAGAGCTGATGCAGATGATGAAATGTAAAGATGTGTGATGGGTTTAGTAAATAGTCATGGTGCATATGTCTAAACAAGGAAGGAGATTGTGGAATGTGGTATTAGTTTATAATGCTCTCCTTTCATTACTATAGAACCATCTGCCTCTCTGGCATGTTCCTTAAAATTTTACATTTTGGTTTATAACCTTCAACATTAGTGGTGTTTCCTCTGCTGAGTTAGTGGAATCATCTACATCACAAGGTAAATACCATCAACGTCTACTGCAAATTGTTCTTCATCCAAACTGAAAGATATGACTGACCTTTTTTATTAAATGAGAAAGCCATTGTAGAATGGATTTGAGAGGTGTGATGTAAATGTGAGTTTTAGGGCAAGGGTATACTCCTCTTGGCACCAGTATCAGTTCCTCTGTGGTCTTAGATGTATTACCCAAATGTTCTACATGGAATCTCCCATCTGTAGTGTACAGCTAATGCTACTCCTCTCCCTGGAGAGGATTATGATGGTTAATGTCTGTAAAGTTCTGTGAAAATGGAAAGTGTTTTATTAAAAAATAAATAAATGGATAAAAGCTGTGTCCCTGCTGGCTGTCCCCAATAAATTGAAGACTGTTAGTGAACATTTTTACCTTCACAATCCAGCACCTTTTAAGTGTGGACTTGTGGTTGTTTGAGGAATGCACGGTCCAACATTGTAAATGCACATTTCTTGTTTTCTTCAAAGAATATCATCCTCATTTAACATTTTTCACTGAGCTTTTCTTCTGAAAGTTTTTTTTCTTAAGGTTTGTCTTCACCTGCTCAGTTTGATCAAATGGTTAGGAGGTTTAGATTTTTCAATCCACCCCAGCTTGCTAGGAATCCTGGAGCAAGTCAGTTTGGAACCTTAAGAATGACTCTTGACAGATTCCTTTGGATGTGCCCAATGCTCTACTGAATATTGTGATGAAGAATAGAGAAACTTGTCCATGGATACAGGCTGAGAATCTCTGTTCAGAATTTGTTATCTAGTAATCTATAAATTGGCACAAGGTTCGGAACTGATCTGTGAACTGTTATGTACTTGTAAAACATGCAAAAATAGTGTTTTAGTCATTGGCTTACTTCAGTGAATATGTGATGGTGGTTTTAGAAGTGGTAAATGTTTCTTTTGATGCATGGTTTTGGATGAAGGCTAAAAGATTAGGAAGTCCAAACTCAGTTTATTAGGTCTTTTGGGTGGTTTTTTTTTGTTTGGTTGGTTTTGTTTAAATTATAAATACTTTATGAAGAAAAGGAACTTGAAGCTCCTTGCCTAGGCTGATCTTCAGTTGTGGTGTGGATACTTTGAGGGTATAAACCACAGAGGAAGTTGGGATAAAACAGCTACTTAAAAAGAGATTAAGGGATTTACTTCATTGCCTCTATGGGATGTGATTTAAAGAGAGAAGAACCCACTTTTTTTGTATTGCAGCTACTTTTATTGGCTATAGGTTTTAATCTCCTGGGAAGATTCTCACATCTTTCTATCAGCTAATTTTGGTAGTTAATCCAGACCAGTCAACAGAATTGTACATTGCACTTGATTTCTTGGTAATTTTAAAAGCCTTCAGTGTCTTCTCTGACAGTGTAACTCTAGTCTTTTGGCACAGGTGGCATGGATGAGTAAGGACAATAGATAACTGTACTTAAACACTATTTTCCAGAGATAAAAGAAATTGAATGTTGAGGTGTGGGGGGAAGAAGGCATTATATAAAAAGAATTGAACAGAGAATGATGATGACTCCAGTTCAAACAACTTGTTAAACTCTCTGTGGTTAGTTAATTTTTTTCCCTGCAGAGTTATATATGGGACAGAAACTGAACTTTGTCTTCCAACTTGCTTGCCAACTACAATCAGTAGGGACACAGTGCTTTTAAACTGTACAGGTTTGCTGACACCCTCAGAATTTTACAGTCACAGTACTCAATAGTGTATGTTTTAGAAGTTTTTGGTGATCTTTCATATGGTAACTGATTTCTATGTGATGGTTTGAGGATGGTATGATTGGGGGCAGTTGAGATGGGAAGCTCAGTACTGTTACCACTCTCAGTAGGTGGTAGCTCCAGAACAATATTATATGCCAGTTAATAGATGTTGTGATTGAGAGGGTGTTCTCAGTTGGCTCTTATTTACCTATATCTGCCTATCCTGTAGGATAAAACTTTCAACCTGCTTATATTTTCTTTCTCAAAAGCTTAACTCTAGATTTGTTCTCTTTCTGCACATTTATTTTATCTTTATCATATGTCAGCTCAGTATTTCAATAATAGGTCCAGTCATGCCCAAAGTTCCTACAATCCATTTTCAGTAGTGGATCATCCAATTAGGAGATCATGCCCTCTGCACTTCTGCAAGGCTTGATTTATTTTAGAATTATAAGTATGCAAAGTCACTTTTGAGAAAAAGTTACTGATGCCTACATAACTTTTTTTATTAAAAAAATCAAGTATTGGATATTGTATACTGCTACTGATTTGTTCTTCTAAATTAAAGATGGCCAGGAGGTGTTTGAGCATCTTACTCTTGATCATCCATGCGGTTCATTTGCTAGTTTTCTGTGTGGCTGTGCTTTGAACTTTCTTAAGTAATTCTGTCCAAGACCAGTCTGTTGTAGAGAGAAAGCTCTGTGCAGTGTGAATTTGAGCTAGGCATTGTCATGTAGGCTTAGGAATTGAGATGGGTTCCAGGTTCTTTAGTTTTAAAACTCTTCTCTGTTATTGTGTAAACATTGCCTCTGTGACCCAAATATTAGTCTGGAGAAGAGGAGGCTCAGCTTATAGCTCTCTACACCTACTTGAAAGAAGGTTGTGGCAAGGTGGGGGTCTGCCTTTTCTCCTGAGTAACAGCAATGAGAGGGAATGTGTCAAGGGAGATTCAGGTTGTATGTGAGGAAAAATTTATTCTCCAAAAGACTGGAAAGGCACTGGAATGGGCTGCCCACAGAGGTGGTTCTATCCCTGGAGGTGTTGAAGAAGTGTGTAGATGTGGTACTAAGGGACATGATTTAGTGGGCAATATTGGTGGTAGGTGGGTGGTTGAACTAGATGACCTTGGAGGTCTTTTCCAACCTTAATGATTCTGTGATTCTATGATTAACTGATACAGAAGACTGAGGTAGTTAAAATGGGTTGTCAGCAAAGCCTACACCTTAAGATGCTGTTGAAGTGAAAATAGTAATTGGCTCTCTTCTGTGCCTAATGTGAATTTAGAACTGACATTCTAATACACTGATTTCTTTGCTGTGTTCCTTCATCAAGAAGGCATAAAAGCAACAGATCTCGTTGACTTTAAAGATGCATGTGATTCACTTTGTTGCTGCTGAGACACTACCATCTTGGGATACTCTACTAAAGTTAAATGAAGACTTGAAGACTTCTCTGTTGTAAAGGGTACAATGCACCACTGAGTTTGTGAACAAATGGAAGCTCTCCTTTTCTTTCTGGACTTTCTGATCCCAGCATCAGTCAAGACAAAGCAGATGGCTCAATAACCAGATGTTTGCTATCAACCTGCCCCCATGGTTTGTGATGATTTATGCTTGCTAAGAATCTGCCTGATAAAGCTGAATCAAAATATGAGGTTTCTGTGCTGGCCCTGGCACTTCACTTTTGTTTATGGTCTTGGTCTTGCCTATGAAAAGGCAAAGAGAATTTGATTAATGCTGTAATCATGGTTGCCTCTTTACTTGTCATATTTCTGATCCTTAGTCTAGGTTGAGCATTTGCTAATAGGTTCCTTTGGAAGACATTCAGTGTTAATAACGTTCTCTTTCTTTGGAAGTGTTTAAGAAATGTTAACAAAAAAATCAATATGATCCAACCCCCGGTGGTTTCTATCATGTAGCTTTTTCTCATTTATAGAATTTCATTGTTGTTGCTTTTAACCAAAACCAGCCAGCTTTACGTCCACTTACTAAGCCTTTGTATTTTTGGTCTAGAGTTTAGAAATAGAAGTGTCTGATACCCAGAACAACATATTTATATTTTTTTCCCTGTGTAAATCAAACCCAACTTGATGAATTAGGTGGTTTTTAGTTTTTATATGTGGGGTTATAGTGGTGTTGGAAGGAAAATAAGTGAAAACAACAAAACCTGTGGATTCAGACTGGCTGTCAGTGTTCCAGAAACCTTAAAGTACTCTTTGAAACTTCTGGAAGGTTTAGCTCTGAAGATTAGGGCTCAAAAATGCAAATAAGAAAATAAATGTAGAAATATTTCAAGTTAAATCTTTTCAATCTGTTTTTCTCTGTGCTGCCTTTCAGCATCCTGTGTTTTCTCTTTGCATTCCATTCCCTGAAAACCTTTTCTACTTTAAGAAACTGTTGAAATGCTTATTTATGATCAGCATAGTATTCAAGGTTCTCCAGCTTCTGAGGTACTGAAACCAGTGCTATGCCCTTCATTTCTAGCCCTACAGTTCCCTAAAACACTGAGAGACGTAAAGATGAGAAAAGTAGCTCCTGTGCACATATCCTGTAGCTATATGTGTAGCTATATATATATAAATATATATATATTTATATGCCATAAATGTAACCCAAGCCACTCTGTTTTCTAAACATTTTAAAATGCTCATCAGAACTGACAGCTTGTATGAAGATTCCATCCCTGCATAATTTAATGCATCAGCTGTATCTTCCCTTATTCCCTAACCCCAAGTTACCTGAAAATGAGTTTTGTAATGAGTTTTATAACTTTAAACAGAGCTGCTGGATACTACCATAAATTTCATTCCATATATTAAAAAAATTATATATTTTGACTAGAACTATTTTTTAAACAAGCCAAATGCATTTCAATAATATAAGTAGAGATGAATAAACTAGCTTAGCTAGAACACTTGGCCTCATATTTACTATCAGAACTTTAACATGGTTTCTTGTGCAGTGCTGACACAGTTGTAAAAATAACAAAAATGAGAAACAAAAATAGTTTCTAAGACATGGAATTAGAGCATGGTTGCTGCTTGTGAACTGTACCAGTGTATGTGCAGTCTGTGGGTCTATTGATCATTCTTTTATGTCAAACTCTCAGTATATACAGCATGTGCTAAGTTATTGGGAAGAGATCTATCTCAGCCAGCTAGAAAATCTTTTATGCTTTTCTCTCACTCCCAGGGGAAAAGAATAGAAAATCTTAAGTCTTATTTGCTTTAAAATGGAGTTTCTTTGTTTATACATCAAAGCATCACCTGTTTACCTAGTGGAACTTAAAGAGTTCTTGAGTCAACAATGATTTGAACTTCATGGATCCATTTTGTACCTTTAAAGAACCCTGTTCAACCAAACATCATCTTGATTAAAAATATGCCATGAACTTACTGTAAAATGGAAAATATTGAGACTGGGAATGGTCATTTCTTGCTGACATGACATCTGGAGGGCAGTTTAGAAATATAGTCAGGCACTGGTTTTGGGGTTACCTTTTGGCAGTGAAAGAAGAGGGGAAAAATGAAATATGAAGAAATCACCCACAGTGAGTGCAGAAGTCAGGACAAAATGCAGTGAAGATCAGAAGACAGCAAAAGAACTTGCAAGCAAGTGTGGGCAAATACATCAGAAAATTGTTTAATCATCATACACAATGTTGATGCTAGTAAAGGTTACGTTTGGTTTTAGAGGTTTTTAAAGGCTTTTACCTAATTTTGTTAACAATTTCCTGGGCTTTATAGCATTCATTAAAAATGTTTGGTCAAAGCAACAGAACCTCTTTCAGAATGTTCATTTGCCTTATGTCAAGTCACTTGACCCAAGATGAAGAACAACCATGTTCAAATCCTTTATTTGAATAAGGTCTTGTCCCTGAGCGTTGAGTGTCTCAGGTGAAAGACTGTGCTGTTCTAACCTTTTTAGTTTTTTATATAAAGACTCAATAGGATTTGTTGTTTTTTGTTTTGTTTTTTTTCTGATGCAAAATAGTGAAAAATGGAATTGTAAGGTTTTGTGAAACAGGAAAAATCAACTCATCTAGAAGATGCTGAAGCTACACTTTTGGTATTAAAGAATATTTACTAAAAGGACTATATTTAAGAACATAGGAAAGAATCCCAGCTTCTTCTGTACCGCTCGAGAAGCATAATCAAAACTCTTTAAACAGCAGAATTGTTGTAAATAAGGACTTTTGTTTCCTACAGTACTTAAGTTACAAGGACCTGGTAAGCAAGGGAGAAAGCAGCTAAGCTTTCAACCTTACACAAATTTCTTGAGGAGGAATCTTTATAGAGGACTTTTATAGTTTTTGATGAGCTACATATGAGTGCAAAGTGCAAGGATATGGATTTGCCTGCAGGACCAGGACATCCCGACTTCCTGGGGAACAGCAAAACTTTTCATTCCACAAAGCTGTGAAGTGCACATGCACTGCAAATTGGGTAATGTTTTCCCCCACTCATACTTTTCAGTGCTGTTACTGTTGACTGTATAAGTACAAAAAACTGCAGACAATTGCAGTTTTTTTTCAAGTGGAAGTCATCTCTTCATGAGAGGTTTCCATTCATGTTAATAATCTACTTCTTAAGTGTTCCTCACCTTGTTGGCATTCCGTGGTCTGAAAATGTGGCAGTGCAGTTCTCTGAGAGGGAATTTTACTTGCATTCAATTCCCACAGGCTTAACATCGCTGTCCTTCCTTTCCACTCTGAAGTACCTGGTAGAACGGTGCTTTTGATTTGCTGGCAGTGGGGCTTTGAGAGGATTGTGGGTCCAGTGAGATCCTGAATTAGGGAAAAAAAGAGAAAATTATTGTTCAGTAATTTTCCATGTTTTAAGTCTGTAATAGAGCCCTCAAAGTTTTAGAGCATGCAGGGTTCTATCAGTCCTACCCTGACATATGTTTAATGTATGGCAGCTGGAGCTGGAAGAGCTGGTATGGGGCTAGTGCTGTAGCAGGCAAAGAGTGTGATACTGGTCCAGTCACAAACACAGGGCTGTGCCACCTCTTGTACATATTCAGCTGAGCTTGGGGATTCATTTGCAAAGGCTGTTATGAACTTTGAGCTCTTCTCTTTAGGCCTCTATTCAGTTTTAATACTGTTTCCCTGTTCCCTACTCTCTCTCCTACCTGTAGAAACAATGACAGATACTCAATACACAAAAAGAAAAGCTGTAACTAGATTTTGAGCATTCAGTGCTGATAGGTATCCTATTCATAGCTACATATATTGCAGTACTGAAAACAGTGGTGAGACATCAATGTACTTTGGAACAGACCTGACTCTTACTCCATTTTCTTTTCCCAGTGTCCATTTCGTAATGACTACAAGCAAAGGCTCTGTTATGCATCTTCAATTACATTTATTTGATTCTAATTAAGTAGGATGTCAATCATTTTCCTTGAAACCACTGTCTGTACTGAAGGAACATGAATTTGGAAAGAGGAGTGAAATAATATAAGAATATCCCTTGATCTTACCAAAGTAGAAAATAATCCATCTAGACACTGTTCACTGTATTTTTCTTTTCACTTTGTTAAAGTGTGCCTTTACTCCATTCAAAAGTACAATTAAGAGATTGTTAGAGTTGTGATGAGAAGTATTTGGAGTTATAGGGCTGGAAAAGTCAAGACTGAAGATTTTATTTCAAAGGGGGGTCTGGCAGTTTAAAGCCCTCACTTTTCTTTCTTACTGTTATCTGTCCATAGTGCTTTTATAGCTGAATGCTGAAGGAAAAATCAATGTATTTTGTATGTTTGATAGGCCTTTGGTTGAGGCACTTTATTTCCCTAGTATATGTATTTCACATTGTATGTTGATGCCTCACATGGTAATAGAAAAAGGAAAAGCAATAAGGAAAGTGGTAAAATCATGATTGTGAGGGGAAAACAATGAAGACATTTATAAAACTGCGAACATTTGTAGAATATATTTGGAGAAGCAGTAAAACCCAGATCTCTGCCTTTTTGATTTAAAAAAAAAAAAGACTAGATTTTACATGGGTGGTTCATCAATTGGCTGTATAATATGACCTAAATGGCTGCTGGGGGGATGTGTAGTATCTTATAATGGCAGAGGAACATGTATTAGACCTTTTATTTCTGCATATGCTAGTGTTTTTGTCATAGGTATCGAGTTTATCTTGGCTGATCCACAAGTTTTAAATAAGAGCGAGTTTGAGCTTTCTTAGAAACACTCTTCTGATGAAATTATATTGCTCTACTACTGAGGATTTTTAGATGCAGAAAAAGGAAAGCATAAACAAAGTGAAAAAGACATATGGGTTATCTCGTGTTAAACTTTCAGAGCTCTATTTTACTCTGTATTGTGATTCAAAGGCTTTTGGAATCTTTCTGAGGAACTGTTATTGCTATACCGATTTATTTATGCAGTTGGTACTGTGCATTTCAGTATCTCATCTGTCCACAAGGCATCCAGAGCAGTAGTTATCCTGCAGAAAGTCTACAACTTCCATTTCTGTGGGTATATTCCATCTTGGGAAGCAAGAATGGGAGGAGAAAGAGAAGAAAGTCTGGTACATACTCAGATTTTGCTTTGACTTGGAGTTGAGGTGTTGTGTTGAGTGTTCCCTTAGGAAGTGAAATGAAGACCTGTGACTTCTTCACTGTAACTCCTTTCTCTGTGACTCTGCTTGACAAGCCTGATCTTCTATGATCAAGTGATCTCCCTGGTGGATGAGGGAGAGACTTCTACCGTAGACTATCTAGACTTCAGCAAAGCCTTTGACACTGTTTCCCAGTTTTCTCCTGGTGTGGCCACACCTTGACTACTGTGTTCAGTTTTGGATCCCTTGCTACAAGAAAGACATTGAGGCCCTGAACCGTGTTCAGAGAAGAGCATCTAAGCTGGTGAGGGATCTGGAGCACAAGTCTTATGGGGAGTGGCTGAGGGAGGTGGAACTGATTACTCTGGAGAAGAGGAGACTCAAAGGTGACCTTATCACTTTCTACAGCTACTTGAAGGGAGGTTGTGATGAGGTGGAAGTTGGCCTCTTCCATGTAACTACCAATAGGACTAGAGGGAATGGTCTCAAGTTGCCCCAGGGAAGATTCAGGCTAGATGTTAGGAAATACTTCTCTGAGAAAGTGGTCAGGCACTGCAACAGACTGCCCAGGGAGGTGGTGGAGTCACTGACCTGGAAGTGTTCAAGAAACATTTAGATGTTGTACTAAAGGACATGGTTTAGTGGGAAATATTGGTGATAGGTGGATGATTGGACTGGATGATTTTGGAGGTCTTTTCCAACCTTGGTGACTCAATGATTCTATGATTCCAACACTGGCTTTTGGGATTAAGCCAGTGTGAAGCAGAGCATTCAGTGAAGAACTCCTGAGACAGCATCCAGCCTCTGAGAGCAAGATACTTGCCACCTATATGACACATCCTATACATCATGAGACCTAATTCTGAGAACAATGGCAGAATAGACTTTATCTTCATTACATCACAGAGCCCAGTCCTGTGCTTGACTTTGGAGGATGTCTTGATGCTGAGCTCCCTTTCCTGGGGTGCTGACTTCCTGTCTACCTTGCACCTGCTGAGCAATCCTCATGGCAGCTTTCATCATGCATTTGCCACCTCCTTCTGTTTACCTCACCACTACCCCCAAAAGCCTAATTTCATTGGTGTTGTTGAGTGGGTGGCCCATTATTGAATACTTTTTTAATTATTATTTTTTTGTCCGAAGGCTTTTTACTCTGGGTAGAGAAGTTTACCCTCAGTCACGTTTATCTACCTGTGTCCGTGTTTCAAGGCTTTCCACTTTATTGATGTTTCCATTAGAGGAATTTGAAGAATGTTCAATTACATACAGGCCATGAAACATATTTACTTTTTTGTTTTTAAGTCTGCCAACTGTTCCCTGCCAAACTTTAAACTGGGCTTATGACTCTTAGATTTTTTTTATAACTGCTCCATTGTAATATATACAAGTAGTGTGCACACAAATAAAAGCTCATACCATAGCATTAGAACACAGCGCTAGATTTTATCTGGAGGATTATTGCAGGCCTGTTTCTAATTTATATAATGTTTTCATTAATAGCAATACCTTTTTAAAATGCCCAATAAAATAGTGTAGCATTAGTTTAAATAGAAATTTCAGTCATTTTAGATATCTCCCCATTGTAACAGGTCAGGCTTTTAACAGATGTCTCAATAACTTTGCTATTAGCAGGAATATTTCATGAATTAAAATCAGGCCTCTTTGTCTTTGTCACTCATTTAAATGACCTACATATTTGGCAGATGGAGAGGACTTGCTTGTGCATTAGTACTGATGGGTAGGGTTTTTTCAGTTGTGTATTTTTGGAGGAGAAGGATTTAACATAAGTTAACGTCGTTTATTTTTTATTAATATCGTACTTCAGTTTCCCTTTACAGAAATATCTTACTAGGCACATCTTGCCTTTTAGGCATAGGCAACATCTAGGACATTTCTCTTGGGCACCATCCTTCTGTCTTAATGTAAATGTCTCAGTGAAGCAGTGGACAACTTTTTTTGCAAGTGTATGCACTAATGGAGTTGAAGTAGAAGGTGTAATAATTCACTAATTGAATAGGTTCTAGATCAAGTCTGAGACCTGGGCCTTCCCAGGCCTTTTTGGCTGTACATTTGCCTGCTAATGTTTCCTTATTTCTTTTCCTGGCATAGTGAGATTTTCAGCATTATGCTAAGAATCTCGCATAAAACAGCTCACTGATGTGTTATGTCAGCACATGTTCCTGTGCCCTTTGAAGAATCAAAAAGGACCTCTCGAGTTGAAGATTTTGTTGACTCATGATGACAGCAGAGCTTGAGGTGTGCTGTGAAGAGTCTAACTACAGGGAGAGATTTAGTTGTAGATTTGGTCTGTTTGTCTGTGCAAAATCACTGTCTGGTGTACTGTGAACTATTACATACAGAAGTGATTGCTTATTATTTTTACTGTAGGTTTGATTGGAATGTAACTTGTTACATAAGCAATTAGAAAAGCTCCACACCTAAATGTGCTGCCTGAGGAAGCAGTATATCCCACAGTCATTGATCAAGAGATAAAAAAAAAAAAATGCAGTGGGATAGAGTGAAGTTGCTTGAGAGATGCATTTGATCTGCTCTTCCTACCCCCCCTTTCTTTTTTCCTGGTGTGTAGTACTGGGGTAAGTCAAAGAGATGCTAACCTTCTGTGATTTCCACTGACATCAGTGAGAGCAGCAAGTTCTTAACATTTCTTCAAATCACTGTTTGAACTCAAGTGTATCAATATGGTCTGATCAAATTCAATGCCATTTGTCCAACAAATTCACAAAATAGGTAGTTTGGGCACTGAATTGATTTTTTTTTCTTGCTGAAGATTCTCCTTATTTACACAGAAGGTTAACATTTTCTTGCCCATGAGAACAATATACATGTTAGCAAACAGGAGAATTTTCCCACTGAAACAATAAGGATATTCCTGAGATTGAAAATAGAAATCATAAACGGTGTTACGTTATCTTAAGTTTGCACTTTCCCAAATTCTCTGCTGTTCTTGTGAGGGGAAAATATGGATGAAATTCTTATGTGATGGTGATGATGATACTACTAATAATCATGAAGAAATACTGCTAATTTCAAAACTGAGTTTAGTTTCAGCTCAGGATAATATAAATAGATGCATACAAGGTTTTGCCTTCTTAAAACTTTAGGTCTTTTTGTACTTAAGATAGAAGCTGAAGTCTGTGTGGTGGCCTAGTTCATTTCAACTTTTAAGACTTAGTATTTTAAGGAGCTTCTAGTGTTTGAGGAACTGACATCATTCTTCTTGGCCTGCTATTCTGTGTGCTTTATGCCTGTGTCATATCAGAGGAAAGAGTCTGAAAAGAGAGTATGTACGTTTTCAAAAGAAAAACATAACTGTTGAGGTAAAACATTAAGTCATGGGGTTAATCATCATCTTCCTGCATATCAGTGTTCTCTCTCAAATGGAGAAGGGGATTTTTGATTTATTAGAGGTTTTCCTGTAACAGGAATTGGAAACACAGTCCCATAGAACACCACTGGGTGTTTATTATTTATCATAAAAGTAAAAAAAAAAAATAATAATTTGTAATTATACCCTTCTAGCATCATCTTTTAACTCTTTTTCTTCTTCCACTAAAAAATGACCTTAAGGAGTAAGAAAGACACTTAGGCAGAGACAACAGGGGAAGGGATGTGGTACATCCTGCTCCCATTAACACTGTCAATTAGCACCATTTATCTTGAAATTTGTCCAGCTTGGAACACAAAGAATGTACTTCAGGGTTTGGGCCAGACAGAAACAGAAAATGATGGTATTTGTGGAGACAGTAGCCAATGTGGGGGAGAGAGCAAAGGCACACAGTAATTCTAAAAAGAGCTGCATTTTTTGTGTGTGGAAATTTGATTATGAGATGATTCTTTCAACATAAACACAATTCTCTAAGGACTTATTAATGCTTCAGTAGCATAGTGGAGAGACACTAGTGCAGTCCGCTTTAATAGCTTTCTGGCTTGAACCCCAATACATAATGTTCTAGTAATAGTTTATGGGTGACTACAATAAATTGGTAGCAAGTGTTTTCCATTTTTTGGCTCTTCTTATCAGATCTGCTGGTGGAACATTTTGTTCTGAGAATATTGCAAAGGCAATTGATCTGCTTTGGATTTGTGCTCAAGAGTTTTGTATCTTTTAAACTATATGTATAAGCTTTTTTGGCTTGTTTTTAGATCTACAGTACAAAGCTGGGGGCCGGTAAAATGTTACAGGGGATCTGAACAGTTGGTTAAACCCAGCAGGACTCCACCTACCCTAAGTAGTGTTCTGTGAGTACTGCCAAAAAGGCAGTTTTCCTTTCCCCCCTGCCACTTCTCTTCCCAATACTGTCATTGTTATGGTCTTTCCATGCAACGGTGGAAAACTTGTTCATGTCCATGAAGGAATAAAGATCTTTCACACAGGTTCATTTTCAACCCAAATGGCCTTTTGAAATAGAAAGAAACATGGGATTTTTTGCACTTCATGATGAGGGAAAGAACCATCTGATTAGAGATGGGCCTAATGATCACCTTTGATTTCTATTTGACATGGGGCTGAACTTAACTGTAATTACAGAGTGAGACTCCGTGGCCTCTATTATGCAGGAGCTGTCCCTCTTGGTCTTCAATTAATTCACAGCTCCAGATCATCTCTATGGTGAGCCTAATTGAAATACGCTGCTTTCATCTCCACTCCCACAACTAGAAGATGAGTCTGGTAGCTGAACCCAGACCAGAAACATCTAGCCAGTTTCTGTCGGTGGGAGGCCAAACAAGAGCTGTCATCCCTATTGCCTCTGGATGTTAATCTTCTGGATGTGACAAGAGAAGTCAGAGGTACAGAGTGTTGAACAAAAAGCAAACATTGCCTACAAGCTGTTGAGTTGCGTCACTGAACATCCGGCACTTGTTCTTAGCCCCATTTCCTTTCTGTAAGCAGCTAGCCTGCTGGCTCTTTGCACAATCACCCAGCATAGTTTGTGGATGAGACTCAAAACTAAAACGGGTACATTTCTCTCAGGTAACATGAAACACATGCAAAATTAAAGGACAGCCAAATACCTCCTTCATTCCTTTAGTCGTCTTCATGTACTGAAACATTTGTTTTATATAAACGTTATATTAGGAAAAAAACTGGACTTGGGGCAAAAATCAAGCCTTAAAGAATGTAAACTGAAGTCTGGTGATCTCAAAAGCACAGAGTGAATACATACTTGAGAAATATTTGGAGAAACAGAATGTGGACTTTGCCTAGTTAACGTTAAAAGTATTCCAGATGACAGCAGGGGAGTCAGTTTGGTTGTCACATAGAGCTGCAGAGAGAGCTGGAGATGAACAGAGAATACTGAAAACCTGGCCCTGAGACAGGAAATGGAAGTGCGAAGTGAATGAGAGTGAGAATTGATGAAGGAGGTTAGAAACAGAGAAATGCAAAATGATGGTTGCCATGCCAGAACCATTTGTATTGGGTTTTGTACTGTCATAAGCCTAATAAATATGGATTTGTTCTCTGATAAGTATTTACCTTATTATAAAAGCATGTTATGGACTTACTGAGGGAGAAGAGCATCTTAATAAAAGGACATTCAAGGGGGACTCTGTCCACAGTGGTTCAGTGCTAGTTTTAAACAGTTACTGTCCTCTGGGTCTGCTCTGCTTTCACTGTCCATTGTGAACAGGGAGGTTTTTTCTTTCTCTTTATTTCTTTATCTGAGTAAGATCACGCAATCATCACCTTGGGGGCACTGCTCTATAGCCGTTGGGTCGTCTTATTTTCCTAGGGAAAAACCAACAACTCATGTTCAGATCCTGTTCTAGGAATCTGTTGCATATTGCGTTTGTGGAAGAGCCGTAGTTTTGTCTTTCATCCTCAGTAACAGAGAGGAGGCTTCAGGCAGTGCTGCGAACAATGCATGAGCTTTCTGTTTCTCTCTGCAAACAGAAATATATCCCATTTCCTGTTGGGGATTCTGGGCAGAGTCATCCAACAGATAATTTCCTGTAGTAAACATTACAATAATTAGAGTTACTGTTCCAGAGCACTGAACTTTAAGTATCTTTTATTATTGCATCGCAGAAAGCACACAAGAAGCAACCCCAGTCAAATGTGGCTATTGTTGATCATTTCAATTGTGTTATGGCAAATATAAGAGCTGAAGAATGCCCTTAAAATATATGTGAAAGACCAAGCATGCAAATCGAACCAGAAGTTGAAGAGGCTAATTCAGCAAGAACAGTTAAAACTCATTGCCTTTAAAAATTAAGAAATAAAAAGCTGTCTTGTGCTTCTCTTCTTTGTGAAGCAGTTTAATTATTTTTATTTACTAAGGAGCAGGTTTTTTTTAAAATGAGTTTAGCAAAATATTCACATTACAGACAGCCAGTAAAGTCTTGTATAATAGTTAATGCTAAAATGAGCATCATATTTGAACTCAGAAATGTGGTGATGTTGAGAATGCCCTGCAAGAAGACTCAGTGAGATTTGGTTCAGATTATCTGCCCTGGTTAGTAGAGGACAATATTTCAATCATTTTATTTTGGATAGGTCTGAAGTAGAGAATTAGAGGTAGCATGTTTATTAAAAAAAAAAAAAAAACAACAAACAAAACACAGAACTGAAAGTACAAAAAGAAATTGAGGCATACTTTTTACATTTAGTGTATTTCTTCACTGTATAAAGTGGTCTACTTACAGTGCTGTTATGTGTTTGGAATAAACAGTAGAGTGCTATATTTCACTGTAGGGTCTGTCCATAGAACGTGCTGGCTCTTGGCTCAGCTGTTTACATTTTTTTTTTGAAAAAGCTCCCATCTGTTACATCAAACTTGTTAATATAGGTCTACAGGATATAATAACATTAATGCTCTAAGTATCCAAATGAAATGTCAGAGTCCGGCTGCATACACTGAATTCAAATGTGGCAGTGTCCTGAAGCCACCCCTTCTGCTAACAGGCCATTTAATAATCCATGTAAGTATCTGTAGATGTCTAAGTCTTCAAAGGTCTGTTAGGGGCCAGATGTACAAACACGGTTACAACATCAAATCCTCACAAAAGCTTTTCTACCATGATAGCATGACCATATAAAATTTGGCCTTGATTTTTTTTTTTTTTGGCTCTGAAGCTACAGCACCATCAAGACCTATTTAAAATGAAAATAGGCTTGGTAAAGGAAATCTCGGAGCTTTATGCTGCTCCCAGTAAAGTTAAAGGCAAATGAGCATATAAAAGGAGTTATACCATACCTCCATGTATATTTTTGCCGTTCATTAGACAAATGAACAAAAAAAACCAAGTCAGTATCAACAACAAAGGAAACCAACACTTTGTGATTTGTTTTTTATTTTCCTTTTTATTTTTTTTGTCTTGGTTTGCTTTGTTTCAATTTAATACATAACTGAGTCCTTGATATTTTTATTTCTTGTATGAGCTACTGTAATTTATTCTCATAGTGGCCATCTGACCAGAATGAAGATGTATGCCCCCTGTTTTGATCCTTGTAATGATGAGGGTGAAATGTAAGTTTGTTATATTACCTTTCTTGTTTCTACTCCTTTGTATCCATGGTTTTTTAATTTACATTGCATTGTGAATGAAAACCCTTATCTTCTGCTGTTTTTTTTTCCTGCCACTCAAATTTTGCATCAACACAAAAGGTTTGTTCTTCAGTTCGTGTTTAGTATTTGGTCACGTTCATTATGAGGTGCATCTAGAATACACAGATCACATAATATACATAAAATATCATTTCCCACTGCTTTTTCCTTGATATCTCGTTATTAAAAGCTATTTTTTTAGTAGATAGAAAGCCAGTCTATGCATAAAACTGCCTTCAAATGAGCTTTGTACATCTAATCATATGTATTTTTATTCCCAAATGCTTGGTGATCAACAGTAATTTCAAGTAGAATGGTTATAAATCATATTACTCATAAACACATCGCAACTGGCTAAATAGAACCAAGCAGAGGGTTAATAGTCCAATAATAATTAAAATAATCCTCTTCAATTCAGTAATAACTTTGGCCACCTGCCTTCATCCAACCCCCAGCACCACCCTCAGTACTTCTTACAAAAATATTCATGTTACAGACAATCTTGTGTAACAGATTAACATAACATATCTGGAACATTACTCAGATTTTTAGGCAATGGCAATCTGAGTATGTTCATAAGTTCAGCTTTTTTTCTCAGACAACATCCTGCTGTTAACTCTTGACTTTTTAAATCAGTGGGGCTTGGTGTAACTGAAATGCACTGCCTGTGGTATCACATGGAGGATGTGTGTGTGTGTGTGTGTGTGTGTTGGAGCAGAAATACCACATGTTACAAGGGGTTAGCACAGATAGTATTGTAAGGACTGGTTTTCTCTCTTTGCTTTCTGATTTGAATGGCTGCGATGCCTATTTGACGTTTGATTTTAGGCATGATAGTGGATGATACAGAGCCGGATGCACAGTAGGATGTGTGAGGTAAATTTCAAAAATGTGAGGGTTTTTTCATTGAAAAAAGGAGAAAATGAATCTCATAGGTTCGGAAACAGTAATGTGATCATCCAAGCACAAGGCTGGAAGTCAGGAAGCCTTTTTTCCTTTTGTTCTTTATCTCACTCTGAGTTGTTTTTCAGGTAAGTTTTTCTTGCTTGTTGAGCTGGAATCCTGCCAGGGACATTTGTGATGGAAAGCGTTTGGGGCACTGGTTATTGTTGTAGCATGAGACAGTTTTCAGTCATTGTTTCTCATTTTAGGTGACCAGACCTAGAAACGAAATGACTCTGTTCTAATTTAACATTAAAGTTCCATTTTTTGTTACAGATTTCATCTTGTCCATTGCTAAAGTAATTGGCTTCTGTAAATAAGTGCTAAGTAAACAGTCAAGCAATTTTTGCTGGTACATATTGTAATTCTCATTTCAAAATAACCTAATAAAGATTGGCTTTTAAATAGAGCTATTTGGATATATCAGGGGCATGTTGTACCAAACAAACAAACAAAAAAAGAATAAAAAAGAAAAAATAAAATAAAACAAAGTCTCTGTCATTTGAAAGAGACCATTTAGCTTTTGAACGTATTTGCTGCACACTGAATAATAGATGTTATTCTGAGACAAATAGAACATGGTCTATATCCTTCTATTGGAAACTGTTTTCTTTTGTCTGAATACTTCACCCACTCCAACTACCTGCCCCCATAACAACAAACAGATTTGGCTAATATGCATTGTAGGTAAATTTTAGGGCTGTAATATAAATTATTAATTTAATAAGGTTAATATTTAAATAACTTCTTAATCATTAACAAAAGTGGAAAGTTCAGAGTTAAGATATTCTCTTTCCTCCCTGCAAAAATAAACATTAACAAATCAGTCTAATTCCTAAGCATGATGTATGTTGGTCTGGTTTGGATAGTTCACTTGCAGTAGCAGACAGCTAGGAAGATATTCCTCTGGCACAGCATTGTGATTACTTTCACGCCCTTAAAAAATTGTACAGAAGTGTTACTGATAAGTTAGTACCTGAAGTAAGAACTATAATCATTATTAGCAAATGAGTTCTTAAAAGATGCTTGTCACTGAGTCAACTGTTTTTTCATCATCTTATTTTGAGAAAGATTAGAGGCCATGGAGCGTTTTTCTAGTAAGTTTTGTTTGTTAAGCATAGCTCTCTTTGGAAAAGGCAGGTCAGGTCAACAAATTGTGCATGCATAGAAAGAAGAAGGTTCAGCTTTGTTCCTAGGAAAGGCTGTTGCTCTTCTTTGGCTGTGGAAGGTCCTTCTACTCTTAAATAAGTGAGCTGATTGACTGGTCATTGCAGACTTGTTGCAGGATGCAGTAAGAATCTGGGTTTGGAATCCTAATGCTGCCTCAGCCAAAACGCGTGAGCACTGGTCTGCAGCTGCTACTGTGGTTATTGATCTCCTCAGCTGATAGCACAAACATTCCCAATAGTGATACCGGCTCTACTGTGGGAACTGTTAGCTTGTAACTTTCATTTGAAATGGAGACTTCCTAAATTGTGAAGCAGTAGCCTGACAGTAAGACCCCCACATCCACTCTTTGGGTTTATAGAGACAACGATACAAGCATTTCTGTTCTTTAAAGGTTATTTTGGCCGCAGCCACATTCATTTTTGCTGGGATTCAGAGGTACTTCCTTTTCTGAATACTAGGATTTGTGATGGCAGTCTGATAGCAGACTGTTATGACCTTTGAAAAATCTCATTTTGATGTTTGATGTGAGTTTTATTTATAGCCATTACTTATATTGTGTTAGCACCTTGAGCATTCCTGTTGGAGTTGGAGTGTGCTCAGTGCTACACCAGTCTCAGCTAGATGCAGCAATTTAGTGCCATTTGCTCACAAAGTTAGCTCAAGAAACGGTGGCCAACATTTAGCGTGCCCAGAAGCTAAGAAGCAATGAGTTCTGATTGTCTGAATTGTCAGAACATTAACTGGTCTAGCAGTATGCACCTAACTTTTCCCATGTGCCCTAACTTCTCAACATAGATAGACTTTGGCCTGACCTGGCTTTGCATCTGAAAAAAAAAAAAAAAATATCAAGGGAACTCTGAGGAGATCTACTTTGTGCTATGATAGGGATATACATTTCACTCACTTTAACAGCTGGCACTTAGTCATGGCATCTGGGCTATCTCTATTTACAAAGGAAAGGAGAGGCTTCTCTGGAGGTTGACTTAGCCATGCATATGATATGAGAAGGAATTGCACTCTTGAGATGGTCACCTCACCCCAGTAGAGGAAGAAGTAGTCTGTTGAATGACCAAAGTTAGGTGAGATTATTTTACTCTTAATCCGTCTGTGTTGATTCGCTTGTTTTTAACTGCTTTGAAAGGAGGAATAATATAGTTCTATTTGGTTTTGCTCCATCCTGTGTGTACAGTACCTTGCAATTCTTAATGCTAGAGTTATGCAAATACAAAGCAGTATGATGTTTGGAATTGCTGGGCTAATGCAGCAGATTAATACTGGGATTTTTGTTGGGCCCTTTATGTTAATTAATAGATAAGAAGGAAGGCTTTGTTGTTAAAGCAGTGGATTGTAACTTGTGATGAAAGTTCAGCACTCTGTCACTGATTTCCTGAATCACTTTAACCCAGCCACTCCATCCTCTGTGTCTCAACACTTCTGAGAAAGTAGTCCCTGCTCTTTCACTCTTGGCCTGTCTTGTCAGAAGAGTTCTTTCAAGTGACGACTGTCTCACAGTCTGTATTGCTGCAATGCCTAGAACACTGGTCTTGCTGGAACCTCTAAACTTTGCTGTAATATAAATAATTTATTTACTGAAAAACAGTTTTTTATATATTTCAGAAATTTTGTCTAATTTGATGTAAAATGACAAAAACCTGGATAATCCCTTGACCTGCATTAAATAGGGAAAAAAAATAAGATCTTTTTGGATATGTTTGAGGAAAATATAGATAAAAGCCATATATGTAGGTCATATGTATATATGTAATGAAATAATAGTGTAAAATGGATCACGTTTTGAGGGCTAGAACTTCAAGAAACAGATTTTTACTCTGTAAAGTATTTGTGCTCATAATTTAAAAACTGTACAGCATAATAGGCGTAATTCTTTAATAGGAATGACTTGAAATGATTTTTGACTCTGATTGATTTAGGTAAAATTACAGTAAAGATTAGTTTGATCTCAAAATATCCATTCACTTTTGCTGGGAATTCTTCAACTTAAATATAGAGTCTCTTTTGAATTGTTTCCTTCAGACCTAAATTTACTCAAACTTTATTCTATATGATAAGTGGCATTCTCATAATGGAGTTATCTACTATTTTGCAGTAGAGCTTCCAAAAATGGTTTTAGTCCAAATCCTGTGTACTGATATATCTCAGTTAAGGTTTTTGCTAAATCAAACTGTCCTGATGTCCTTAAAGCAGGATGAATGTTAGAACTAAAAATGTCCTACTGATCTGAATATCTCAGTCTTTGCACTGATTAATCTCACAGTTATTTTTGTAAAAATATTAATTTTTTATTAGATCCATTCTTACTACTTGGTCTGTATGTACTAATTTTTACATGTTAATCATTATAAAAAATAAATACTGTATCTGTAACAAATGATAGAAATTATAGGAAAAAACGTAAATGAAAAAGTGATATAAGGATTGGCACTGTATTGTGGGTGTTAGTACTGTTTCAAGTGCATACTTATAACTCCCCTTACATTTAGAGCAGCCTAAGGAACTAGTTTGTGTCCATAAGTCATTGTAAAGTGGCAAATATTGAATTTTTAATGTCCCTCGCTGAATGTAACTGAGAAAAGATACACTTTCAAAGACCTTTTTTTTCATAGAGGAAATGTGAACTGAAATTCTGTGTTGTGTTTTCAGGTGTCTGTGTTGTACATTGCGTTGGATAATTTTGAAGAATTCAGCAAAGTGTAAGAATAAAAAGAATGTGAAATAGGCTCCATTTTGTTTTTGTTTTGTTTCAAAATAAAAATTGGTTCTGAATGTCACTTCACAAAACATCAACTGAAGAAAGTTAGAAAAGCTTTGGAACTGATATTTTGTCAGGGATGGCAATAAACAGCAAGGGTCCTTTGAAATAATACTGAGAATACTTCACCAGTAGAAGAAATGCTTTTGCTGAGATCACATACTTTTGCAGAAGATGAGTCTTGAATTTTCTAAAACCAAAGCATATATCTTAGCTTTCTCATTGTAAAGGATTTATGGATATATTGACAGAATGGACAACAGAAGTATAAAAAACTAAAACATGTTGATTACTTACAATATTCCTGACTTTTTTGATAACGTTTCTCTGATTCACGGGAGTACTGTGGGCTTCAGAGGCACCTAGAGGCATCCCTTGCTGGAAGGTTATCATCCTGGGGAGGTTTATTTCAAGGGCAGTAAAAAGAGACTTTGTTACCTGAAGTGGTTCAAGTAATTTGAAAGTTAAGAAAAGATGAAGCCATTAGACCAAATCCATTCTTAATGCACTTCCGAGGTAGTAAGAATTGCATTGGAACTGCTTTATGGGTCCTTTCACGTAGGCTTTACTTAGATGAGGCTGAAGAATTCTCTTTATTTGCCCCTTACAAATGCCTGTAATGGGAGTACCTTTGATTCACTCTTTTATTTAAAGAATGAAAACCAGTATGCTTTTCCTCACAACTAAGAGATGAAGATGGATTAAAGCTCCTTTCCAGTGGTAAGTTCTGGACATCAGTATCTCCAAAACAGATATCTCTATAGCTAGATAACTGGCTGCCTTACTCAGAACTGCTTTCTGGTTGTTCCAAGAAAACTTGGGTGGTCTTTGGCTGTCATTTGGAATGACCTGCTGCCCGTGCACAGTACATCTTTCACTGGGGCTTCCAGCTAATATTGCTTAAGAACACACTGGAAAGGGGCTGCATAATTCATGAGGATGTATACATCTAATCTACCCACCTAGTGAAAAAGTGGAAGTGCTTATAAACTCAAACAAATTTCCTACTCTGTGGGTTTGGTAAAATACAAGTGGTCTAGGGGATAGGATATTTTCTGTGTGCTTTGTTATGGTTTTCTCCACTGAAAGACTTCAGCAAACAAGTTCTCTTTTCCTTTAGCTATGCAGCTTCCAAGGGCACCAGAGGAAGATTTGAAATCAAAAGTTAAAGGATGGGGGGACATTGTGCATATATCCCAAATTCTGCCTCCTCTGTGTAGGCATTGTAAGCTAGTTTTTAACTCCATTATCATATACTTTTTTATTTTCTCTACATGTCTGATTCTTGTCCTTATTTTCTTATAGTGGTAGGTATATCTAGAAATACACATATTACTTATACTTTTTTCTTTGTTTCAAACAGAATTTAAGTCATTTATGTAGCAGTACACAGTAAATCGTTTTCACACAATGCGCTAAATATTAAACACATAGTATAGCGTGCTGATAAAATGTTGCTAATGTAAGTAGGCCACCTAAATTGGAGGATATGACAGTTCTCTGATTAAGTGCCTCATCTCCTGAATTGAGCCTTTGGAGGACTTTGGTAGGCAAACAAAATGTAGTACATAAATACTGACAAAATTATTAAGATTTAAAACCAGCAACAAATAACAAGGAAACAAATTAGAGTGGACCATGATGGTTGTTAGGAGTAGAGGATATAACATTTTATAGTAGTACAGGTTTGTAGAAGTATAGCAGAAATGCTGAGTCACAGCTTAAAGCAGTGATTGAGCACCTGGTGGGAAGGTAGGGCCAACCCAGGGGAGCTCAGGTGTATGCAGTGCACCTAATTGACCAGAAGGGGTGGACACAGGACCTTTCCCAGACCTCATTTAAGCATTGGCAGGGGGGAGGTGAGGGTCTTTTGCTGGAGATCCCTGTGTATCTGAAGGCCTTTCCAGGTAAGCAGTTTTTCCCCTTGTTTCTCTGATAGTGGCTGTTGCATTTAGGCTTATCCTTGTTTGCTGTAGCCAGGGACTTTGCTACCCCACTATCACTGCTGTGTTTTCCATTGCATTATAATGTTATATTAAGCAATGAGTGAACAGTGGTCTGTTAGCACCTTCTAAATATTATCTTAACGTACTTGTGAAGGCTTCTGATTGTGTGTGAAAACTTTAGAATAGATTTTGAATGGCTTGTCTCACATATGCAGTTTCAGTGTGTGTTCATATATCTTTATTAATCCAGAGATTCCTAATCAGTATTACAAAATTGTTCCCAAAGAAAAGGTAGTTAAGAAAAATTGTCTGAGATTCACAACCACATTTATTCTGTGTTAATGATTTAGCATTTTTTCTGGATGACAGTGACTGTATGATAGCCTGAGGTTACAGATATGGAGGTAGCATTGCTCTACACTGCTGACTACTGAAGGCTTGAAAGGATGTGCTCTAACTTCGCCATGTGCAGAACGGTCGCTGCTTTAGCACACCTCCAGAAAGGAACTTGGAACTCCCCTTACGTTCAGTGTGTCACCAGGATATAGTCTGCATCAAATTAGCACTGAGTTAGTTAGGGTCAACAATATGTAGGAAGAAGAAGGTGCGTAAGAATGGTCAGGTATGGACCAGTTACTTGCAGGGTCATCATGGATGTGTGACGTTCTCTTTTATTAGAGGTGCAGGCAGGGTTTGCTTCGGTCTTTACTGAGTAGAGAAAATGGGCTTTTTCCTGACACAGTATTATCTTTCACTGCAACACTTATGACTGGAATCTTGACCAGCTTGCCTCTTAGTCCTGTTCTTTTTCAGTAGATCTACAGAAACAGGAGATGGTGCATATGCCTCGGATAAATCTCATTTTCACTCAATTGCAAGTTAGAAACAAGCCAGCTCATTCACTGGTGAACACATGAATACAGGATTTCTATACTAAAACTTTTATTTTTGTATTTAAAGTTCCACCAGGGTTCAGTGAGAGGGAACGTATTTTGGGGTTAAGAAGTGTGTATTCTTCAAAACAGCCCCACCTCTGAAAATACAAGTCCACGTAGGCTTATAAAATATCTGTGTTGTGTCCTAGAATAAAGCATGTATTTCATGCTCTAAAAGTCTGAGGTTTGTAGTTGAAAAAGATTGAGTAAATAATTCAGAATTTGTTGTGTTTACCTGTTAATAATTAAGCAGGTTAGTCTGTGTACTTTTTATAGATGTTGATCTTTATTTTTATATACTTGGCTCATGTTCTGATTTTTAAATTTGAAGATGTTTCTGCCAAGGAGGAGATGAGAGAAAAGTCATCAAGGAGTTAAGTGTTGCTGTGGTGGTTTCACCCTGGTGGGCAACTAAACTCTTCCATACTGCCCTCTCGCTTCCCCCACTCAAAGGAAGAGTGGAAGAAAGTCTGATGGAAAAGGGCTCAACGGTTGTGAGAAGGACGGGGAGATCATTCACCAGTTACCATCACAGAGAAAACAGATTTGGTGTAGGGAGACTGATGTTGTTTATTGCCTGTAACTAACCAGCTACTCTTCTCTCTGGAGAGAGGGGATTGTCATCTTTACCTTCCCTTCTACTTTCCACCTACCTTATTTCCAGTGCTTTGAGGGAATTAATTTTTAAAGATGATGATAATTTTTTTGGACAAAGGCAGATACCTTTGATTCCTACTTTCTGCTGCCTGTAACTAGGGATAGAGGAGTCTCTTTTTGTTATAAGGTGGCTTTTGGTTGACCTCAGTCAAGGAAAAGTTTCAGCCTCTTTCTGTTTCAGAGATAGAACTGAAATTTGGAGAAGAAAAATAAGGGAACAGGCACATCATATTTCTGTTTTCTTGAATTGTGAATTAGTTACACCCTGGTGAAAAGTGCTAAGCTGACAGCTCTGAAGTCTGAAATCTTTGTCATTTGAGTAGGTACAGAGAGGCCAGCAGCAGTGTGAGTTTCCCTCACAAAAATATTTAGAACTGTTCTTTGTGAGATTGCATCCTGTGGCAGGTGATAGTTCAATTGAGTGGATCTTTCAGGGCATCTTTGCTTTCAGTGGTCATGAACAGGCCAATAATTTCCCACCTTCCTCTTGAATCTCCATGTCTGTTTCTTGAGGGTGTGGGAGAAGTAAACAATAACAAGAGGAAAACATGATTAGCAACAAAATTATTCTGTTTTACACTCAGTAGTTCTCAGTTGCTGTTTACGTAGCCCAGACCTTCTCATAGATTGAAACAGAATGAGGTTTGGGTTTCCCCCTTTTTTTTTTCTGCTGCCAGGCAGGAGTTCACCCCACTATTGATGACATTCCCTCCCCACCTTAAGCAAAGTCATTGCCTAATTTTTTAAATGTCTGAAGTGTTTATTTGGTCTTGGCAGTGTAAGATATCATTTGATATTTTCACTCCCCTTTTCCAAGGGTGAGAGAAAGCCCAGGGTAAAAGAAAAGTCCATTGAAATGATTGGCATTAAAAGACGAAAGCTGCTGAAATGTGAGAGTGATCTTTGGTCTATATATTAAAAACCAAAGATGTAGAAAGACTGTTTATGTGAGAATTAATAGCCTGATTTTGTTGACAACTGAAATCTTCATCTGTTACCATGGCATGTTTTAATTCACTGTCTGCATTGGTATTTCCTTCTGAAGAATTATATATGCTAGTTACTAGTACCACTGATATTAAAAATAACATTTGCCTCTCATGTTCCAGGCAATGTTTTCTGTTCAAGTTGAGTTGAATAAAGTTAAGAGGAGAGGTTAAGCTGGGAGACAGTGTTACAGGTGCTCTGCTACTTCCCTTCCTCCATTGCATTAATTTGCCTTCAAGGGTCATTTTGTTCTTGGCTTGGACAGTTAATCTAAGTATTCTGTGTAGGTAAATATGGGCAAATAGTTCTCTTCAAATAGAATTTAGGAGTGCACAGAGAACTTGAGTTGTTTTCTAGAAGACTTTATCCTGCATTAACAGTGGGACTGTAACACTGAGTATTATTCTGTAAAACTCTTCCCTGCCAAAAAGTTAGTTCTTGTCCACTTTGTTGTCTTATAGTCACAGGTCCAGTCAGTGGTCTGTTTTTGGCAGTTTTCATGTAGAAATTTTCTAGAATCTATCTTTATGATGGAAGTTTAATGCTAGTCATTTGATTTATTTTTTTTCCCTCCAGACAAACAAGCTTGTCTAGTGAACCAAGTTATAGGGATCTCAAGTCTAGTTCTTAGTAGGCAGAAGTCCATATCACAGGAGACTTTACTACGGTCAATAGTAATTGGCCTGTGGTTGTAAGTCTGATGGAAGAGACTGAACAAGCCACAAAATTTCTCTATGGTCCCACAGTTCAAGGCAGAGGGTCAGCAATAAGCCTGTGTCCATGAACCTGCTGCTGCTTGCAGTACTGTCCTGGAAATGAGAGGAGCTGAAACTCTAAGCTTGGCAGATCAGCTTTTTTCATAAGCAGTACATTCACATGAGTCATTTATTTATTTATTTTCAAAAAGAGCATTGCTGAGATGCATTGTCCATTTTGTTAAGGGCATACTTTACCCAGTGTTCATGCCAGGTTGACTGAACCTAAAAAGACCAAGAGATTTACTGGTAGTCTCACAGTGAATCATTGTTTGAAATTCTTTTGGCTGCTATATTCTTAGCATTAATCAACAGTGATTCCTTTCATCTACTTGCTACCACAGTTTAGTTTGCATATATGATGACTGTGTTTGGGAAGAATTGAATTGGAGTAATGCTAATATAACTTATCTTATTCTTTGAATTTTACTGTATGTGTATAGAGCCTTAAAAAGAGAAGATCCTTGCACAATTGTCATCCTATAATATCTTCTATCCCCTTGGCAAAAGCTCCATAAGCAAGAGAAATGTAAATAAAATTTATGCGTTCTTTACATATTCTTGAATGGAATGTATTTATCTTAGTTTTACTTAATTTGTTGATAATTCACTGAGTAGGATTTTTTTCATTCACAGCAAAAGTCAAAAGGCCATGCTCCTTATATGGCATTATAAAGAAATGGACGAGTATATATAGTTCTTTCCTGTTAGCATTTATGTATTGTTGTTACTGTAGAAGCAACTGGCATAGCAGAAGAAGCATTTTTAATTTAGAACTGTTTATGTTGTGCATTTCTATGTTTCTTGTCTTTATGGTAGATCTCTAACTAATATACTTCATCCTTGGAAG
This sequence comes from Gallus gallus, assembly GCF_016699485.2. Taxonomy (NCBI): domain Eukaryota; kingdom Metazoa; phylum Chordata; class Aves; order Galliformes; family Phasianidae; genus Gallus; species Gallus gallus. The sequence continues at coordinate 82,569,371 of NC_052532.1, forward strand.
CACTTTTTTTTTTTTTTTTAGAAAACCATCTCAAGACTCTGAGGATTGTGATATATTTTGTGACCTTGAGGCCAGTAAGACTGTCCTAAGCACGTGCTGCAGAATGTTCACTTTTGCTTGGTACATAGCGCTTATGTTTCCAGTGGAGCTGAAGTGTATTTCCTGAGTTGTGTGCATAGTTTTTCATGATGTCAGATCTTGAGGGTATTATCTGAAATTATTTGAGTCACCAATAAGCCGTTGCTCCAACTGAAACCATTAAATGTAAACATAGAGATTGGAATTTAAAACAAAATGAACAGCCTGTAATTTTAGATATGATATGCTCTGTTAGCATGTTAGTCCAACAAATGACTGCCTCAAGTGCAAGTCTTGATTAACTTAGATCTCATATAAAAGTAGTAGCAGAAGCAGTAGTAGCAGTAGCAGAAATGTTATCACTTACTAAAATCAGACATACATAAATTTGGAAAGGATTAATTAAAAACAGTGAAAATCAAGTAATCATAATAGTTACACTGACTTTTGTATAGCATTTTTTTGGCAAGAGTTTTAACTAACAAAAGGATAGGTGTTTATGCCATGTTGTATGAAATTCGAAATTCCAGTAGACCAGGGAAGACATGAGACTTGATTTCACAGAGATTGAGGAGATAATATCTAAGCACTACTGCAGGCCAAACTGATCAATGAGTTTAAAATAGAGAAGATTTTCATTCACCTTGTGATCGGTTTTCATATGCTTTTTCCTGCTTTTCATCTATTTTGAATTCCCCAGCATAACACACTGTTTCTGGGCTCACCCAGTATACTGTAGAGAGATTCAAGCCATCTCTCACTGCAGCACATAGTTTGCCAGCCAGTACAGAGTGCTTTAGTTGTTAGATGAGTTAGACATTAAGCAAACAGCACAGTTTCATACCTGCTAGTATCACTGAAATCAAACAGACCCTCATGCAATACATCTAACGGCATCTAAAGGTCAAAATCTGATCCTCATTACTCAATATTTTAGGCCTTCTGTTTTGCTTTATTTATTGTCATTGCAGAACTGTCAGATGATTTGAGATTGTGGTTGTGTGATGCTGGAAAGTGCTACCAGCTGCCCATCCAGTGTGTCTGTTCAGGCAGTGACAGACCTTATGAAAGCTAAAGCACATGCTGCACAGCCTTAGTTCCAGCAAAATAAATCTTCTTCCCTGAAAACTGAAAGACTCCATTCAGTGTCCTATGCTGTGGACACTAATGACTGACCCGTGTAGGCTGGTGAAGTGTCCTCAAGTGATGAACCTAGGGCATGGTTTGTTTGTTACGATTGGAGGTAGAATGCTCCCAGAAAACAAAAGGAAGGCTGCAGGTATGAGAAGAAGAGCGTGTAGGCAGGAAGGAAACAGAAACACCTCTGTAGTAGCAAGAAAGTGGTGGGAAGTCCGGCCTGGAAATGATGAACCGGAAGGCCTGCTGTCATTGCATCTTCTATACCTTGAGTAAGCAATGCTTTGCATTCTTTCTTTCCTAATAAACTACTAGATTGCTTCAAAGAACAGTTCTTTTCTATAGCAGTTTACTTTTAGCAGGTAGCAGATTACAGTTCCATGAATACAACAAATCATTTGAGATCTGGGGAAACAAGTTTATGGTGAATAATTGCTGTCGAGTCAGTTCTGTAGTGTGACAAAGGGGTCAAAATCTCAGTGATTAAAATGTCTGTGTGTAGCTTTGGAAACCCCTCACCAGCAAAGCATTACGGAATACAAGTAAGGTTAGTTAGCCCATTCCTGCCATGGTTGAGCTGGTAATTAGGTTGGCCGTGGGTTCCTAGGTGGAAGTTCAGTACTTAGGGGTGATGAATAGATCCTGCTGTTCCTGTGAGAGAGCACAAAGCCTGGCTGGGCTGGGTTTGGGAATTGTAATCTGAGTGAACCTCTCATAACAGAGTTTGGAAATTATACTGGTTAGATCCCTAGGCCTTATTCTGAACTGGTGGAAGTAGAGTGCCCAAGTCTAATTTGTGATGTTAAAATACTCCTGTTTGGTAGCAAGTTCTGAACGCTTTGTCAATTAGTGTTACATAGTACTAAGTCTTCTTTTAATTCTCCTTCAAAAAGCAGCCTATAGAGAGATTTTCTGATTGTTTTAGTTGCTGAAGCCAATTATAGCTGACAGATGGAAGGACATCATACACTTTTTTTAAGAAAAATAAAAGAACCACTTTAAACTCTTGAACTTTTAGAGTATTTACTTGTAACTTTTTCCACAAATGCTTTTGCATGTAAAACATTAGTGACAAAACTTTGGTTGTCACACATACTAGTTTTTCTTTTTTTTTTTCCTAGCCAGAGTAAAACTGCACTTAATGGAAAAAATAAGTGTTTTTGGTTTTTGTTTTTTTTCGAGCATAAAGTCATATGAGTTGGTCCTTACTGGATTGGTGTTCAGCTGTATAGGTTTTCTCTCTGAAGTCTGCGTAGAATGTGACATGCTGTGTGCTAGTACATTTAACTTATTTGTTCATCACCTGTGTGCTAAACATGGGTGTGTAAGACTGCTTTGTTTCCTTCAGGTAGCTGTATATTGATATATATACAGTATTCTGCTCACTTCCCCCACTGACTCCTCGTTATTTGACTGTTATGAAAACTCAGTGTGTTTTGTGTGCAAATCTCTAAACATAAGCTTAAATAAATTTCTTTTCTTTCTTTCTTCTTTTTTTTTTTTTTTACAGCAGCATAAAGAAGAAGTGTTGAGAGCTGCTCTCAGCCCTTTTGGAGTCCGAAGTCAAAAGGTAAAATTAAATGCTACTTTTTGGGTTTCTGAAGATGTTGATGGTGTAATTATTTGGAAATGCTGTTTCCCTATCACATTTGAATTGAGATTTCCCACAGGAGAAAAGCAAGGGTACAATAAGAAGACAAAATATTATTAGATCTTGTTAAGAGCACCAGCATATCTGGGCCTAAATTATGCAGGTAAGTAACAATTGGTAAACTGCAATTATCTGTTTTACTTCATATAAAAACATTGGCGTTGGGAGTCAGTGGGACTTTCAGTAGAGTTTAATATTGCTAAGGATTTAATGATTTTTGTCTCACCATAACTTGATAGTTTTTATGATATATGAAGTTTTTTCAAATTACAGTAAGACAAATCCTGTAGCTCTTTTCTCAGGCAAGAATCCCTCAATGGGAGTTTTGCCTGACTGAGAACTGAATGAGGTCTAAATAACTAGCAATTAAAATATTCAGTTATTGTGCTACTGTATATAACAAAGCACTGGAGGTATTAAAAATTGCTAATCTCCTCCTTATTAAAATGTTAACTGCTAAGCATAATACAGCTTTGCATTTTCTATCATTTGCTCGTGCAGTTCATTAGTAGAGGTGAAATGTTTGTGACAAATAGTCATTTGAACTTTTAAGGGATTGACTTTGTCGAGCAGAAGTGTGTATTGAAGCCATGATTTTTAGTCAAACACTAAATAATGTACAGAGAGTAACTTTTTGTGTAGAACTTCTGAATATTTACAGAGCAAACTAGGCAGTAAGCTGCTTGTCAGTAGGTGGAACTAAACAGTTTGGGTATTCAATTAGTATTTGTTTTCATCAGCAACTTCTTGTAATGAACTCAAAGAAAGTACAGATTAAAGATTGTCCATAGAGTATACTGGGCAAGTAATCTGCAGTCAGAGGGTTGAGAGACTAGCATGTGAACAATTCAGTAATAGGTTAAGAAGGAAAGTTGGTGCATTTGTTCAACTGTGCATCTAGCTCAGTTAATTAGCATGTGAACTGTTTATTATTGAGCTAGTCAAAATGAGGACCCGACTGTTCTGTCACCCTATGCTGCTGCACAAAAGAATAAAAACATATATCCTGTCTCTTTTGGCACAAAGCAGCAATAGCAAGATGCGATGGAGAGTGGGAAAGGAGGGGCGAGAGAGGGTGATAACTAGTCGATGAAAAAGGTGAATATAGTATTACTGGAATAATTTGGTGATGGGTGAATTTCCCAAGGGAAGACAATCCCCTGAATACTGTTCCCCTCATAGCCTCTCCCTCGAGTAGATTTTGTTACCTCTTATGTCAAAAGATTTCTTCTAATCTTTCTAAAGAGCCATTCTGGGCCTGGGCATTTAATTGTTCCATGTAATGCTGTTGACAATTCAGGCCATGACTCTGCAAGGATTTACACATGTATTTCACTTACAGCATTATGAGTAATCTTATTGAAGTAGATGAGATTAATTGCAGGACATAAAGCTAAGCATGTATATTAGTCATAGCAGTAAAAGAGGTGTAGTTTTATGTATTAGTTTGTGTTGAGTGTGGAAAACTTTTTAAAGATACATAAATACATTGGATTTTCTACCATTTGTGTGGCAGTTAAAGAGGAAGTAGATTGTAACAAACTGAGCTTTTCTGCTTGTTCACCAAATCCACAATTTTGTCAGGTTCTCAGTTGTAAAGTGTGAAAAAGAATAGACTGCTTTCATTTTCCTTTTTACATGCACAGTTAAACCTCCATCTAGAATGAGATGATCTTATAATTTATTATAGAAGAGTGAAAAGGACAGAAATCAAACAGGAAGATGTGTGCTTGTGTGGACTCTTGTTTATAATTTCATCAGATTGGTACACACCTCAGACATTTTATTTAGTGATAAGATATGCAAATTGTTCTGGAGCCAGCAGCAATGCTTTCACCTGAATGTCAAAGCTGACAGGGATTTTTAAATCAAACCTCAACAACAACTTGTATTTTAAAGCAACTATTCCGAAGATGTAACCAAGTGCAGGTCAGTGAGTGCAGAATTGTTTTCATACTTTACTTCATACTGTGGATTTTCTTCCCTTCTGGAGTAAGAGAGTTGTGGGCTTACCTGTAAGTACTGGGTGTAACTATGGGCAACATGCAGAGGAGCTATAAATTTATGTGAAAGTATGCGCTACAAACAGAAATGCAGAGTGAAAGTGAGGAGACTAACAAAACAAGATTTACCACAGGTGATAGCTCCTGGTTTTCCAGATGCCTGTATCACACCTTCTATAACTTCATTTTGTCTGTTTCTTCTCCCTTTGGTTTTAGTTTTATTGCATTTTCAGTTTTATTGTGTCCTCAGTTCAGAACATGACAGTGGAAACCTGTAGGTACAGTGGAAAGTTTGACTGATAGCTCTTCCTTGGGACTCAGGGCTAAAGTTGCTCAAAGCTGTAGATGTTAGCTGGGGTTTTGTTTTTGAGCATGCATGTAACCACAGGAGAAAGGGTACCACTGAAAATAAAGCTGGGGATTTAAATGTTAATTGTTTATTTTTGGAATCTCAGTTCAAGGCAAAGTCCACAGCTTATGATGGGATAATGGTTAAATCGTGTGCATTTTCCTCAGCCTCGGTTCCTCTTCTTCCTTCTCTGAATGTCTGCACATAATTGCATCTGAACTCTTCCATCTGAAGTTTGCCAAGGGCTTTTACTTAGTGCTTGTTTTCTTCTTTTTGTTGAATTTACTGTGTGTATTTATTAACCAGAAAGATATCTGGGCTTTGAACACTTAACAAAGGACAAAAACTTTTGCATTCCTGTTACTGTTTGTGAGTATATGTATGGCTGCATGTGAGAGAAAGAAGTGATTGCTGAGATTATGAAAGATTACAATGTGCTTTTGATTATATGCCTAGTTGTTTGGTCTCTCTGCATTTTCTTATAACACTTGGCTACTGTGTCCAACTAAATCCTCGTGTATTTCTCACTCTGGTCTGCATCAGGGAGGCGTCACCTCATTGTGTGTTATGAGCACTACCATACAAGAAGGACATAAAAGTTCAAGAGAGCATCCTAGGGAGGGCTCTGAGGATGAGAAAGGGTCTGGAGGGCAAGGTGTGTGAGGAGCGGCTGAGGTCTGCTGGTGCACTCAGCGCAGAGCAGAGGAGCTGAGGGGAGGCCTCATGGCAGCTACAGCTCCTCACAGGGAGCAGAGGGGCAGCGCTGAGCTCTGCTCTCTGTGACAGCGACGGGGGCCGAGGGAATGGCATGGAGCTGTGTCAGGGGAGGGGCAGCTGGGGGTTAAGGACAGGGTCTGCACCAGAGGGTGGTGGGCATGGAATAGGCTGCCCAGGGCTGTGGCCATGGTCCCAAGTGCCAGAGTTCAAGGAACATTTGGACACTGCTCTCAGACATAGGGTTTGGATTTGGGGTGGTGCTGTGCAGAGCCAGGAGTTGAACTCAGTGATCCTTGGGTGTCTCTTCCAAGTGAAGATTTTCCATGATTCAGTGATGGGTGAAAATGTTTTGTCAGTTGTTGTAGTTGGCACCAGCCACTTACAGGTGAGATTTAGCTTTCTTCATTGAAATGCTAACAACATTCTTGTTTTTGTACAAGATGGTAGGAAGGATTTATGTGTTTGTGATTAGAGAGATGTGATGTCTATGTAGTGCAAGTCCCATAACATACGCTTTGAGAACTGATTCCCATAGGTCATGGGGTCCCCAGAAGTACTCCTTGTGGAAAAGGACTTCCCAAATTCTCAAGACTTCCTACTTATGCAGATTTAGGCCACTGAAGAACATTTTGTTTATAACATCTAGCACTAGGACCTACACTGATGTTGTGGATACTTAATTCCTACCAATTTGAGCAGAGGCACTTGAAAATAATTAAAGTAAATGAAAAATCCATACACAGAGCAAAGCCTTTCAGGGGGAGAGCGAGTTTATTGAAAGAAAGAATTTGCTTTCTCTTTTTTTTTTCTTTTTTGCTAAATACTTTCTTTCAAGGTCGTCTTAAATAAGCAGTAAATGCTTTTGTTGGACATAAAAAAGGAAGCTCAAACTTTGATTTTGTTTTCTGCCATGGCTGAAGAAGTTACATCGTTGATAGATAGAAAAGGCTGAATTTGGTTTCCCAAAGCTGACAACATGATGTAATGTATTGTCTCAATGCAAAATGTTGGATGAGGTATCAGTGAGAGAAGTACAGTGAATATTATATGCTCACCCTTGATGGACTGCTTGAAAAGAATTTGTAAGATATATTAGAATTTTGAAAGAATTTCTGGAGGGCTGCAAGGTAAAGCACCAATGGAGGAGGAACAGCCATGATGATTTTAATTTTTTCTTTTTCCCTGCTTGGCTAGAGGAATACTCGTAATTTAGTCTTCATCTAAATGGATGCCCTTTAACCATCTGATCCAGTATTAATACCAAGACTGCTCTTAATAACACTGATACTTGCCAGTTGCCATTAAAGTTGTTTACTTTATGCTGTATAGGAAATAATTGCCTATAGCTGATATCAATAACCTTATTAGCCTTACCAACTATGTGTACGTATTTGATAAACAGTGATATTTGTCATGTTTATTTAACATCAAGCTTAACAGAAGATCTTTCCTCTTGCAAGTTTCATCCTTAGAAGCAAAGTCTGGGAGGGGAAATGCCTCTACTTTCTTATGTTGGCGTTAGATTAGCTGTTGTTGTTTTTTGTTTGCTTGTTTGTTTTGTGTGTGTGTGTGCTGAGTTTGATTCCAGGGATCCAATGGCATTCCAGAGGGACAGGAGAGAGCAGAATCACAGACTGCACTGCTGCTGCTCTGCCTGCCATGAATAATAGCCCACTGGGCTAGTTAATCATTACTCTTTTTCCTGTTCCTTCATAGCTGATTGCTGCCCAGAGGACATGGGTTCCAACAGTCCAGCTGTCAACACAAAATTCAGTGGTGTGTGTATTTGTTTACCTGCATGTGTATGTGCTGTGTTTTGCAGCAGATATTGTGGTAAAACTAACAATGCAAGGTCAGTGTGTATATTATTCTATACAAAAAAAAGGTGGGAGAGAATGTTTTATTTTGGTAAAGACATTTGCAGTGTAACTAATCAGCATACAAGCAGAATGCGTTCTCATTTAGTGCTATATGAGTGGAATTGAAGGGTGTTAAAACTTTCATTCTTCAGTGATTTGGGTTGATGAGAGATGAATTGTGAAAGGGGGTGAGTGGTAAATCTTCTTTCTGTTGGTACAAGATTTCCTCTTCAAAATGTTACTGTCTTTCACAAAGTTCCATAGGTATGTCTTTCAATAAGTAGTATGCTGTAATCCTTTCTTATCTCCTTCCCTCCTTTGCTTTTCCTTCTTTTTTTCCCTCCCTTTCTCTCTCCTCTGTCTCAACATCTCCCTCGTTTTCTCCCTACCTCCTCTTTCTATAGATGGACATATGTTTGTTAGAGCTGATTCAAACGTTTGTATGGTGACACTATGGTGAAGCCACTGAACAACTTTGTGTGCTTCATTCAAGTTTGCAAACTGTCCAGCTGAGACCATGCAAGTTAGGCAATACTATCAATTAGCAGAGCAGCAGCATTACTGTGTAGGTCAGTATTGTCAGCAATGTGAACCAAACCCCTCTTCTTCCTTTACCAGCAAATTAAATGGCAGACAACAAAATGAGAGACGGCAAGACATGAGCAGTAGTATGAGCTGGACCATTTACATGGCAGCAGCAAGCACATCTTAGTGCCAAGTAGATTATACAGACCATTCTGACTCTGAAAAACAGCTCTGAGCCCATTTTAGCCACTCCCTCTGGTTGTTTGCAGTCATACCTATATCATTCTTACTGGTACTAATAGGATTTTGGGGATCATACAGGTCCCTTTGCCTTCAGAAGGCATGTCTTCAGGATGGCAGAGAGAATTCACAGGTAAGCAGAGTTTCTTCTGAGAGACAAGATGAAACTTCTGTGTTTTTTTCTGCAAGAAATCAATACTGAAGAAACATCAAGAAACAATCAAGAAACATTGCTACTAAGTCACTCATGGAACATTTTCAATTCACTGGGAATTTTAATTTGACTTTTTAATAATCTGAATTATGGTCGCTTGCAGAAATTGGGTCAAAAATATTTTCCATCCTCTGAATTAAAATGTTTACAGTGACAATTATAGGCATATGCAAATCTTCCTTGAGATGGCATTGTCCCAAGATCTTGGTACCCATTTCTAAGAGATTTCTTGTTAGTTATGTTCTAATGATTTGATTGGTAGGTGAGTCACAATGCTCAACTCCTGAGTGCTTGTCTGGCATGTGACCACAAAGTGAACCATTTCAGTATATACCTTAAGGCTCCTTGAGATTCTGGAGGCTGCCAAACTGTAGGCAATCTCCTCAACCAAGGCTGGAGAAACTCATTTACATAGTGGCCTTCAAGGGAGATTGTCTTCATCTCTGCTGTGACAGAGAAGCGGAGATTCTTGAATTCATGTGTTGGTGACCAAGATCTGCAGAGATCTTGGGGGGAAAAGAACACCATGTAAGCAATCTCACCTTCCTCCAGGACTCTTCAGGAAAGTGTGTGGGGCTTTATCCAACCGGGTGTCTGGGGAGGGGAGCTGCACAGGTTTTTGTAATAATGCACACATCCATCTTTCGCTGAAGGAGATCTGCTTCCTATGGGTTGGAGATCTCCCTGTTGAGTTTTTAGGAGACACACAAGTTTATGAACACTGAACATCAGTGGCCTGCAGGTAATCTTTTTGTCTCTAATTGTAGGACTTCACTAAAGTAGGTTCAGTTACTCAAGCAACTTTGTTTATTGCACTAACTGAAACTCAGTAGTAGCTGAGAAGAAACATGAATATGCACTTTCCTGGTATTGACCACTTGCATTAAGTGCTATTTGTGTTCTCTGGTTAATTTTTTTCATATTATATGCTTGAAATTGAGTTGTATAAATTTCCCAGATCCTTAGAGTTCTGTTTGTTTGTTTTTTAACTCATGAAGTTAAACTACCTGCTGGGTTTTATACTCATGGTAAAATGACCCTTCCTACTTCTGTTCCTTTCTTTGATAGAATCCTCCTCAGTTCTCTGAAAAATACATGTGCACATAGTTTTTCATCTCATAGTGCAGTCCATGTTTATCTGAATATCTGTCTTAAATGGCAAAGAAAAGAATGTACTGTCTCTTTGAAAGCAGATACTTTGCTTTTCTGATATGCAGCTAGTAGTTTTGCAGCATGATTAGGCTTGTGTTTAAATGCTTAGATCACATTTTCTCTGGAACACATTATTGAGATGGAAAGAGCTCAGCTACAAAATCTAATTTTCTATTAAAATCCTTACTCTGAACATTGAGTAATATCAGTGCTGAGGTTATGTTTTGTCCCGCTGTAGAATTAATACACGTAAGCCTTAACAAAGAGACCTGAGCTTAGCTTTTGAAACTTCTACACTCAGAGCATGTTGATCTGGATTTAGCTTTCAGATTCAGAGTTTTGCCTTTAGATAAAATCATACTTTAATAACTAATATTTTGACATTCAAATAATTGGGTGTTTTTTAAAAAACAAGAAATGTGATTTAGCTGAAGGTTCCCCTCCTCCCCCACTTTTTTTTTTAAAAAAACATTTTCTAACTGGAGTTTTTTTTTTCTTGAAGCCTTGCCAGGGGCAAAAATAAGGAGGGAATGTGTGGACTCATGGAGTGTTCACTAGGCCAAGAAAGAAACAAAAAAGAACAACCCCCCTAAGCTATGTCTAAGTAAACTTCACATTTCTCTGATATGAACAGAATGCAAGATTTGCTTCTTATTGCTTTGGAAAAATCAGAAGAACTAACCTTTCCATTTACAGAACAATTTCTGTGTGTTCTAGTTATGCTTCTCACTGGAAATTGTTTTTTAGGCATTTCTCCTGCATGCTTAGTCCTTCATGCACACAAAAAAGCATGCAGATTCATGCATCCTAGGGAATTGAAGGCTTAGGAAGGTACAGTTTTCGTAGGTTGTTACAAATACATATATAAAAACATTCCCATTGTATGAATTTCCCAACGGGTAATACATGAAACCACAAAGGAAAATGCTACAGCAAAAAGGAATGAAATAAACGAAAATCTGGATTATCCTTCTAGGGTGTTACAGACTCAAGTATCAGTATGATGCAGAAATGACAAATGGAGCAATGCGAGTCTAGCAGTGTTTGGATCTGAGGTTTTATTTTTGATGTTCTTCTAGCATGAAGTTATAGTATGATGTTGGCACAGTCTCCAATTGTCTCTTGAATCTTTATGGTTCTGGAAAATACGTGCTTGTGAAATACGAGCGAGATGAGAAATCTTCACTGTTTTGCTTAACTTCCTTTAAATTGTTATTCATTAATGCAGCTTTAGGTGTGCTAAACGAATGTAATCACTCCGGGGATGATCTCTTCAAACTGGGAACAAGTGCTTTTTTTTATTTAACATTTTTTGGTAAGAGGAGGGGCTTAGGGAATGTCTGTTATTCATTTTTTTCCCTCTAATATACTGCATACACTAAAATACCAGACGGTAAAACTTTCTCCTAACACAAAACTGCTATTATTACAAGACTGTTCTGCTCCCACAGAATCTGTGTTGAAACAGGTGCCTCACTTGCTTGCCTCTCCTGGAGCACTTTTATGCATTCAAGCACCGCACATACAGTGCACAGTGGCACTATTAACTGTGCAGAATGAGGCTGGGAGAAAAACTCATATAGGGGCTGCACACCTAGGTGCACTTAGTAAACAGAGACAGTTATCCTCATTAAGCATAATTAAACCTAATATTGACTGTAAACTGTTACTTACCTTAAACTTCTCTGCAGACATTGTGGAAAAGGGATTAACTTAGCAGATAGGTACACTAATTACCACCTTCTTCACATTAAAGTTACCATCAGGAAGGCCTATATTCATAAATAAAACATAGTAGGGGATGAGAGACTGAGAAATATGTAAATTCATTTGCAGAAAAAAGACCAAATTAAAAAAAGAAAGTTGAGTGATGCTACTGGAAGCAAAATGGCACTCTAGCTAATTACCATGAAAAGTATGATAAATCATGGACGTGTATCCTTGACTTCTGACTGATAGAGCCTGCAGAGTGCAATCTCTCATGCGTAGCTGCCTCTGACTGATTTTAAACCCACACCACCATCGAGTTTGATGGGAAAGCACAAAAGTGTGTTATTTTATTTCCTTGGGTATTGTTGCTACCTCTTTTTCCTAGAAATGACTTGCAATTATTGTGAAAATACAGGCTGATTTCTTGTCTGCAGAAGAATTGTTGTTTGACGCAATTGACAAACAAAGGCTCCAAAGATGGTCGAGTTATGTTTTAATAGCTATATTTTCAAATGCAATTGATCTGGTATATGGAGACAATTAGAGAAATAAAATAAAATGTCAAGGGAGGGGCTGCCTCTGCTTTGGCATATTTATTCTCAGGGAAGAGATCTTGTGTCTCACAGCCAAGATCAAAAGTTAGAAACAATTTTATTTATGAATTTGTTTATTTTCCTGTAGAATTTTAAGTGAGTCACACCGCTTCTTCAGGTTCTTGATCTCCTTCGTTCCGAATTTCATAGTCTTCTGCACTTTACAATCCCTGCAAATGGCTGAACACACTTATCTAGGATTATTCAGATGAGAGAGGCTTCCAGGATGAGGCCATACTATGTGCTGTCATGTCACTGCTGCTACTGTCTAATCCCGTAAACACTTTACGTTTGAATACATAATAATTACATGATTGCTATTTGTGGGGTATTTTCTGTTTTCCTACTATATCTGTCCAGAGTACTTTCTGCTCAGATGGTTTCAGAATAGAAGTCCATTCTGCTGAGTTAGTTCATGACAGAATAATGGGAGTACAGACTAAGCTTTATGAGCCACTGTCTAAGCTTCGTGTACAGGGAAAACTTGAGAATGCCGATGTTTCGGACTCAAGGTGGAAATTTATCATCACACTGACATTCCTAAGTGGATATTTTATCACAAAATTATTATTGGCATCTATTATCCTTTAGCTTTTTATGAACTTGCATCACTGGGCACACCAGAGAAAAAATCTAATATCTGTAATGTTCATAGTTTTACTGAAAGAAGTGAGATAAGTTAATTTACTAGCAGAAGATCTGCAGCTACTACACAGTGAGTACCTTATTTTAGTTGGCTTTTCTTTGTTTCTTTTCTCTTTCTCAGTTTCTTTTCTTCTAGAAAGATTTATCCCCTGTAATATTAATGAGGTGTGCATGTAGGAATGTGTACTTTCCAGATACTGGTATTATGCTTCAAGAAACAATGCTAAGTAATTAACAGTATTTTCCTGCTCTGGTAACCCTTATTCTTCCTCTATAGCTCTCTATATAGCCAGCTGCAGCATGTACTGATGTTATCTCCTTATCTTTTCAGCAGTTTCACTGAGTTTGACAGAATAGACTTCAAATAAATGTATCCGAATTACAACTTAGGGCTGTGGATTTACGTAGCCGCATTCTGTAGTGACGTGTATAGATGTAAGTTTGTCATGAAAGAGTAAATACAAGAGGTACCCTGTGGGTAGTAGTGCCAAATTATTACCACATAGAAAAAATCATAGGCTAAAGGAAGAACAATTTGCTAGAGTAAACGGAAGTTTTAGAGCCTAGGTTTTTCCAGCATAAGGAATATCTGCATCTTTTCTATGTGAAACTTCAGAAATGTGCATGGAGTTTTCACCTGGGACTGACTTTTGAGGAGCCATTTTCTGTTTACTTCGTTGGGAAGATTCAGAACAATTCTGTGATGAGTTGTTGCTTTTTTTTTTTTTTCCTGTTTCCCTTCCATGTCTTTTCAAAGGGAGAAAAGAGGGCTCAGTGGAGAGGAAAAAAAAGAAAGAGACTTGTGATGTGAAAGTTGCAAGGCTACTTAGTCTGTATATGTCTTTTCATTATCAGGTTTCCTGGCCAGATTTCTCCAGACTTACTACTTTGATCTCAGGGGGAATCTTGGTCCCACTGCATCTGTGACAGCGGACAGTCTAAATGCTGAGCAAGGATTTCACCATTTGGCCTGTTAGTAACAGCTGCATGCTTTTTATAAATGGAAATAAAAATTGAGTTTATCAGCTTTCTGGGGAAACATTCAAAATGAATATTTTTGATAAATAATAAATATTAGAAAAGTTTCATTAGCATAAGAAATGGGAATATAAATGCCAACCATGCTTTTGGGATGGAAAGAAACTATTCTACTTTTTATGTTAGCACCCTAAAACAAAATTGGATTAATTCCTCTCTTCTGCACATTCAGCTGATGTCCACTGGGTGCTTTACGTTCACTGGACACAATAATTGATCTCTCTGATCTCTTGTCCAGCTCATTCCCTTCGGTCTCTTTAATTGTGTGCTTGATGATTCTAGCAAAACAATTATCTAATAATATGCTTGAATCCCAGTCATCTGCAAAGCATAGGCCAAATTCTTTGAATCCATACTCAAGAAAAATTTCCACTGAAGTCAAAATTAGAAGCTTTGTTTCTTTGCAGATTTTTTTCAGATAAATTCCCTACTTACATTCTTCCACTGTGGTAAGGATGATCAAACGCATTTGTGGGTGGTTGTAAAAGTTGGATATAGATAATCCATTAAAAAAAGCAGATATTTTTGAGGTTTTTTTTTAGGGGAAGACGCATCTCATTTAAGCAATAATATTTCTTAAATGATAGCCAAATGAAGTATTTCAAGGTCTAAATTTCCATTTTCCTCCCAGCTGGGTCCTAGGGCCGACTCAAGGCAAAATGACAGAGTGTAGACATATCTCTGCAAAGAATAATATGCAGAGACTGGGGGTCAGACTTTTAAAGATGGATGGTACTCTTCGTGTGAGTTTAAGACATTTTCTTAATCAACCAGTTTAATTTTATTTGAATTAAGCAGAATGTGTCTGTTTAAAATTCTCTTACATTTTCTACTGGATACGTAATAGGTTTCGAACCATTTTATCATGTGGATCATATCTGCCGCAAAAGATATGCTCAGCTCTGAGAAAGTCCATCATTTCTTTTCTTCATCCAAAGTTGTTCCCTGTGGAATGCTCTCAGGAGTGATAGTAATAGAGCTTCCATCATTTCCCTTCATTTGTAGTATCAGAACTCATAGCAAATGCGCTAGGCTGCAAGACATTTTATCACAGAGGGATTTTTAAAGAAGATTCTGAGCACTTTTCACCAGTATCCTGGTATCTTCCCTGTGTGTAAACAGGCACCTTGAGGGGAATTTAGCTATCATGCGACTCCTTACTTCTCAGTTGCAAATTTTGCTTCTCCGTGGGTCAGTTCAGCAAATTTCTGAAAGAAATTCCTTGTTGACCTAGGGCTGAAGAGAGAGAGAAGAGAAGCTGCTACTGATTTTTTTTTCCATTACTAGCAAGGGAAAGAAAAAATGCTTCTTTCTCATCAGCAAGCTGTTTTAATGAGAGCTAGAGGGAGTCATGCTATGAATATAGGTGGGGGAAAGATTGTAAGAAAAAGCTGAAGACTACCGTTTTGGAATGGACGAGGAGAGGAACTTACAGAAGCTCCTCCAAATGAGGACAGGCTTTCCTTGTTATTATAAGTACATTCAGCTACTTGTCTATTGGCATATTAAGTACCACTATGTATTGAGCAGAGAAATTTGAAGTCAGTCCTGTAAAAGCCTTGCAAATCAGTGTGTCCACTGCTGCTTTCCTATTCATCCCCTTACGTTTTCCTGTCTACTGTTATCCTTCCCCATACGTTGTCTTCTATTATGTTTCCTTCTCTCATTGTTCTCCTTATTTCTTTGTTTCCTGTTTCTCAGTAACTCTCTCTTTTGTGGCTAAATCCCCAAATTTCTTGGTTTGTGCTTACGCAAGCAAAGCTCCTGTTGAGGTCAGGACTTCTCTTTCCATGGTTTAGCCTTCTCTTGATAGCAGGTAATTATATTATATCCATAGCTAACTCTTCGTATTTTGAGACACATACTTCAGTCAGTAAAAGGCCATTTCATTTACATTTACTTTTAGAAATGTCACTGAATCACAGATTAGAATCTTTTACCTATTTAAAGACAAAGATGGGAGTTTGCTTGTTTAATGTTCAGTAGGATCTCAGTGTTGAGTGTCCAGGGAGTATGAAGTGCTTAAAGCTAATAACTTAGGAACTGAGGAGATAATTATATATGAGAGGGAATATGGAAAGGAAAGAGAATGCAAATGCAGACAGACCAAGACTGACTCAGTGCCACTGAATAATTCCTCATTTGCCCCTCCCTCAAACACACAGATAGTAACCCTCAATAACCTATTTGCATTAAGGAACATTTTGATGCATCTAAAATGTTGATGGAGTTGATGATTACTTTTAGCAGATGTTTGAGTGTCTGAGCCCGCCCTTGGTCTTTAAGATGTCAACCTATGCTCTTTTGTGCTGAGCAGAAAGTAGGAAATTGTTTCGTCGGTGTAGAGTGGTTTTATTTGGGTGTATAGACATTCCTGTAAAGGTTATTTTGTTCTGCAGTGCAATGGAGCAGATGAGGGCTTTATACAAAGTGTATGAACTATGAGCATCAGGCTGCTGTAAAAGAGTCGTCAAAACCAATGTGGTGTTGTCCATAATGAGTCTGTCAAAGTTTCTCCCTTTCCTGAAACTAAAAATAACCACTCCATTAGGAGATCATGAAATGGGCAGTGTTGGTGTGTGAGGCAAAATTCTCAGTGTGGTGTCAAAGTCCAGTCCCCCTATTCCAAAGTCCCCCTATTCCAACTGACTATAGAATCTGGTTAGCTCTACAGGATGGTGTGTCATAAGAGACAAAAATGTAATGCCCACAGCAAAACTCAAGCAATGAACTAGTAGTAATTTGTACTAGTACAAAAAATTGTACTAGTATTAGTACAAAAGTACTAATATGGAAATATTAAGAAAATGTTTTGAGTTCTGCCACTATCTCTCTGGATCTTGGAAAGGTGACTGCCTTTCTCTGCACACCATGGTGGAGAATAGTACTACTGTAACTCTCCCAAAGAGTTCTACAAGTAGAAACATATATATGGTACGACTTGATGTCCATGAAGGTCTTATCCAGCCTAAATGATCCCATGATTGCATGACTTAGATTTGCAGGTATAATCTCAAAGATTTTTGAGTTCGCATTTTTGGTGTGCTATTACTCTGTAGTAGAATGCTTCATGGCTAGCAGTAGGACTGAGAATTCTTACTGAAATGGGTTCTTGTCTCATCCAGTGTGCCATCTTCATGTTACATCATTGCATTTTTGATGCAGTAGCTTGTGGCATTTTGTGGATATAGTGTAGCTACTAGGTGCTTTGGGGTTAACAACTTTGAAGTATTTTAATCAGATAGGAAACGTGAGAAATAGTGTATCCTGTGTTTGGAATGACTACCGGTGACTTGTGGAATTGAGTGAAAATAGATGCTAGTAGCTATACAGCCATCAGAGTGAGCTTGTATTGCCAAGTGACTCTTTCACTTTCTGTGGTGAATGGTGACTCTAAATAAGAAGTGTTTCCACCCCTGCCTTGAGGTTATGAGATCTGGATATCTAGTAATTAATGCTACTGTATCTTTTTTTTTAACTGCTACAGAAATACAAAATCAGATGCTCAGATGGCTTCCGTTGGCTTAGCTCCACTGAAGGCAACAAAATGTGATGCCAACTTGTACCAGCTGAGGATCTGGCCCACAGTTAAAAGATAGAGGGGAAAAAAAAAAAAAAAAAAAAAAGGACAGGCTGCCAATATGGCAGGGAACATATTGAGATTTATGGTAGTGACTTAATCAGTAAAAAGTTCTGCTGGAAGTGATTCTCTCTCTCTGCACATTCACATTTAGTCACTTGAGCTGGAGACATTCAAAGCTGGAGCACTACCTGTATGGTCATGTTCCCACTTTGCACCCTCTCCCACACGCTGTGCCGTGCAATACTGAGAGCATCCTGCCTCACCCACTGGTTTCTGGTTGGTTCTGTCTTCACGGGTCTACCATACGTTATTGACGTCTGGAAAAAAAAAAAAAAAAAAAAAAAACTCTTTTGGGCCCAGCAGTTTCCTCACTTGGTCCCAACTGCAGTGTAGGTTTATCTGGGGATCTCTGTGACTGGTAATATGAAGCTGAGGGAAAAAGCTTCTGCTCTGAAGTGTTTGCCTATGCAGCTAACTGATCAACGACTTGGAATTTGACCTACAACGTGTATGTCCAGCTGCTTTTGTATTACACCCTAAAAGTGCGTATTTAAGAAAGATAAATTTTCAGAAGTAGAATTATTTAAATATCTAAAGCCTACCAAGTATGTTGAGCTTTAAACATGTAATGAATTTGCTCTTCTGTGCTCTAAAAGAAAATAATAAAATAAACTAATCATTAAAATATCTCCAGATGTAAAGCTCAGCTGCAGTTTGTAAGAAGTTTCAAAGGAAGCTTTGAATGACAGTCAGTCTCTTACCAGGATATATTTTCCTGCACTTCAAAGTAAGAGTGAGTGTGCTGTGGCATCTGTATCATGTAGGTGCTGAAAATAATGCTGGGGAGGCAGGACACAGTGTTCTTCTTTTTTTTGTCTTTGACGTTCCTAATTATTGTGTATTCCAAGGAATGCGATACCTTAAGTGAAAAATTGTTGTCTGTGTTACAAAGAAATACAGAGCCCTGTCTGTTTCTTACTGAGGTCAGTGAAAAGATTCCTGTTGCAAATTCAAACTAAAAGCATGTAGTATCTTCAAATTCAGCATACTGTAAGTATGATAATTGTAGCTGATTCACTTAAACAGTACATGGAAACACTTAAGCATAATGCAAAGTGCTTATAAGAAAGGTATGACTTGTATTAACACATGGCAATAAACCTTTCAAGCAATACTTATTCTTATGTTCTCAGTATTTTTCAGATCTTCCGAAGCACTTTAAAAGTTTCCAAATGGAAATATATTTTTCTGAAGAACCTCAGAGTTGTTACACAAAGTATCATTATCACCATGTGATAGATGGGGAAACTGAAACACAGAGCGGTTAAGTAACTTGCTCAAGGTTGTAGGATAATTCATTGCCAAGCTGGGGATAGATTGTTTCTTGACATTGAGTCTTCCCTGCACTATTCTAAGGCTTCTTGGTGTTAAAGAAATGCTACCATACTTTTATGATACAATTTAAAACAGCAGCTCGACTAGTTGTCTCATCTTTGCAAGTCTCTTGAAAAGCACTGAGATAGTTGAACGTCTCCATTTGCTGACACGACTCTGTATAGGAAAACTGTGTTTTTACACACACATAAACACACACATGAGAAGAAGACTGAATGCCATCTTGGACTTGCCTGGGACTTCAGTCACAAACAGAGGGCAGATTCGGGCTGAAAAAAATACTGAGTTGAAATTCTTATAAATGTACTTAGGCCTTCCAAATACTGTCGCCTGTATCTTGGACCAGAACAGAAGGTTAGTAGGAGATGGATGTCCGTAGTTATAAATAATTGTGACAACAACTAGCAGTACAGTGCACTTGAAAGAACAGCTAAGTCTTGCTGCAAAATGAATCCTAACTACAGAAATGACAGCCTGCATGGTGCTGTGGATCGAGGGCAGCTTGTAGTGCTATTTGGTGTAATAATACTTGCTTATATCATTCAGCTCAGAGTATCCCACGGTTTTGTAAATATCTTTGGGAAAGTGTTCTAATGTTTCTCATTCTGGTATTATTTCTTAAATAATCGCAGTTGGTGTAAGAAGACCCAGTTGATAAGAAATCTAAAGGCAGATTATAGCACCTCTGGGACAGGATATAAAATCAATATATATTTTTAAATTACAGTAGCTTTCACCTACCAACAGTGGAGTGTTGTTACATTTGTGGTCTGGCTGGCAACGGTAAAGCCTATAGTTTATCCAGTTTCTTATTTTACTGAAGGCACTGCAGGAAAGGATACATTCTCTTTCAGGTTCTTTGAAGCTTAGCTGAGGCTCAGTGCCTTGATGTAATTTTAAGGAAGAAGAGGATAACTCTACTCTAAGATTGTTGCCCAAATACTCACTTCTGGCAATTTCTAGAATCCCTGCTTAGAGTTTAATTTTTTTTTTCATTGATTTTTGTCATTAATCTCTATCACAGTGAGTACTTTGTCCTTTGACAACCTGAGAAATGTCTTTGTCCGCCATTTGGTCAGTCGCAACTGTAGAGAAAAATCTGAGCTACGTTTACTTTATGATCCTTCTTAAGTGCTTTCACTGTTGCCACGTCAGCATTGACCTTAAAGTAGACATCCTCCTGGGCCAAAGACCCAGTTTGCCTTAGCATGAGATGCCTCGTTATTACTTCTGGTGGCGAGTAACATTAAATGCTGTATTTTGACAAGGTTACTTGTCAACTTGGTCCTTGTAGCTGAATATATCTACATCTGGAATGAATAGGCACTTTCCTTTGAGAGTTTCATTCTTTTTTAAATGGGAGATGGTTTTGTTGTCACTGTGTCTTTACCAGAGGTCCGTGTTTATTTGCCAAGCAATGTGATGCATTGGGTATTGTCAGTCTGATTCCTTTAGTGTCTTGTCAATAGGCACTTCATATTTGCACATCTTTAGAACTGGAGGTACATTAGGGGGAATCAAAAGCTTGCCTCTGTGTGTGTCACCTGCAGATGCTGTATCATCGCAGGCACATAGAAGGAAAGATTGCACCCTGCACTTAACACAGAGAAACCTGAAGTAACTTGTGTTACTGTCTCACGATCTTGGAATTGCATGAATAAAGCTGAAGTGGAAGTAAGTAAAATGTCTTCTTGGAACTTCATTACCATGTATGCTTTCTGAAGTCTATGCAGACAAAAGAGATAAGAAGCTTTGCTGCCATTGACATTTTTTTTTTGCTGAAAGAATTGGTTTACCAAGTCAAGAAGAAAGTAGCTTAAAAGAAGCTGATAAATGAGCCTGTGTTAAACGTTTCCATAGAGTTTATAGTATTATACTCCCCAGCCTCTTGCCTTTGCTAGAATTGTCTATGGCTTACCTGATGGAAAATAAACCTGAGACCCATAGCATGAAGTGGGCTTCCTTTCAAGAATCTTGTCCTCTTACTATTGAGCTCTGACAGTGGATAACCTGTGGCAATGCTGTCCACAATAATTATATGCTACCAACAGCTATCTTGAAGATGTTTAAGAAGAGAGCAGTTGCTTTGCCCAGGGAAATTCAGATTAGATGCAAAATTGAATTTTTCATAAGGCCTTGTTTTTACCTAGCTACGAATGTTTCCTTAGCACAAGTGAAAACTTTACACATTTTAGCTCAAACTGTACTCTACTAAGCCTCCTACATTTATACCCATCTTCTTGGCAGTCATCCCAAAATATGTTTGGGTTGAGGCATTACACATTACATTTGGTGAAGCTTTAGCATTCCCTGTTGCTCACATCAATCCTTATTTCTGTTTGCTTTTGTAATTTACAGTTAATGAAAATTCTAAGTTTACCTTTGTTTTTGTTGGCGTCTGTACAAGAGAACTCTTTAGCCTTTTCAGCTTCCCATCCAAATGGAAAGCTGAATCCAAAATGGAAGGTAAAGTCTATCTGAGCAGTTTCATTTTAGACAGGAGCCCTTAGCATGCATGTCAGTATTGTAACATTTTTGAACAAACAGCAAGAGAGCCTTGCTCATGGCTTGACCTGTGCCTGCTCTTGTGAGCAGCTTGCTAAGTAGCAGACAGAAAACTAGACTAGTAGTTGATCATAACATAACTGAGCCAGATCCTAATGGCCATAATCAGTTCCTGCTCTCTTCCAATTCAGGGAAGATTCTGCCTGAAATTAACAGGAATTTGCCTGATTACCAATGCGGGGACATGGCTAATAAACCCATACAGATGACCTTAACGTAGTGTAGACAATATTGACAAAACTAGCAGGGAGTTATTGCAATCTTTTCTAACAAGCCTATTAGACACCATTTGTCTAATTTTGTTAGATTTTCAGTTCAGGAAGCACATTTTTTATCTACCTATAGTACCACCCATGCATTGAGCTGTGTACTTGCAATATTGAAATGGTAAACAATGGGCTTTAAACATATGAGATGTATCTAATTTCTATATGTACCCCAAATCAGATGATTTTTTAAATTATATTATACCTGTAGAGGCACTTACTAAATATATTTTGAGCCATAAGATTTCCTATAGTGGTATAGAATTATTTTAAAATATGCTTTTAAATACACTTTTTTTCACTATTTATTGGTACCTGTGTGTTCTGAAACATTACTGTTTACAAAATGATTCTTTTCCAGGTGAGAAATGCCAGTAAACTCAGGAAAAGAAATCATAAGCTGGAGTTATAATGCAGCTCTGTATATTTCTGGGAAAAAAAACTTCACAGAGGCAATCCTGACCAGGCCTTGCTATATCTGTCTGTACTGCTAGGTACAAGCCAGTTTTCTCATGTCATAAAAGCGTAGCTTTATTGGTAAGAACCCTTATATTCTAAAACTTCATTTACTGCTTTCTGGTTCTTCTTGTGCTGGGCTGTGCAGTCTGACACACTGGAGGACCAGGCATGGGAGAAAAGCACTGTTTGCACCTGTTTAAAATCTCCAGTGCTTTGTGTGGTTCCTGGGCAACAGACAGGAATCCTGAAAAGCTAGGCTGCACTTACTCAATTGTTGCTGGCAGCTGTGACTTTGAGAGTACACATAGCAGCTCATTAGCAGGTTGCTTGTGTTATGTGACATGTACTGAGCATGGGAAACTCTTAGTTGAGCTTCCTCCCTGTGCTGCTTATGAGCAAGATGGGGTTGTCTGGGGTTGCATGCTTGGCTGAGGGAAGCCTCAGAGAGCGGTAAGGTGAGTTTCTTGTTGGTAAGGGGCAAGAAGGTGAGGCAAGTAGAAGTGAATCCATGTTTTGTGATTAGAAGAGGAGCAACATCGTAGGTTCTCTGCACCACTGGATGCTAATTTCCTTTAGCAGCTATGTTTTTGTTTTGAGTGTATTTGCAGTTGCATGATGTAGGTGGTAACGTTGAGTTTAATGTATGTGGATGTGTGCATGCACACATCACATGGGAATTGCAGTGTGGAAATAGAGGGTGACTTCATGAGATAACTGTAAATTTTGTTATGAACTTTGATTTCTGGGTCTTGTTTGCTTTGAAGAACTGGAATTAAATCAGTCTTTGCAACCTTGATCTTGGCCTACTTAGGCAGCATCCTAGCAGCAGATGCAGTCACAGTGCATGTCTGATTGGCAAATTCAGACCATTTCATCTTCATACCTACTGAGTTTATGCCTCTTGGCTTAAATTAAATATTTCTGTGCTCTGCTAAAAGGAACTTAGTACACTATAAATCTATTTAAACAGACTGTAAAGCTACAGCATTGTTATGATCTGTTGAAATCCTTACCATGAGACAGGAACAGACCTGCCATTGCCATGAGGTCTGTTTACACTCTATACGAGGTTAGCCCAGGAGGACTGATCTATAGACCAGTCTCTTCCTCATATTTGTATCAGAGATATCTTTTCTGCAGCACTAGAAAATCTCCTTTAGATACGCAGTGCAAATACTGACAACAGAGGTCATTATGTAGGATGAAGAAAAACAAGAAGGAAGTCTGTCTATGAGGTAAATTAGATAGATATACTCATGAAATAAGTCCATCAGGGTGTGTGAATGCAAAGGTAAGAATATAACCATTTGTTCAGGACATCTGTAACCAGCAGATTGTCAGCAACTAGAAGGGTTTAGTCAAGGGCAACAAGTCTTCTGCTTTGCCCTGCCCACAGCTCCATTGTATGAGTAACTGCCCTGGCCATTTCCAAGGACGTGTTGAGTATGTGCAGCTGTCCATATGATCAGGAAGAAGAGGTTGTGTGGACCTGGTAGATTTACACTTGTCATGCTTCAGATGCACATACTCTAGTGCCTGTGTGTATTGCTGTTGATTTCTTTAGCTGAATAAAATAAAGCAGTAATTGTTAGGTACTAGAAAGTACCTAACATGTTATCACATGTAAATGTGATAAAGCAAGTGGGAACCAGAGTATGCCATGAACTTGGACTCTTGATTTATTTTGTGCTCAAGTCCTGGGCTTTTTTCTTCCTCATTTAGAAAATGGGAATAACTGGGGATAGTTGCTGTTTGTGTGTCATATGCAAAAGCAGTATATCGTAAACTTTCTTTTTGTTGTCTTCTTGTCTTCATCTGCTATCACTTCCTTTACAGTCTTAAACGTGGATTATACTCTTATTTCATCACAAAAGACCTCCAGAATTCAATATTGGACATTAACCTAAGATATTTGGCTATCAAATAGTGGAAAAAATGGAGATATGCCTTTAGATCTGTGTGCATTTTTACTGTCTTTTGTCATGCAGTCTGGAAACTAGACCACACTAAAGTTGTTAGCAACTTGCATATTGGCATCACTTTAGTGAGAGCATGGTTTTCATTTGAGGACATTTGAACACATATGGTATTTATTCCTTAGAAAAACACTTGTGATCTCTTTGGTTGGCCTTGCTTAGTGCTCTCTTGATACCATCTCCTCACTACAAGCTACCTCCTCCTCTGCAGGTACAGGGAACACAGAAATTTGTCAGATGCATCTAAATCCTGCTCCACTGTTCCTAAAATTCTCAGAAATTAGGTCTGTAGGATTTCTTCTGCTAGTGTAGGGCATGCCGTTAGCTGGTAATAATAACTGCTGCATAGCACACACTAACCATGGGTTGGATGCTTATGAAACACATGATAATAGGTGTTGTGTTTTATGTGCTGATTCATTTTATGCAGACCGTGTAATACCAAAACCACCCACTCACAAATAAAATGCAATAGAGAAATGACATTCAAATGTTAAAGGTATGGCTTAAACTCTCACAACCAAGGACAATAAAGTTGAGAAACTCATTCTGTTTATAAATCATGCTGTTTTCTCAGGCATTCCAGCTCATCTAGTCAAAAGGACAGACTCCCAGTCAGAGGATTATGTAAGATTCTACTTGTAGATACAGGAAGGTAGTTGGATATACTAGCATCAGGTTTTAGTAGAGATGTGTTTGACAAGTCTGTTTTTAATTTCTTACTTGGGATCCCCATGGTTTAGTTCATGTTATACATTACTCTCACTTCTTTAACAACTTCAGGGGCTGACAGCCTCCAAAATAAAATGTCCCCTATTTCAGGGGGACATACTTGCTTTGTTACAGTAGAGTAGTACATCTGCATTCATATGCCGTGCCAGATCTTTCACCATTTCCTCATGAGCAGAATTGCAGCAGGAAGAGATGCTTGTGTGGGAGCTTTGCTATGCAAGCATAGCACAGATTATTCAGAAATATCAGCAACTGTCCTTTCCTGTAGACTCTCTGGTCAGAATTCATACCTACCAAATACACCTTGATCAAGATAGTGTGACAGAAGGTAGCTCTGAGGTGGCTGCAGTGTCGGTTAGAAAACCTAAAGGGTCTAGTGACTTGGAATTGGATTGTCTGAACACATTTTTAGAGGGAGGAGAGCTTGTCTTGAGGACTGTAAGCATGAGCAGAGCTTGTCCTTTCACTCTGGAGTCTGCTGTCTTTTTTTTTTTTTTTTGGCCTTGTTTTGCATGCTGCACCTTCCACATGTCCAGACAAGGAAAGGCAAAGGCTCTTCAGACACTGGTGCTCATTCTACTCTCAGTTCAACCATCTGAGCAGGTACTGAGTGACACATTTTGTCATACTTGTGGTTTGCAAGATTAGACAGAGCATAGTAAAAGTCCACTTTAGCGCTTGTTAGCTATCTTTGACTCCTGCCTTTGAAGTGGCTTGTTGATACATGTCAAATGGAAGATGAGGAAAAGCAGAGGGGGGAAAGAAAGACGTAGAATTATTTAATAAACCTATATTGACAGATGGTATGTAATATATATAACAAAATCAAGTAGAAGCTGAATTTTCCTTCCAAAGTGCAGAGCCCTCTCTTCCCAGGCTCTCAAGTAGCTAGCCTGTTTCATGACTGAACTTCCTTGTCAGCATTCCAAAGCAAGTACAGCACTAGGTAGCATTTTTATTCTACTCTTTGTTGTGTGTCTTACAGGTTGTCTACTTTGCCTAGTTACTGAGGGACATGTCTTCAAGGGTCTATCAAGCATACCTGACTGCACTGTCCCTGCTTTAAGAGAAAGCACAGCCCAAGCACACACTGGGGCACAGAAATGTTTCTTCTGTTAAAAGAATGATAAAATTATAATATCTGGGCTATATTTACTAGCATTTGTTATGCTAATGTGGTTATCCTGTTGCTTTGCACAGAACCTTAGCAGCAAAAAGTTCTGTTAAGGAAAAAAAACAGAACAAAAATATTAAAAGCGAGATTTGCATGAGGTAATTTTATTGTCCTTATTAATCGTGGCTTCAGCTTTCTTTTCTAAATCATCTTTGTTCTTATTTTTTTCTGGTGTTAGCTCAACTAAATCGAGATTAACTCAGAGAGGGTGAGGCTAATTTTCATAATTTATACAAGTGGGCCCAGGTGGGGATAGTTAGAGCCTGAGACTGGCCAGGTGGTACAGGCAAAAAGCCTTCCAGCATTTTGAGATCTGCTATCGTAATGGAGAAGCTGGTGGCACCAAAGATTGTGAAGTTCTTGTGGTAAGGTTTTCTTTCTTTGATTTCTGCATGAGTTGTTGCGTAACGTGAGTTTGATTTGTGGGTTTTCATGTATGGGAGGAGATGTGTGAAGGAGAGTGATTATGTTAAAGAAAAAAGCTTTCTTTTAAAGAAAAAACATTGTCTAGTTACTCTAGCATTGTAGCTCTGGCTGATCCTAAAGTAGTCAGCTGTGTGCTTCTCAGTGTGGAAGGATAAACAAGGTTCACCTATGAGTTGGAGCTGTATGGAAGAGCCAGTGACTGGAGATTTCCTTGCAAAGGAGAACGCAGGATTGTGTTGTGCTTTTGCTAGGCTGTAGATCTGAAGTGAAGACTTTGACAATACTAAGAAGGTGTGCAAAGGGAAATCTTTCTTTAACAGGGAACTTGTTCATGGTTAAGGTTAAAACAAACTTGGAAACCTTTGAAGGTTTAGTTTTTGTGTAGTGGATGGCAGAATATTATACTCTTCTAACAAGCATATATCATTTCATTGCTATTTACACTGCTCCTTGATCATCCTTCTCCATTCTTGAGCTATCTTTATGTATGTAGCTGTCACAGAAGACTTCCATTTGCTCTCTTGCATCTGACAAAGACTCTAAACAGGACATATTCTGATTGTTGACTCTGTGAGTAGATTTTAGCCCAATTTACATAGGATAATGCGCCAAATCTGATCTATCCCAAGTGTCTGTTCAGTGAAAAACATGCAATTCTCTGTTCTTCCTGTTGTTCTGTTTGCCAGCAACCTGGCAAGCAGAACTCTTTTCAAGTCCTGACCTGGCCGATGGCTATTTGAGGGCATAGGAAAAGGGAAAATAAATAGCAGTTAGTGCTTTTTGGACTTGTCTGATTGTACAAGGATTGAGAGTTATATGCGGCAACTCATTATCACACTGAAGAAGCGTGTTGAACTAACCACTCCACCTTTTCTATAACTGTGGGGTAAAGGCTTCATTTCTGTCCATAGGGGGAAGTATTTTCTCAAGAAGGGCAATAAGATCGTTAAAAAATGTGGGAGTAGGTCAGCTGGTGCCTACTATGTGGACTTGTAACTGCAAGAGCCTTTCTTTCACTTTATAGCAATCTGGCAGTAGTATTGTTGTGTGAAAGCCATGCTGATGCTAAAAGCAGTGTGAACTGTATACATCTTGTACATCAGTTTCACTGTCTTAAAAAAAAAAAATTCTTTTTTTTTTTCTTTTTCCCCTTCCTTTGAAGTTTTAAAGCAGAACTTGCTGGTGACCCACTTTTGCTAACAGTTCTCTTAACTAACCCCTGTACTCGCTTATACTTTTTTTTTTCTCTTCCACCCACTGTCTGTCTAGCCTGGTTTAAAATTTTTATATATGTACTTTTAAAAAATTGATTAGTTGGAGAGCTGCCCGTTCTTCTGCGCTGTATAATAAGGATTTAAAAACTGCACGCTGAATTCTGTATAGTGTAATTAAAACTGACCCAGATTTGGACCTGAGAACACCAGGACTTAGCCAAACTTGCCATGAGCTGAGTTCTGATGGCAGATGGGAGCTAATGAGGACACACTACACTCCAGAATTTCCCAGCTGCTTGGCCCCTTTTTGTACAAACAAGGTTTGGAGTGAAGTCCCAATCCCAAGAGCATGTTCAAGCAAATGTACTGCACCCAGTGTTTTGGGAAACAAGGCAGTACTGTCAGGCTGTTTCAGAAAAATGTTAAGGCATTATTTCCAAAGGGCTTTTACTGCGTATTCCAGTGTTATGCATATGCTGTCTTCCAGCTTCCATGTTGTCATAGGCTGTGTATGACCATGTGATTCATAGTCTGCCTGAATACCCTCTCCTGAATTCTGCTAGGGAGCTTCCACCTTAATTTAACGGAGTGTTAAAATCCCAAACTACTGGGACTTCATTTGACCTGTGGTTGTCTTCATTGGGTTCAATGTCCTGGGACTGTTCAGGCAGATGTAATTGATTCACTTTGAAGCAGCTGTAGCTGGCATGTGGTCTCTCAGATTGCTAGCACCTGCTTGGGTATTTTTTTTTTGGTTGTGTTTTTTGTTTGTTTGTTGGTGAATGGAAGTAGTGCCAAAACCAGCGTTGGTCTTGGAGCTGATAAAGCATTAGAGGTCTGTATCTCACTCCCCTCCTAGTCTAGCTGCCTCATTACTGGTGCCTGCAGTAATGTTGGTGGCAGTGAGCACAAACAGCTTTATGTCTCTCCTTCCCCTTCATGCCAATGCCATGCCACTACAGATTCTCTTCTTCATAATCAGTGAGACTTAATTGTGCTCAGGTGTGCGGAGTGTTTGTGCACCCCTTAGAAAATTGGGCAGCCCATGGTTTGCTGTATTAGATGCATGTACCAAATCTATCTACTGCTTAGTTCAACAGTAACAGCTGGCACAGCAAAGTTGCAGTTCATGTCTAACAAATGACCAAATAGTCCCAAATAGTCTCTTCAATATTTCTGTTCTCTTTCTCTGGTGTGGTGTCCCTAGACATTGGTTAAAATGTTGCTTCTACAGTCAAAGTTTTAATAGGGTAAGATTTCAAAAGGGACTGTGAATCACTTGGTTGCCTTCCTGTATTGTGTGATTTATTGTAATCAAAGTTCAAATTAAACACAATGGTGCACTTGGTCAAATACAGTAACACACAGCGGTGTGGTTTTCAATATCATATTACAAGATGGCATATTGAAACATTAATTTTTCTAATATATCCCTCCACTGACTTCCCCTCACTTTGTGCATAAAGTTTATGTGCCTTTTGTCTTGTCTCTCTGCAGTCCTGCTGGAGAGATAAGGGCTGTATTAAGGTTCTTAATTCCATCTGTTTTTGTCTTCTCCATTTTCCCCACAGCTCATTTCTTGCTCTTTGCTCTCACAAGTTTAGTTTGTGTTTCAAGGCTGCAGTTCTCCACTTTGTCTTGAAAGATGCCACTCTGTTGTGGGGTTCTGACAGTGGAAAAGAGTGTATTTCTTAGTACAAGTGTAATCACGAACTCCTATTTTTTTATTTGAAGCAGCTTTGAAAGCTGCGATTGCATGCAATTAAAAGTCTAAAGCTGATCTTCTTCTCTCCTTTTAACCTGCATCTCTTATTTATATCAGATACAAGGAGATGATGCAGTCTGCCTGTGGATATCTGTGATAGAAGCAAAGTCTTTCCTGCTCTGGAATAGTCCATAGTTAGAGTCAGTCTGCAGGTCTCTTTGTTTTGGTGAGCTGAGGCATTTGAAGGGTCTAGTAGTGACTTCGTGAGGGTCTGATAAACGTTTCCCTTTCAGCAGAAGGGAAATGGCAGTTGCAATGTATAAAACATTTTTTTCCCACTTTTTCAATGAGTGTAGCACAGAGCAGATGTTCCTTTTTGTTTTTAAAGCACAGAAGACAAGTACTTCAGATGTAGTGAAATTTACTTTTAAGTTGTTTTTTGTGATTAGGTACAGGTAGCACGGGGTAGTTTATCACCATGTCTGTGAAAGTAGTGCTGCTGAACATCTTTGAACGTTGTCATGTAAAGGTACAAAGGAAGATGAATACTAGAATTCCAGTTGACCCAGAATCACTTTTACAAATACAGTAAGGTGATGTCTCAGCTTGATTTCTCTGATATCCTGGGGTGATCTGTAGCATTTTGTTTGTTTGAGGGCTTGCTTTGTTTCCACCCATGTTTGTGCTTTGCTACTCCATTCCGATTACTCACTTAAAAATGCCTACCAATAAAAACATCCATTCACAATGGTAGCGCTTGTAGCTCACTGTAGTCTGGAAGTGACACAATTGCAGATCCTATCTAACCAACAAAGCTTGAGTCACCAATCTAAGAGGAGAAGCTAGCCGTTTCTTACTTTAAGCCTTAGTAAGGACTGTGGCCCTCAAGTTTTGGGGATGTTGCTGTAAAGCACTTTTTCTATAAGCAGCTACACTTGTGAATAAAATGATGGAGAATAAATATGAAGTATTTATTTCAGAAGTTTTGAGTGCCCAGCATTCTTGTTAAGATTAGTAGGAGTATGGCAGGGAAGCTGTTCTTGAGACCACAGTGAATACAGCACCCATGGACTTGTAAGTAAAGAGCAATAGCAAGTCAGGAGGTCTTGTTTGTATGCAAAAAATATATTTTATTGGTAACAAAAGCAAACAAATACAAAAAAAACCACAAAGGTTGAATATGCAAGCAGCTGTCTTAGGATTTCTTGGTCCCTTTAGTAGCTAGCAGAACAGGAAAGCTTCTTCCAGTCTTACGATTGTCTTGAAAATAAATATAATTTTAGGTCAGTAGTTATTGATAGCTGATATCTTATTCCCAGAACACTTTATTTCACGTATTAATACTTACTTTACTGTTGTAGGCACTAAATAATTGTGAATTCTACACTAAGTACAAATAGTACAAGAAAATAAACAATATTTATGTTCATATGAAATCTATGTGGCAAAGATGAAAAGTGTATAATATTTTTTCTTTCCCCAGCCTACTAACATCCCAGACATGTGAGTTACAAACTAAGTTGTGTTTACAGCACTGAACCATCTTTAGTTTCAAGTTTTTAGAGACTGTACATCCTTTACTTGGATACAGTTAGCTGATCAACTGTATGTGAAGGATGCTCACTTTTTGTGCTTGTCATGTAGAACACTTTCAATACTAAGATATGTTAGTGACTAGCACAGTTGGATGACAGAAAGGACAACAAAGAAAGTTAATAAATTGATAATGAAGTGGGATTATAGAGGATTGAGCGTGGATATCAGAACTATTCCAGACTTACTTCTTAATCACTACTGCTCTGCTTTGATTCTGTCTATTGGCTTTCTAATGGCACCACCCTGAAATGTATTGTTGAGTTTTTGGAAAAAGACCACTCGACTTGTCACTTATTGGCAAGCATGTCTGCATCCTTGACAGAGGCCAGTGGGTTAAATGGATGACAGAGACAAGATTCTTCTGTTAGCCATGTGGTTGGTCCCTCTGGAAGACACTTAAAATAAGTTGACAAAAATATTTTGAAGCTTGCAGTACCCTGTCTGATCTATGTACAAAGATTTTATTTTCTGGGCTTGTCATTCCATCAGCAAACTCCTACGAAATCAAGCCATCAGTGATGGATTTTAACACTGGATTGAAGATAGAAACTAACATATCATGATTCTGACTAACAAAACCAATTTCGAGTACAGAAGAGGAAGTACTAGGGAACAGAGAATCAGCTCTTAATCTCACCGACTGTTTATGAGAAATCCCAGCCTGTATCTCTCAGTAATC
This sequence comes from Gallus gallus, assembly GCF_016699485.2. Taxonomy (NCBI): domain Eukaryota; kingdom Metazoa; phylum Chordata; class Aves; order Galliformes; family Phasianidae; genus Gallus; species Gallus gallus. Next base: position 82,601,052 of record NC_052532.1, read on the forward strand.
TCAACCAAATAGGTCCTTGCCAGAAGAGTAGACTGCAGTGTGCACCGCACACAGCTCCTGGGCACTTTCCAGAGGTTCAGACAGTTCTCCCAATACGCTGTGCTTGACGACTGGACAGAAGGCTGTGCTGAGCTATATCTTATTGTTCTGGTGTTCTCCATCCATTTGCAATGCACATAAGCAGGAATTCGGCTGTGTCCCAGGAAACTTGTTTAACCTAACGAGAGCAAATGGCGATGGGTGTTCCTTACTTGGGACGGCAGTGCCAACATTTCTGCTTAACTGAGACACATTTGGCAGGTTCTGGTGCTTCAAGTGGTTTTTAAACAGGTGTGTAATGGGTGCTGAATTCTGAAGCCTGCTTTTTTAATATGGAAGTTGCCAAATAAAGATCAACAGAAATAAAGATATCTATTGCAGGATAAATATTTTTCTTCGTATATTTATGTAGCGTAATCTTTACCTTAACTTGAGTCACAGGTGAATGGAGAAGTGTTTCTTCTCATAATTGAGAAAGTCCATTAAAGAGAACAACAGGATGTCTAACCAGGTGTCCTAATTAAAATTACCCTGTAATTTGAGCAAAACATTCATTTATATGTAGCTAAGGTTGACCTAAAACCTATCTAAATCAGGAAGATGATTATACGCGTTTTTTTTTTCCCCACTGAAAATGAAACTCAGCATTCTGACACTACACAGCATGATTCTGTCACTGTGTTCAAGAGTAAGGGCCTTCTCTTCAGTGTTTTTAAAAGAATGTTTTATGAAAACTTAAAAATGGGTTTCTTTCTTACCCCCTCACTTCGATAGCATTCATCTGTGGTTGCATTTCTCCAGTGTTTTGAAAGCAGACCCAGTGTTGCTCTGGCGTGCTGCAAGCCAATCTGAAGCCTTTGGTCGTGGTTAGTGTGCTGGTGAACTAATAAGCAACCGAGATAGCAGCTGCTTAGCAGGACTGATTGGCTCGGGCTCGACTTCGCTATCTGCGACTACGCAGTTTGTGACTGGCTTGGTTTGCAAGCTGAGTAATTTTGTTATCTCGGTGAGTGTGGGCCTGCATACATAATCTACGCTGTATACACAACTGGATAGATTTTAGTTATGTGTGTAAAAATGACCTATTCATGCTCTAGCTATCATGTTTTAAAATACTGATGAGGCAAATTGTATTTAATATAATTTATCAAATCAAAGTGAATGCTTGAAAGGATTTGCTAGCTTCAGAAATATTGTTTGTATTTAGAAGGGAATTCTCAGCATCTTTAACTTGACAGAATTGTACAAGCTGCAACTTGTTGCTACCCAGGCACAAGCTGGTGGAATTCTTTGTGCTGTACTTCTGTTTCTCCCCGTTTTCTAGACAGGCTGGGAAGGGGGAGGATTTTCAAAAACATTTGGCACGGGTCTGAATGTGCTGCTGATAGATTCAACTAGAACTATTTCCCCATAATTCTAGTGGAAAGAGAATCACACCATTGCTCCTTTTTGATAATCCCACCCATGAGGTCTAATGCAAACTGCAAGGAGACAGCTATGGCTGTTGAGCTGATGACTATCAGGTGCCCACACTGACTCTTTTAATTTTCTGAGTTACTGTGACTTCCAGTTACAGTGAATCATCTATGGTTGTTAACTGGCTAGTGAAGCTGTTCATTAGTGACTCCTTCTGATGAAATTGTAGATGATGGTGCTGGGTGATTATTTACTGCCATAGGATCTCTCTCGTGTAGACATTAAGTGTTCCAAATTGTTATTCTTAGAGCAAGCAAACTGAAGGAAGAGATTTGGACTGCAGTGTTTTCTGCGTTCATCTGAAACCCAGATTTACATCCTGCAACGTCCTGCACAACTGCTAGGGCAGAGTGACTTTGGAAATGGTGGTGGTTAGAAAGCTTAGATCCCACTCTGGCCAGAATTAATGCGTGTACTCTGGGGAAAAAAAATAGCAAAAGGGATGCTTAATATCATAACTGCAGAGACATAAAAGAAAAGTCCTGCTCTTTATTTCCAATTGTATTTTCTGAAGTCCTTGAAGGATTTTCAGGAGCTTCTGAATGTCCTGCTAACAGTGGTTCTTAATCGTGCGCTTTATCATTTGCCTTCGGCAAGAAAGCTCCATTCTTTCCTTTTGAATGTGGGACCTTGCCTTATTGCCTCAGGGAAGCATTACTGTAATGCATGTCACTTGAGGCTAATTCAATCTGCCACTTGGAAATTGCCCCTGGTGCAGATTGTAGCAGTGGACCATTATCTCAAGCTATTTTTCATCAAAGCAGACTGCATCTGTTCTGCATGATCTGTATAGCCCGTCAGTTTATTTTAGGTTAGCAAGTGAGGTGATGGCTTTTCTTTAAACCTGTAAAACCATGATGGCTTTGGTTTCCAGCGATGTGATAGGAACCTTTCTTTTTACCAAAGCAGTCCAAGACATCTCAAGATATAGGTCCGTGGAAGCTTAAATTGACTGACGTTGAAGCCTCTCTGTTGCTGTCCCTTTGCGTGTACATTTTTGCAGCCTCCTTAGCTCTAAGCCCAGAATTTTGTGACTGGAAGTCTATTTGTCTGGAGAAAAAAAAAAAAAAAAAACACATGAGAAAGGAAATTTAATTCAGGTGAAGGTTCCCTGGACCAGAAAATTATCTGATTCTGGCTCAAGGATAGGGTCAGGCACGTGTGTCAGAGGAAAGAGGAGAGAGAAGGGTAGGATAGTTGCAGCAATTTAAATGAACTTAGATTGCAGTTGGTGCGATACTGGAAATAGTAACCCAGTGGTGTCAGCAGCATCAGCTGTAAATACGGTATGTGACAGCTAAATGAACTTTGGCTTTGAAATTTACTTTCTTCACTGTTTGCTAAAACCTGCGTTTTGGTATGCATGACAAACTCTGAAGATGACACCTCAACCTTTCTATCCTTGAAAAAGGGAACATATAAAGGCTTGATTAATTTAATTTCTTTTATGAGGTTTGGTTGCTATACACCATTAGAAGCTGAACAGACAGGAGGGGGGAAAAAAGAGAAGAAAACATTTTTGTAAGCAGTAGGGAATTCTCCCTTTGAAAAACAGCTACAACTTCATTAACATTTCAACCAGCTTTAAATTAAAATTTGTGTCTGCAAGTAATCTATAATGTATTTTGAGTGCCAGTGAGGTACATCAGGGAAGCACTAGCACAAGCTTCCTCTAGGTACAGCTTGCAATATGGATCTCCTGCCAGCGTTCCTGTGCTGCGTGAGGCCTGTGTGAGAAGGCCTGCCATCCCAACCCTGGGCCTGCCCAGCCAGGGTGGCTGGGGTGAGCAGAACCAAGCAGATGATTGCTGAATGTGTAATGCCACACCTGCTTGGTAAACGAGCTAGCTTGGATGAGCACTTGTTCCCATGAATACTCTTGTTCAATAGGTCTGCTTACACTGGAAAAGGCTGCTTCTGCTTTTTCTATAGGATGGATCCATACAATACGCTGCCAGAGATGCTGGTTCTTCTTTCACCCATTCCTGTGCTATTGAATGTCAGTACTTTTAGTCACTTTTGCTTGTGTTAGTTGATCTGACCCACAGAACACCACTCCCTGAGTATGAGGTTGAGAAGGGGAGAGTTGGGTGATGAAGCTAGCAGCTCCACTATACAGGCAGCAATAAATGGTAGGCGGTTCTGCATCACTAGGTTTCGCACATTTGATGGGATACGAAGATGTGCAGCCTGCAATGCTGCCTTTTTTCCTGCAACACTTTAATGTCACTTCCACATGGATTAAAACTGCAGCCATTCTTTGCAGTTGGTTCTCCAACTGCAAAGCCTTTGAAGAAAAAGCTTTCACTGATGCATCGTGCTTTTGATAGGCTTGTATTGGAGCTTCTGCCAAGTGTTTCTAAAAGTTTTTGTCTTTTGCATTTGTGAGATCTTAAAAATCCTTTTCTCCTCTTCTTGCAGGGAACTAGGGGGCTTGACACATCCCTTGCATCTTCCATTTACTCTGACCACAGTCCCTCCCTGTTCTCTCAAGTGGAGCTAAGCCCTGCTTCCCTCCCTCTTGATTCCCAGACAGCTACATGGTAAGTTTTCATTATCTCTGTTCTTGTTGCCACAAGGTAAAATTCTGGCAGACTCACTCTAAAATCCATTAGCACTGGGCATTGAGGGCAGACTACTTCATGCCCATCAATGATCATTCAGTCCTGTTCCAGGCTGACTGCAAGAGAAGGAAGATAGTATTGAATTAGCATTGCAGCTGAACTTCAGCATAGATTGTTATAGGAATAAAATATGAAGCAAAATATGTGACAGAATTAAATCCATCAGTTCTAATAAAGGAAACAGAAGAAAGCAAAGAAATCTTGGACCCTTAAATCCCATTAACCAGGCCAGAGAGAGAATGTGTTAAAAGAGAGCTACGCTGTATCTTTTTTCATTGTTTGATGAAATAATCTTTTCTCACCCTTTAAGTGGTGTGTTTAAAAATCCTGGTATTTCTGAAACAAAGAGAATACACAGCCACCGAGCTAGCTGGTTTTTATACCTTCCTTTTCTGAGTATTGTCCTTCAGTACAATACAGAGCCATTTCTTTGTTCTCACAAGCTAGCAGTTAAATTGTATGTAAATGTATGCAAATTAGATGCTGTCTAATAAAGAGAGTCATTAGATGGAAGAAATATTTAGTTTAGGGGGGAAAAAAGAAAGAAAAGAAAGCAGGTGTATTTTGCAATAGAAAATGTAAGATTGCAAAACCCCCTCAAACTTTGGGTGAAGGCTTTTTGTAAAACCATTAAAACATTTTCTAAGACTTGCCCTATTCTTGGTCCCTTCTTCTATGCTTCTTTATGTGTATATGTATGTATACTTCTGCAGTCTTTTCCACAGAACTCACACGGCTGTGCTGTGTGTATATGTACGTAATTGAAATGATGTGTAAATACTGTATTCATAAATAATGTTTATGATTACTTTAAACCATATAGCTATGAATTTACATGCATGTACTTTGTGTTAGGGTGTGTTTTTGATTTCTGAGTCTATACAGGTGGAGTCCATGTGGTAAATTTTACTGTCATGGATTGATTTATTCATTATATGCCTTGCCTGTGTACATTATGCTTCCTAAATCATCTATGTCAATTTTATAAACCCCTCTCCTCTCTTCAACAATTCTAAAGCTCTCTCTTTTTTTGTTTTTTCTTCACTTTGCTTACTGAACCTCAGTGTTGGGTATGTTTCCAGTCTTCTACTGGAATTTTCTACCAAGTAATTCCTTTTGAAGTATGGACCTGATTCAAGCCTGAAGTAGAGTGACTTTTCTGAATGTGACAAAGCTGTAGCCTGGAGCACTAAAATGCTAGGAATGTGTCCTCAAAGGCTGGAGATCCCACACCTATGGGTGGAGCACTCAGCATCCATCTATGCTCTGAAAGATTTAAAATTGATGAAACTTGCATTCTTGCCAGTTCTAAGAAGAAAATAATTAAGATTTTAATCTTTGTACCCTTGAATCTGTAGTTCTGATCTGTCAGTTCTTCTGCCTGGAGAGAGTAGCATACATAGATGACATGGCTCAATTATTATGAAGTCGTTATTGTTTTTTGTTTCTGATGGTCAGTTGTCATGATTCAGGGTGGGGAGCCAGTAGCTGTACTTAAGGCATATTTTTTCAGTTGCATTTTTGCAAGTCTGGAAGCCTAAAGACATATATGTATATGTGTATAAAATGTATGTATATAAAAATAATGTTGTTTAAATATTTACATATAAAGCCAAGAGATTGGCTTCCTTCCCAGAATTACTGGAACTACCTTCCCCAGGAACATTTGGACTTGAAAAATCTCTACAGCAACACTTTTCTTCAAAAACTAAACAACTTGTGAAGTGAGGGACTAGCTCTGCACCCTTTGCTGTTCATATTGGTTCTGTTGTTTGGGGTGATGGAATGAGAGAGGGGAGAGACTCCCATGCATGAGCAATACATTTCCAGTTAATTATGACAAGATGCTCTTTTATTGCTCTTTCCATCCACAGTTTCTTATTGATTTATTTTGAGAGAATATTTACGAAAAAATATGTAGCACAATGGGGATTTTTTTTTCATTGTTCTAGAACAGGTCCATGCAATGGAGTGCATCTGGGCCACATTTAGTCCAGGGGCAGCAGTTCCTGTCCAAGCAGCTGCAGGGCAGATGAACCAATCGCTCAGAAAGAACTTGAATCTCTGTTTATCCCTTATCCAAACTGTATTTGTTGAGCTACCAGCAGAGAAGCCACAGTGTGAGTCTTCTGCCCCATGGGGAAATATAGACAACATCATTGTAAGGATGCTGTGAAAGGTTGGCAATGAATATTTCACATATAGAAGGAGGATACCTTCATTCTATTCAAGTTATTCTTGAACATGCATGGTATTCTTGGAGGGGAATACCTCAATTAGGAGATGTAAGGTGAGGATGGGAATGCAAGAAGAATCTGAGCTTTAGTATGAGGATGCTAGAGAAAGATAAAGTTAATAAAGTATGGCAGAACACAGGACATTGTGATGAGAGGGAGGTATGAGGTAACATTAGCAAATAGAAAATGTTAACAATTTACTCACTCACTTGGGACGCTGCTCTTCTAGGTTGTCTGGAGGCAACCTAGAGCTGAGTCACCAGTAATGCAGACATTTAGCACAGATGTTTTCACACAGTTTGCAGTTTATACACGTAACTTCAGCTACCTCTCAGAATCTGAAAGCCTGTGTTAATCCTGAGACACTAACCAGGGATGTTCCTTCTGAAGGCAGGACAGGCTAGCTGTCGAAGATAGTACTTTGTCTCCCAGAAGTAGATTCCTCGAGAAGAATTCAAAACACATAGGCAGGCAAGAACATGTTCACACAAGGGAAGAACAGTGCAGGATTAGGTGCAGCAGTATGATTAACTCCGTGTTCCTCTCCAGACTTCCTCTGTTCGATGACTATGTACTTCTGAGGATACATGTGTCTCTACCTTGCCCATCTTGATAATAAGGGTAATACAGGTTTCTACATCAAAATACATTGTGGGGATATGTAGTATCCTGAGGCAAGTTAAAAAAGGTGCAGCCAGCACTTTGAGGGAGGTGATCTTCCCCCTCTACTCTGCTCTGGTGAGACCACATCTGGAGTACTATGTCCAGTTCTGGACTCTCCAGTTCAAAAAAGACAGGGATTTCCTAGAAACAGTCCAGTGGAGAGTAACAAAGATGATTAAGAGCCTGGAGCATCTCCCATGTGAGGAAAGGGTGAGACACCTTGGACTCTTCAGACTGGAGAAGGGAAGACAAGAAGGGGATCTCGTTATCTAAAGGGAGGGAATCAAGTCGATAGGAGTGGATTCTTCAGTGGCAAGCAACAGCAGAACAAGGGGCTGCAGGCACAAACTGGGACACAGGAAGTTCCGTGCAAGCACAAAGAAGAGCTTCTTTACTGTCAGAGTGGCGGAGCACTGGTGTAGGCTGCTCAGAGAGGTGGTGAAGTCTCCTGTGGAGATATTCAGGACCTGTCTGGATGCCTTCCTGTGCAACCTGCAATGGGGAACACTGCTTTCGCAGGGGGGCTGGACTCGATGATCTCTAGAGGCTGGACTCGATGATCTCCCTGCAGTTCCGTGATCTTCCTATTATGTATCTTTAGCAGTAGCACAGAGAGCTACGAGGAATCTGAAGTTGTAATGTGGAACAACCAGTGTTTTCACTGACAATCTGAAAATAAATGATAATTTTTAAACTTGTATTCCTCAAGAGCTTGTGCCTCTTAAAGAAAAAAAAAAGTTGTAAGAAATAAAATATGCCGCAGTAAACTATTCCTAGAGCTAACGAACAGGCAATGGGACTAGCAGCTTTTGCTATTACCTACTGCTTATTATTGTTATTATTATTATTTCTTTTTAATTATGCAAAGTGCTAATCAGTTTGATTATGCACAGTGCTAATCAGGTTAATTATGCAAAGTGCTAATCAGTTGTTCTCTAAGCACACGAGGAGAGCAGAGGTGCTGGCAGTGAATGGTGGTTCTAGATGGGGGTAGTCACGGCAGTCATTCCTTATTAAAAGAGGAGTAGGTGAGATGACAGGGGTTTTTGCTTCCATTAAAAAATAAATAAAAAGAAGAAAAAAGCAATGAGAGCGATAGTTCTGGTGGAGTAATGTCTTCTTTCACAGCAAGGCAGACTTTTATTCCAAGCTGGCTCATGCTGTTGGATAATTTCTGCTGGAGTTTGAGTGCACTGATTTGGGCAAATATATTGCAGAGGGGTCTTGTAATGGGTGGGATACAAGTACCCCCACTAGAGAAATTGAGATGCAAAACCAGAAAATCACAAATTAAAGGACTTTTTCAATCTAATGAGCACTCAACTTTTAGGCACTGGTAACTAGAACATCAATAGCGTAACATGAATGGCCCTTGTTCATGTATATGTAGGGTTGAACGTGTGAGTATTCATGTACTGCATGAACATTCAAACTGTATTTCTTTCAGTATAATACCTTTACAAACTGTAGGAATGTAGGGTTCCTTATCATTGGGAGTATATGTTAAGATGCATTTGTTCTTCTTAGTGCGAAATTATAAATTAGAATTCTGTGTTCCAGTGAAATAGGATCTCTTCTCAATAAGCTGTGTTCTTCTGACAATTACTGAAGATTCAGTGTGCCCATTTTGCTGTGCTCAGTGTCTAATATCTACCCACTATTCGTTATTTGATTATGTTTCACTGTTGGTGTGGGATACATAAGCACCGCTTTTTACAGTTAGTAATGGAGATGACATTCCCAGAGCAGAGAGCTGCTTGCTCGTAAAAAGTCATGGGTAAAGGATCATAAGAGATGATTTTGAAGTCATTAAAAGAAAAGATTAGTCTTCTGTAAGGCCTTCAGTGGTAGAAGGTTATTGCATGAAGTGCAAAAGAACTTTTCCTTGAAAAAGTAATCATTGTGGATGGTTAGCTAAGGGAAGTCACGGAAAACAATGAAATATATTTAAGGTAAGAGGTGAAGCATCAGTATAGCTTAAACCAAAGCCTAAATATTAATGATATTGCCTTCTTGGCATTGTGACTGCTCCATAAGACAGAAGACTCTCAAAACACATTTACTACCAAGTGTATGGGCACAATTACTCATCTGTTTTCATAGGTTTATTCTGGTTTTAGAAAGCTAAACAAATGGTCTGCTCTCAAGTCTGGTGCCCTGTAGCTGGAATGGAAGAGTATGTGATCTGAGTGCTCAAAGGGATGTGCGCAAGAAGCTAAGGTCCCAAATCTGCAGATGCTTTTCTCTCTGATCAGAATCCTCTGAAGCTAATGCAAAGCTTTGCATACACTAATAGTGAATCAATTTGCTATTACTCAAGATGCTGCTGTAGAAGACCTAAGCCTGTTGGCCTCAGATCTGGATTTGGTGTGTAGTAGTCCAGTCTGCAAGCAGTTCTCATAGAATCACTATTCTGCTTTCATCTGTTGTCAGTGGCCCTATTTCTGTTTGCTTTTTCAGTACAGTCTACTCCTCCCTCATGAGCTCTTTGAAGAGACACAATGGGAGAGTTTGTACAGTCAACCACAGTTGGGAAAAAACTCTGGCTTCTTCATGTGATCCCTTGGCATCATACAGCCTTCAGTGAGGCAGATCCTTGCTTTGATTGCTGTACCTAAAGAAATGCACGGTTGCACAGAGATTTATTATTATTATTGTTGTGTGTGTGTGTTTTGGAGACTGGACTCAAAAACTGCACCAGGAGGAAGAGAATTTGTTTGAAAGGTATTGTGCTGCTTTAGGCATGTTCTTTGTTATCAGCCAGATATTTTCAAATGGGGGTTTTATCCTTTGGAAATAAAGCCTCACAGATTTTGTGCTAGTATTAGTTATTTCTCCATCTCCCCTGTCCTCTACCAATTCAAAAGTTGTTGTATAGTTAGAGGATACTTGCAAAGCCATTAGCATAAACCACGCATTGGAGTATTTGTGTGGTACAGCTGTAAATCTACCCAAAGCATCATCATAATCTGCGTTCCATTCCACTATTTCAGATGACTGGGCTTCTGATGGATTGCAGAGCTAGTCAGAAAAATCACGTTCTGCTCCAATTTTTTGTACTTTCTTTGTAACCCTGCTAAATTGCATTATCTTACTCTGCTTCACTTTTCCTTGGTATTGAAATATGGATAACGATACAGACATAACATGGGATGTGGGAGGAGTGTTAGAAGGCAAATGTATTATTTGCAAAGTGCTTTGATATCTCTGGATTAAAGGAGTTATGGAAGTGTGATGTATTATGGAGAGTTATCTGTGTTATTATGGAGCGTCAGCAAATCTTGTGATCTTGAGTAAATTTGTGCAAGATAACACACAAATATTTTGTGTCTTCCTAAAAAGTGAAACAAGTGGATGGAAGAAGCTCAGTTGCCTTGGCACTGGGGTAATAGGTTAGCAACAAATGACAAAATCCAAGTAAAGAAATCTGTGCCTCCTATGATTGAAGAAGCAGGTCTCAAGTGAATCGAGGATTCACCTGTCTGTACTACAGTATTGTTGCCGTAAAACTCCTTTTACATCTTCTTGAGGACCCGGCCTTCAGAGGTGCACACTAGCTGCTCTGTGGCTCACTAGAAGATGTCTGCTCATTGGCATTCACGGGACTGGGAGCTGAGGGGATTAATAACAAAAAGATGTAAAACATTCCCTCTGACCTTTTAAAGTCACTGACCTGCATTCAGGTTACAAATGCACAGCACTTCTCTCTTGAGCTACAAAGGTTCTAAGTCAGTAACTCTACCAGGCTAGCACTTCCTTGTGCCCAGCTGCCATGACTGGAATGAAGGAGCAAGAAAACTCACTGTGCACATGATAGTCTTATGGTGACACAAGTACGTGGAAGAAACCCCACTGACATAAACTAACACACTGATACTGTGTTTGAAAAGTTGTTTTGAATGTCTTCTCCTATTGAGCTTATGCAACAGAGATAAATAAACACCATGTGTGGTGCAGCCAGGCTGAGTATTTTTGCTCCTACAAATGTTTATACATTCTCTGGTGGTTGTTTGTATTGCTGTTTGTTGACTGTAAATTCCAGACCTAGATGTTTATAATGTATACATTTGTAGGAGCGGTGCATGTTGGGGAATATGGTGAAGGTAGTACTTTTTATGAACACAACCTGATGAATAGTGGATGGGTTTTTTCTACTTCCAGCGTGGTGAATTAATCTTTGTGCTCATAGTGAAAGAGAAGGCTGCTGCAGCAGGAGCTGTAGCTAAGCGGGACATTTTCTGCTCAAATAAGTGCAGAGAGTTGCACAAGAAGGACCACCTGGGATCTGTCAGGTAGGAACATAGTTAGGCTATCGTTGCTTCCAATTAATAATCAAGTCTGTTTTGCTCTCAGTTTCATTGGTGATGATGATGAGGATGATGTGTGTTGTTACTGATGACAAAATTCCTGATAGCAGAGACCTCTGCATCCCCTTTGCTTTTGGCACAGCGTCTCTCCGTTGCCCTTCAGCAAACTTTGCCCTCTTCCAAAACTGCTGTTGTCAGCATCTCAGTATCTTGAGTAGTGGGAGTGTGTAGAAAATTCTGGGAGCTGGTGAATGCACTTCTGTCCCCTAAACTGAACGGGTATAGCTTCCCAAACATAACGATACATTAGGGAAGAGTTTATCTTAGTCAGCCACCGTTTTTTTGGATGAGATGGAATTTTCCTTTAACTCCTGTTTCTGTTGTATTTGTGCAAGTTAAAATATGTTTCTGATGCTCCGAACTACTTAAAGCCTATGTAACGCTTTCCTTTTTGCTCCATCTCATGCATGTTCTGTCCCTGTGTTAGAGGCAGGTTTGGCTGACTCACAGTTACTGTTACAGCAGCCTCTCTGGTTTGCTTAGAAGTTTGACTGAGTTTTAACCATTTGTAGTTAATGTTATTATCTTTAAATGTAACTTTCAGAGACAACTCCCACTATGAGATCACCATTTAGAGATCTGATACAAATCATTTTGCCCATTCTAAAATAGTATAATAGCACCTTCTGAGACTTCTTAGACCTTCATGGTTTGTTCGAAATGAAGCTTTGAAAAGAAGCAATGACCTTTGTGACAGGGTGTTGGGTTGATTTATTTATTTATTTTTCCCTTTCTTATCAGGGTTGCAAGATACACAACTGACAATAGCTGTTCGGGGAAAATAGGGAGGGTTCTACTTCCATTATCAGTTTCTTAATGAACTTGAGAGAAAGAGGTCTGCCAAGGGTGTCTGAAGGCTGTCAACCTGTTGATGATCACAGAGCACTGATATGTTAGTGTATAGTACGTTCTCTTTTTCAGTTACGTACCTAAAAATCCAGGGAATTAAATACACTGGCTAAGCAAGGTGAAAGAATATTTCACTTATCTGAAGTCAAATCTGTGAATGCTAGAATTGAAGCTGACTGAGTAGCCTTAATTTGACTTCCCTCTGCTTTTCTACTAGTTAATTATATGATCGCATTCTGTTTTCTGTGGGAACCAGTCTTCTCTCACTACACCTAATGGACCTGGCTGAGAAAGAATATAGGTTCCTTAGTGGGAGGCTGTTTTCTATAATATCAATTGCCTTACTTGCTGCAAGCATTGGAAAATGTTTAATAAATGAGGCAGGAGAAAGCTGAGAAAGAACAGATTCTTAAGATTATGGCAAGTTTGCGTATGCTTAAAGAAAAAGTGCTTGAATTGAGTTGCTTATAAAATCAGGCATCTATAAGTGGGCTACAAATAAACCTAATACTTCTTCATTGTCTTATGAGTTTACTGGTGCTGCTTTTAACTCTTCTACTTCAATCCTTTTAAAATATTCCATTTATTTCCCTAAGAAGTGGGGGGAGAAAAGTGGTAGTAGCAGCCTGCAATGTGATTGTGTACCTACAAAGTGAGAGAGAAGGTAAATGACACTCCCCTGCCAAAATAGCAGCTCCCAAGATTTTGGCTTTCATTTGGTAGAAAATACACTATGTTCCATGTTACTCGCTAAGAAAAGTGGGCACAACTCTCTCTTCCCGATGCTTCAACAGTTGCATTGGCGATGCTACTCTATGTAGAACCGGGCCAGGTTAGCCCTCTAAGCACTGGGAGTTCAGCTGTTTTCTTGTGCATTCTTCTTTTCATATTTTATTACTGTAAGGAGAACACAAAGAGTGCTTGTTTCTTTCCTTCTCTCTCTTTTTTTTTCTCTCCAGTTGACACAATCAGTGTTATTTGAAGGAAAAAAAAATGCTCTCAGAATGGGAAATAGGGTGGGAAAATGTAATAGGATCTGCAAATCTTTTCTGTCTTGTCTGAGTAAATGGGAGCTGATGAGAGATGCAGCACAATGAGGGCTAGGGAATGCTAACTGAACTGGTATATAAAGATAGTTTCATTTTGCTTCATTTCATTTTACTGTATTGAATTTGAAAAGGAAAATTGCGACGGACATGAAAGTTTGCAGTGGAAACACCTTGGGTTGCTGTACCCTTGACACGAGCCTGGGCAAACATGAAAATGAATGTTAAATAAAGTGGTGCATGAATTTTGTAGGTGTGCTTCTGAAGCTACTTTTTGAAGAGTGCCCTTTCAGAAGCAGCAACTGTGCCTCTGGGTTATTGTGCTGCTTCTGTTCTTAATCTCTTTTATTGTCCACTTAAGTTACCAATTAAAGAAAGGTGTGAGGTTCTTGGTATTTTTCTATTTTGTTTTTCTTTGTTTTAATGAGCCAAAACCGTGCTGATTTTCAGACGTGTTTTGCAGGATTATCTGAAGGCATCATTTTTTTTTTTTCATGCAGGCTTTCAGGGAGATGAGAATGGGATTCTTTACCCCTTTTTACCCATCTGTAAAGTTCATCTTGAATTTCGAAGTCAATTTAATGCAGGGTAGGGCAAAACTTTGAGGAAGTCGGTCCTAGGTGTGACACTACTACAGCGATGCACTCATCACTAGACAAATTTTACCTTCTGTGTTAGAAGCTGTAGTGTTTTTATCTAACTGGAGTGGGTGCACATTGCTTGCTGACGGGAAGAGCTGTAGTTAAAATCATGTGCAAGTCAGTGCAGTCTGAAAAGTTGTCTTTTGCATACTATTATGCTGCTTTAGGCATGGATGATTTTGAAAAAAACTGTGAGGGTAGGATTTTTGTTTTTTTTTCCAAGTCAAAGTCTGTCGTGGAGGTCTGAAATAATGTAGCATGAACAGCAAATATTTCTGCATAAAATTTCCAACAGCACAGATTGTAAGATTTGAGTCTCGTTTAGGAGCCACAACTCTGGGAAATATCTTTGATGATGAAACATATAAAGATAAAGCCTTTATTTATTTATTTATTTTCTAACCTGCTATTAAATAAGTGAATAATAGTGTTCAAAAGTAGGATTCAACACTCTGGCTTCGGAGTCCACCTGATGTGATCCCAAGGCAGGTTCATGTCATGAGCAGACTTAAGCTGTTGTTTCAAAAAATTATAACTTAAGTAATTTTATAAGATAGTCGTACTTGGCAAGTGTTTACCTGGTGAGCAGTTTGCTTTTGATGCTCGTTTCCTTAGCAGTGTCCCAAGGCTGAAGTAGCATTGGTGGGCAAGAAAAGAGAGCTGAAGGGGATTGATTTTGCTTTTCTTCCAGAAACAAAGTATGGTTTAATGGTATTGTATAGTAAAGTTTCTGCCACTCTGATGGCAAGGGAGAGATTGTGTTAATTTTTCTTTTTTTTCCTTCTCCTAGCCATTACTAGACAATGCCACTCCCTTGTTAACTGAGGTCTGGCAAAGGGCAAGGGTATCCATAGGGAAATGACTCCTTCTGGGTGCGACTCATTCCAAAGAGTGTCTCTTGAGCTCGATATCTAAATCTGTGTGTCATCAAGCGCCGTGGATTCATGTGGCCTATTTTTGCAAAGCTTCTTTTTTCCCTGGTTGCAGTTTTGAAAACAGAAGGATTTCCCGCTCTATAGACACGAAGAATTAAATCTTGGACACCAGAAGAGGAGTGAGGGAAAAAGGTTGTTCTCTTTTCTGTGAGTGAGTATCCTATGGAAGAGGAGGCAGTGTTCCCACTGTGATGAGAAGGTGTAATGGCTAGACAGCTGTAGGGACAGATCTGAGAATTTAAAAGCTTGCTGAAATCCAGAAAGATTTGATATTTCTTAGGGGGTGGGACGAGGAAGAATGCTGTGTAGCAACCAATCTTTTCTACCAATTATTTTAGTCTAAATCTTTATCCTGTGCAGTCTGAATAGCTACCCTATTTCATATCCAATAGTAATTCAAGGAATATTCTTTTTAGCAGAATAAACAAATTTTTTTCTGCTTGACATGGAAATGCTTGTACTAGTAAATTTCACAGGCAGCTTATTCTCCCCTCCCCCCAATATTGTTTTGTCTGATTATACAACCTTGAAAGTTTAAAATTGACTGGTTTACTGTAAGAAGCATTAAGTAAATGCAATCTCTCTGTTTTTAATAACACTAGCTCAGATTTCATGTGAGATCACACTAGTCCTCCAGTGTAATTAAGTTTATAGTTTTCTTATGCACTTCAAATGCCTGTGATGTGCAGTTAATAGTATTTTTCAGACAAGTATTAGGACACCTCGGCAGCGATGCCAGTGTGGGCTGGTGTCTATCAGCAGTGCAGACACCACAAAGTAATGGAAATTGCAAGACACACTGCTATAATTTATCTAAAAATATGCGTGACAGCAAAGCTTTTTTTTTTTTTTTACCTGAGCTTAGAAAGTGGTAAGGCTCTGAATTAGAGTAAAGCTTCATAAATGAGTTGGGCATGAAACAAGATTTTCAAGTTTGGCTCGAAGTCCAGCATTTATCGAGTCTGAAGTATGGCTGAATATCAGAGATCTTCTGCATCTTGGATTTTGTATCATGACTGTACCAGAAATCTCATTTCTTCTTCATAAAGTTTAACTTTAAGGTGATAGAAGGCTGCATAGGGAACTCTGGAGTAAAAGTGTTTATCAATTTTTCCTCAGAGAGTGTATATACGTATGTACATATACACACACGCGTATATATGTGTGTATATATAAGTATGTATGTGTATATATAATATATGTATATATATTATATATGTGTGTATATATTATATATACACATAACCTGTACATTTATTATATATATTATATATATAATATATAATATATACATACATATATATGCATACATACATATGTATACATAAAATATATATATATCTATATCTAAATATATAAAGGGATCAGTATGTTCAATACCAGGGCATTCTTTTTTATTTCTAGGGGAATAAAATTACAGTATAGAATCCTAAGTACTCAGTGAAATGGGCTGAAGTTATTGAAACAAAGAGAAAGAACTGTCGTGTTCCTTCCCCTCCATCAAAGCAGTTTGATTTTTATTTTCAAATGCTTTGAATGATAAAGGCCAACAGTTGAAATTTTAAGGAGCTTTTTTGTTGTTGATGTTATTCCAAACTGACACACTTGTCGAATGCTGTGAGTTACAGTCATGCTTTGGACATAGAATTGGATCTGAGCCTGCAGTGTGTGTCACAGCGTTGTGCATTAGAAGAGCATCCGATTGTTCTGGTATCTTGGAAAGTCTGGGTGTAAGTCTACAGCACCAGAGATTTGAGAGCTGTGAGACTGAGCTTGGTTGTGCTTAGAAATGTTGGAACTGAGCTCAGTTCCAGTGGGGATTTAAGGAGTCTCTGTATTCATGCTAAAGTTCACACTGATAAACATGCTTTCCTTCTCCAGCAAGCTGAAGTAGAGCTCGCTACAGCAAAGTTTTTAAAGACACAGTGAAGACCAATAGCAAGTGTGTGGGGCAGCTTCTCAGTGGCTGCCTTTTAAGTTCATGAGCTAAGTCCTATGCAATGCTTAGCCAAGCTGTGTGTTGTGGGGACTGCAGATCTGTGTAATCTCTGGCAGGGAGCCATAAACTAGCCGTTCCCTTCCTTTCCTGAAACAGCACATGCAAATGCGATCCAACTGTTTATTTTGTTCATGCAAATTTTTGCCCATGCAAATTTAAGCTGCAGGTTTTATTCGTTACACGTAAAGAGGCTGGAATGTTCTTTGAAGTGGGGAATAATAACAGTGAGAGTTAAGCAGCACCGTCTCTTTCTGTTTTCTCCTTAATCAAAGTAACGTGGCACAGGCTTCAGTGAGGCTGCTACTTCGGTGAGGACTGCAGGACTTGGCCCAACAGGTATTAACCCGTATCAATCCTCTGGGGAGCTTTCTTTGCCTGGTGTCTGCCTGTTAGGAGGACTGCTGGGGGCAGGAAGCGAAGCGAATAGGACAGGCTATTGGAGAACCTGCTGTGGCATCAACTGCCCATCGCTGGCTGGGAACCGTGAGCTGACATTTGAGAGAACGTGCTTTATATGAGAAAGTGATGAGTGAATAGAAATTAAAACAAAAGGATTGAAAACAGGGCTGTAATCAATCTAGCCCAGTGTCTCAATAAACCAGGGATGTTGTTTTGCACAACGAATTTGGGGCAGATCTCACAGCAAGTGCCACAATGCCAGGGTCTTCCCCCTCTTTCCCTCCCCTTCCATTATATCTACATTTGGAAGGTGGATGGTGCTGACTCATAAATTAAATTGGAGTAATACATACAGTGTATATATATTTCTGTCACTTTGTCTCAAATTAAACACGAACCTTCTCCCCTGACAAGATGATAGAAAAGTTAATTGCTCGCCCTGGCTTTAAATTGGAATTTGAATTTGCAAAATGCTAAAGGTTTATGAGATCTAAATCATGAGGAGCTTAAATTACATTCCTGTGATAAAATATTAATAAATCAATTAAAACATAAGCCGAGTATAATATTACTTTTTTTGTAGGAACCTCGAACACAATAATTCATTAGAGTGTGCAGTAACAATTATTGTATCTTTTTTAATTTTCTTTTTTATTAGGTTTTTTTTTTTTTTAAACGGGGGAAACATCAGATGGGAAAGCACCACACAATGGTGGAATATTACCCTGATACCACATCTAGTCATCTCCTAGTAACAATGCACGTACTTACAGAAGCATCGAAGCACCCCTCACTGCATACGTTATATTGTGGCTCCCACATAACAAGATGTGTTCTCTAAAAGTCAGGGGCTATTTCCCCCCTTTGCAGCTTGGAAAAGAAGGGTGGCTGTATAGAAAAAAGGGAAGTGATCATACTGCTCCTGCTTTTTACCTTTTTCTTTTTCCAGACTCTCCCATTCCAATTTTGTTATTCTCTTCCTATTTTCCTTTCCCTTTCTGGGCCTGAGATCAGTAAGATTTCAGTGTAAAAAAAACCTCAAAAAAATGCACAGGCCTTTCTGTAAAGCTGGCCTGAGTTTTGTGCAGGGGAAGCCTAGGCTGCGACGGATTTTGTTACTGGCTTTTCAGTTACGTTACGAACAGCTCTCACAGCTCTAATCTTTACATAACCCATTTCTGCGTACTATATAAAGAGCACTTCAGGCACAGTATGAAACTTAGTTATTATTTGAGGAAGGAGGTGTTATGCTAGCTCAGCATGCATTTCTTATATGCAAACATTAATACACAAGGAATGCAATTATTATATATACCTGCACACCTCTAGTGCCTGTCAAGGTGCGGGTTCCTTAGTCAAGTGCTTTTTACCTTCTGAGAAATGACTGGACTGCATGGTTTATACAGCTCCGCTTGGTAAAGGGTCTAATTGCTATCATTACATTATTTGTGTTGCATTCTTGAAATGTTATTTAGTACAAATTACATGCCAGTGCCAAATTGGCAGCTCAGCAGACTGATGCCTGCTGCATACATCCATAGCATAGGTGCTGTGGACCCTGCCTGCCCTGTGCCCAGGCATTGTTAGTGCTGGCAAACTGACCACGTAGCCCCCTGGTTTTGCTGGTGTAGGCTACTGGACCTCTCCTTGGTGTGCTTTCTCCTCCCTCTGTGTGGAGGCAGAAGGGTTTCTGACTAGACAAGAGGGATTGAGCAGAAGCCCATGTTGGGCTCTGCTCTCAGGGTGAGCAGCCTGTGGAGGATGCCTGTGGAGGAGGCCTACGGATGAGAAGGAAGGAGTGCATAGCTGCTGTCCCCCTCTGCCTGCTAGCAGCCTGCAGCCATCTCGCTTCCAGCAGCGGGGCAGCTGCTGTTGGCCAGCTGAAGGCAGTTAGGGCTGGAGTCAGCTGGGGAACGCAGCCAGAGGAGGTCCAGGAGCAGGTGGCTGTTGCTCCTGGCCACCTGTCCAAGGAATGCTTTCTGGTGCTGCCCTGAAGCCCTGCAGGCACTGGTTTGCCCAAGGCATGGGATTCTGCACGACACTCAGGGCCATCCCTGTGGTGAGAAGGGAACTGGGGGTTCTGGAGCCTACCTTACCATGCTCCTGCTTGTCCTTGCCTGGGGGTGGCTTCGTCTGATAATTAACCTTGAGTTTCTACAGACTTCTCCATTTGCCATCCCCCTGCTGACGAGGCCACTTGGGGTCCATTGTAATGACACAGGCTATAATAAAACTTTGTGTTTCTAAAGACATGTACTGTGTCACTACTGCTAAGCTCTTCATCAGTATTAAAGACCCACGTGTTAGTTTTCATATCCATTGCTTTTCACTATCCTCTTTTTAAGAAGGGGACAAGGGAAAAGCCGCTTCCCACCAGCTCTCAGGGCAGCACAGTAGGCTGGTGGTGAAGATCCCATTAGCCTGTATGTTTCCCAGCAGGCCACTCTCTGAACCTCACCAGAATCAGAGGAATGCCAAAGATAACTTGTCCTGTCCATGGGAAAGTAGAAGGCGATTGTTTAAGCTTGTTTTGCGTAGATTGTGGAACAGCTATTAGGTGTGATTAGGTCTTCCACTTAAGTCACAAAGCTACAACGGAAGGCTTCCTATCACCAGGATGGTCTGATCTTTATTATGATTTCTTTAGCAGTAAACTATTGAGATCTCACCTGGTCATGACTCACTGCATTTGACAATTACATTTACTCAATAGTTTCCATACTTTACAACTACTGGCTTAGAGTGTGGTTGAATCTTTGTGATCATTTCTGTAAATATTATTTTTTTTTAATTGATTAGTGGAAGTTGATGTGGGTGTAGGGAGATGTTGCAGACTTTTCTTGCGTACAGAGATGATTTCCAACAGTAGCTAATGAAACTTCTAATGCCAGCTTCTTTGTCAGTGATATCTTTCCGCTCATGTGAAAGGACTTGCACTGGGACAGTGCTTTCTTGTGTCATGCCATCCTTGCTGGGGAGGAAACAGACCGGATGCTTGAAAGGGTGAATCGATGCTTATGTATCAGCTCCTAAAATGAAAAGGAGGGGCATGACCTGGTCAGTGACGATGCAGATGATGGACTATACATCTTTGTCCCGTCACAATTTATTTTTTGCTTCTGCCTTGGGAAGACTTCCATCCTACTGGATGGCAGCTCTTGTCAGTTTCCATGTCTGCTGGGGGCACTGAGGTTCTCGCAGACTATGGTAAACACGATTTGGCTCCCAAGCGCTCATAATCAGGCTTACTTGTGCTGAGACAGAGATTGCTCTATTGCAGTGCCAGGCCTCCAGCAATACCAACTGTTAAATAATAAACAGGCCCTGCTTGTTGGCAGCGCCTGCCTGCTCTGCTGCCCCCGCCAAACGCTGGGCTTGTTTCTGGGTCTACCTGCCCACCTGCCTCCTGAAGCGCAGCCCTGGTGTTTGGTGGAGATGGAAGCGGTGCAGAGACATCAGTCTGTGTCTAATCTGCTTACTTTATTATTCTTCTAGGACATCGGGTGATATAGCAAACATGTAGTGCTTTGGCAGCACTAACAATGGCTTTGCTGTCATTCTAGATAATATTTCAGACTTCTACCTGATGCATGGGATGTTTTTCTTCTCTCTGTTCATCCGCCTGTTCTTTATGTTCTTTTTTTCTGTTCTTTTTTTTTTGGGGGGGGGGGGGGGGATATTGGGGCTGCTGGGAAGAACTAATTGCTCCTTAATCAGCTTTGTTTTTTCCTGTGAATCAAAAATAAAGTGGCTTGTTCTCCTGGTGACAGAATGGCGTTGATCATTTTACTACATTGAGAGATATTACCTAACCCTTTTCCTGTTCTTTATGATTAGAATGGGCACTGGAATGAAGAACTTATTTTTTTCCTTTGTGACTTAAGGGACTCCATTATGAAGAACAGTCTGCCAATGGGGAGAAAAAAATATCGTGTCAAATAAGCCTGTATTTTTCTATTTTGGGGGGGTTTGTAGTTTTCCTTTAATTTCAGTCTTACTGTGTACACGGTGCACGTCGAAAACGGAGTGTCCTATTTTATGCAGAAGAGAAGTTTGAGAGCTTGAAGATAAGTTAGGAAAAATATTATGATATTGTGAAGAGGAAGAGATTATATTGCAGAGTTAAAATATAACTGCATGAATAGATTAGAATGTACATATTAATTTCCCCTTCGTTCTCTAAAACCTTGAGTGGAACACAAGCCAGAATTTTCACTTGGTGGGATAATGATTTTTTTTTTTTAAATCCATATATGAAATGAATTTTAAACATAATATTATTTTCCCTTTCATATAATTAAAAATGCCCATATTTTGAGTCAGCTGAAAACTTTTAATGTTTTTGCACACATAGCCCATTCTCTGAGGGAATTTTCTGAACTGTGGATTAACCATATTTCCTTTTTTTTTTTTTCTCAACAAATTTTGTGCTATGAAAACTGGTGTTTCCTAAAAGTCTGGAGGGAATTCTATCATATAATTTCCTGTCAGCTCTATTTGAAACTCCACCCTTCTATGATAATTGTGGCAGGTGGCAAATAGAGAGAAGCAAATGTAATTAGTAACCAGACCTGGGAGCACTGCCCTGTCACTAGATTTTCCTAGCAGTGCTTTGCCATTAACAGGTCTCAGAACCCTTCAAAGCCTTTGCATTATCTATGTTGAGTTTAAAATGAGAAATGCAAGAGGGTGAGGTCTATGGATCACCAATGTTGATCTCTCTTAAAATAGGCAGTGTTTTATATCCATATTGATTTTGGATATTGAAAATGTATATCTATATATAGAGATATATATAATAGGTAAATAAATATAAATAGCTATCAAAGGTCAATCACTGAGTCACCTTAAATACTCAAGGATAAGGTGGAAAAACTCAAGTTTAATGGAATTTTCAAAATACCTAAGTGTATCCTTGTCTTACTGCGGTACATTTGAGCATTTCTGATTTATTTTTTAAGATTATTATTATATGGGTTTTTTTGTTTGTTTTTTAATAATTCCTGGAGCTTTTGGCTGTTTGATGTGATCTGCGTTGAAACTTCAGCAAAGTCTTCTACTATGTGTCATTTACTTGAGTAGGAGCAGGTCTTCATGGACGGTCGTTTGATTTATTCTTAATGGGAGTACGTTGGGAGTTCAGTGCTTCTGAACATCTTCAGAATATGGGAGAAAGAGTAGATAATGAAATTCTTGGTTGAGTTTTTTTTTTCTGAAATATGTAAAATTTACATAGTTTGAGACTTCTTTTTTTTCCATAAAAATGTTGAAGCAATGCCAACAGATAATTTTTAGGAGGCTAAAGCAGGGCAGCTACAGGTATGCAGGGAGAGGCACTCAGGAGATTAATGAAGCGCCTTTGCAGCTGCTATTGTAGAAGCTGGAAACCTTGTTTCATTAAGCAGAAAAATAAACTACAGAAACAGAAGACTCCCTCTCCTTCTTTCTGAAAGTGTTTCCTTTCTTAAAATGCACATTTTACTCCAGTGGGAAGAGTCTTTTCTTACTGCTGACACACTCCTTAAATCATATTGTTTTCAGGCAGTAGATAAGAGTGAGTAGATGAGTGACATTTGCTTGTAACTGTAACTAAAACATAGTTTTAGTGACATCAAAAAAAAAAAATTGCATTTATAAGCTGAATCATTTACTGCAGGTAGATGGAAAATTCAAAACTGGAGTTAGCAACAGAATCTCTCTTATTTCTTGCAGTGCCATCTTGGAGTGGGATTTATTTAGCAAAAATGTATTTCATCCGAAGAGGTGTCTGCTGAGTAACTGGTCAAGAGAATTGCTTCCACTAAATGTAGGCTGCAGGGAGCCATAGAAGAGGTTCAGTAGGTGGTGCTGTTCCCTTGAAGCCAGTTCTGATGCTGTGCCCGGCAGAATGTATAAGGGGTACGTACTCCAAAGATCCAGCCTTCAGGTAGAACCTGAAAAGCTAGCAATTTGTTGCCATAAAAATCTTGTTTATGCTTTTTGTTAGCTATAGTGGTGTTGGGGGCGTATTTAAACTTCTGGGAGCTTGGGGGTGGGAAATACAGTACAGGATAAAATCAGTGCTGTCTTATATATACTTGAACCTGAAGCTTGAAGAAAATTTCAAGATCCATGAGTTGTAGGAGTCGTAAATGGAAGAGGAGGGGAAAAAGCAAAGGAAAATAAAAAGAAGAAAGAAAGATTGAGTGTAACAAACCAGTAACTATGAACTGAGAGATTTTTCATAGCTGTGTGGAAAGCATTCTTTCAGGTTGCACCCATTTTGGCCAAGAACAAGACAGAGTTGAATCTAGAAGTAGACCCAGTGAGAAATGCAAACATTCCAGAGCTAGGAGTTGTTTGACTGTGAGCTCTCAGCGATGGCTTTTCACTGAGCTATGTGCCAGTGGAATAAATAACAACGAAAGCGGTGCATTTTTCAGAAGATATGACCAGTATATTTCCAAGCTGTCTCCAGATATCAGAATTCTTTCTCTCAGAAATGTTCAGAGTCGTTGAAACTGGTCGCACAGTACTGGATGTATGTGTATCTTCTGTGAGAGGACCCTTTGTTAAGGTTGCTCAGAAAGAACATTCTAATTAGTTTTGGAGGTAACATAAAATATAACACCAGAAACTTCCTTTCAGATGGTTTGAGGTCAGAAAGGACCACTGGATCATCTGTTTTGACATTTTCTGTGTCACATGCTGTTATTTTTGCCCAGTCATCCCTATTTTGAACATAGTTACGTAGAGACAGCATCCCTCCATCTTGAAGCTATCAAGAGGTTAAAGCTCCTCCCTTCCATTGGTAGTTTTGTTCCAGTGGCTAATTCTCTTGCTGTTTAAAAATGTGGGATTCATTTTTGGTTTTATTTGACTTTTTCTTTCTTTCTTTCTTGGCATCACATTCCAGACTTTGGTTCTTGTTATGCCTTTCTTCACCCAATTGAAGATCCCTTCAGAAAACAATGCAAAAAAGAAAAGTAAAAATGCCTTCCCAAGCCTACCCACTACCTCCTGTTTATGCCTCCAGGGATTGCTTTAGCCATCCTTGCCACACTGCACTGGGTGTTCTCCTGCGGTTGTTTACTTGTTGTGACCTCTAAATCCTTTTCAGAATCACTCTTTTCCAGGATGTAGCACACTCCCCATACCCAATCCTGTAGATACAATGTGCTCCTTTTTCTTTAGCATGTGCCATGCCAAAAAGCATTTCATTTGAAGGAACTGCACTTTGTGCAAATGACTAGTGGTTCACACCCACAGGTGCCCTGTTCTCCTGATCTTTTATCAGTCTACCTGTTTTTGCCTCACCTGGAAATTTTTATCAGCTGTGCTTTTATAGCTTAGGAGTCATTGCTCTGAAATGCTGAATAATGTTGGGGGTTATTACAGTTTAACCTGAATCTTACTCTGGGTTCCTCTCATTGAAGATTCTCCAAGTAACATTTCTTCTGAGGGCTTCCATTAGTTATTAAGCCGTTCAACATGTGCTTTCATTGACAGAGATGGAATGCTATGCAGTTGGTACTAAGTTAAAAGTCTGTTAAAATTTCATTCTGGGATGAAACTTGGCATGTGAGATGAGGGCTCAGCAAGTTATGCTGAAAGTTAGGCTGTCCTCATGCAGCTTCTTGATGTTCAGATACAGCAGTGTGGGTATGGCTCCATTCGAGAGGCAAGAAGGAGCGAGGGCTGTGCCCAGTGTTCTGAGCCCTTGGTGGAAAATGCTGTAGGTACTGAGTGGCCTTATTGGGAGGACTGCCAGATGCCTCTCAATGCTCTTGCATTCAGCTTAGGGTATTTAAATTTATATAAGTCATCTGTTCTCATTCTTGCCAGTTTTATGTGGAAAGAAGTCCATCAAGCCCTTTCTATGCATTAGTTTAAACGGGTTAAGTGCTTGTAGAACTGTAAAGGGTATTACATGTGTACCCCTACGTTCGGTAAATCTGTGTGCTTAACAAAAAATGAAATCAGGTTTGTCTGTAACTTCCATGTGGCTGTGAATAAAATGCACCAGCCCTGGTGACTACAGGCAGATTGGGGAAGGTCTCCAAATGGAACTTTAAAAAGTCCCACATGCATTTTAGTGGATTACAGAAGTTAGTGCTGGATCTGAATTGTTCTTGTATCGTACATAGAGCATATGTATATGCTCTGTGGGCACTGACGCTGTACTCCCACAATCTTCTCTTGTTTGTACTAAAGCTCAAAGTAAAGCTTGATTTTCCTCAGCTGGTCTCCTCCTTTCATTTTTTAAAGTTGACAGGCTGAACCTAGAGGGGAAATCCTCAAAGTATAGCAGAACTGTAGGTATGATGAGATAGCAATGAAGAAGCTGTGCTGCTGTGGATGTGGGAGGTTGATGACTCCTATAAACATCTCAGTGTTTCTTTCTGATAGCTCAAGACATGATTTCTTTTTTTCCCTATGAGCTCTTAAGATATTTTGCACATTAAACAAACCCTGTTTTGTCTAGTAAGCCTGAAACATCTGCCTTTTATATTAGTTTCCAGATGACAAATGTTGAAGGGTTCTACAAGCAAGATGTATGGGTGACTGCAGTTGCTTCTGTCTAGCATATAGAACATTGTAAGATATGGATGAGAGGTGTGTGTGTAGTTATATTTTAATTGCAAGTAAAAGGAATATGTGGGTTTTATTTTGTCCCTAGAGCATGTAGAATTCACCAAAATTTGGCTGTAATGGATTAAGGGGAAAAAAGGAGGGAAAAAAAAAAGAATTAGAGTGTACAAGAGTGACCTAATTAAAAAATTAAATTTGAAAAAAGACTAATGGCTTGTAGCTATGGGATAATGGAATTCGGGACACTGGTGACTACACTTCATCCTAATCTTGCTTTTAATTGACAACAGGCATGTTTGTGCTTTATTATGGACGGACTTTGTGATCAATATACCTTTGTTGTGTGAAACATTCTTTTTATGAAGCCGTTAAGGAAAAAAAAAATAAAATAGGACTCATGTCCAGGGCTAAGATTTTCATTTGGATCTGTTTTCTTTTTATTCTGAGGGAAATTAACTCTGACTTAAACATTATTTTAAAAAAAAAGAAGTCTCCTCCCTCAAAAGGTGCCTACTTGCTATCAAAACACTTAAACTTCTTCCTGCTTGAACTACAACAAAGTGAGGACCAATATTTCTAGTGGACATTGTGTGGCAAGTTAATGTTATTCCCTGTGAAAATATTTAGGGTTGCAACCCTTTCTTCCTGTGTAGAGCAAAGGATTGGTTGGTTGGTTTGTTTGTTTGTTTTTGTTTTTTATCTGGCCCTTTGGGCATTAGTATGATACAAATAATTTAATTACCATAATGTATGGGTTGGAGAAGTTGTAACCGAATTTAAGTGATTTCAGTGTTGTAATGAGAGATAAAATTCATGAGTCCCAAGCCCACTCTCAGCTTGACAACTGAGCAAGGTAACTGGAGTGTTGCTTCACGTAGCAGCCATGATCTGAAACTCTTTCAGGAGAAGATTGCTTTACAAGGCAGTGCTTAATGATAAACCATTTGAAATAGCTTTTGTTTGTTTGTTTGTTTTAGCTTACTGTATTTTTTCACTCTCAAATTTAGTACTATTTTCTCATTTTTCTTGATGAAAGCGGCATTATATGTCTTAGCAGCTCATGTGTAAATTCAGTCCGTAAGCCCCTCCACCTTAAAAGTTCATATTAGATTTGGTGTGATACCATGTGCCTTGGGGAGCCTGAGTGATTTATTAAAATCCCCACCCTTCATCCCCTTCCAAATACGACAGTCAGAATTCAAAGTGAGAATAATTACAGCTATGCAGTTACAGCCGTTCTGAAAGACAGGGTAATATGAAGACTCCAGAGGAAATGTTAACAATTCTAATAGTTTTTCATGAAAGACAGAGAGACACTGTCAAACCAGAGGTTTAAACAAAGAATAGGTTGTTAAAAATAAAATATAAAAAAGACTTAAAGGCCATCAAGGGCCAGCTGAGCTGTAATACTGAGCGTAAGCATCCCAAATACTTCTTGTCTAAAACACTGATATCTTGCTAGCAAAATAAGACATGTCTATTATCTGCCCCACTAGATAAGTCATAGGGGGACAGCGAGGGAAGAAATGAATCTTTCACTACCTCTCTCTGAAATACTAAATTAAGGTTAGTGGCCACGTTTGACAAAGAGAAAGTGTTTTGTCTGTGCTGCACGTAGTGAACTATTAGTACGGCTGCTGCATTTATACAAACCGAATGGCACGCTATTGTCCGTCATCTTTGCCTTTCCTTTTTTTTACCCTCCTTCTGAATAATGCATGAAAAAAAATGATCACTTCATAATGCCACAAACTCACAGCAGGCAAAACTAATTCTACATTATATGAAAACAGATTTTATTTATTTAAGAGTAATATTTAAAGAGAACAACAACTTTTTTTGACACCAGCTGCTGGGAAATAAATAGAATATTTTATGACAGGAAAAAAAAATCCAAATGTGTTAAAAGCTGTTCCCGAGAGATGGATTGGAAAAATAAAACATAGAAATTGGGCAGATAAATTTAAACTTATCAGTTACTGATGTAATTGGAATCCTTAAGGGAGTGAAGGATAGTTGTCAGGAGGAAAGGAAAGTTAGGAGTGGGAAGTTGGGCAGGAGACAGTTTCTGGATGGCTGGTCTCCATGTGTCACTCAGGTGTCCTCAAGACCAGATGTTTTATTTCAAGTGCTGTTACATAACGAGCCAGCCTCCTTTCTTTCTTTCTTTCTTTCTGTCTTTCTGTCTTTCTTTCTCTAGTTTTTCCATATCTGACCTTCAGTTGTAAGTGGGAGGAAACATCGAAGGGCTGAGATACAAGGTAAAGCTGCAGCTTTCTTTTCCTTGAGGTGGCTTGTGAGTGCTTCAAGAAGAATTCTGGAGGAGGAGGAGAGAAAAAAAGGGAAAAAAAAAAAAAAAAAAACTCTGTTCTTGGCATCACGTGCTGCTTTTCCCCTCTGTGTAATCTTGTAACTGAACCTGGCTTGAAGATGGAATGGGTTCCTTGGGTTTCATGCAGCATGCATGAAATCCAAGGATCCATCCCTCCGTGGCTCCTGTGGCAAAAGGAGGAGGAGATGGAGAGCAAGAGAAAGCCTATGCCATCGTTGTAGCTGAAAAGCATTGGGACAAATGCCATCAGAATATAAATGCTGTTTATTGCATTTTCATTTAAAATTGTTTAACTTAAAAACTCTTAGTGACAGAGGGAATGTAAATCTGAGGCTGAGAGCCTGAGTCACCAGCAGAAGTTTATTATTGCTCCTGATAACAGCTGAATTCCAGCCTTCCTGCATGCTATAAAATGGGGCAATTTTGTCTGTTGTTGGCGCCATGTGCACTACTATCCTTATGGGCTTGTCAGCAGTTCAACTCTGAGCCCCTGTTGCTGTGGGTTTGGAACTTGACTGTTAAAATTTCATTCTGGGATGAAACTTGGCATGTGAGATGAGGGCTCAGCAAGTTATACTGAAAGTTAGGCTGTCCTCGTGCAGATTCTTGATATTCAGATACAGCAGGTGTGGATATGGCTCCATTCGAGAGGCAAGAAGGAGCGAGGGCTGTGCCCAGTGTTCTGAGCCCTTGGTGGAAAATGGTGTTGTAGGTGCTGAGTGGCCTTACTGGGAGGACTGCCACATGCCTCTCAACACTCTTGCATTCAGCTTAGGGTATTTAAATTTATATAACTCATCTGTTCTCATTCGTGCTAGTTTTACATGGCAAGAAATCCATCAAGCCCTTTCTGTGTGTTAGCTTGAACAGGGTAAGTGCATCGTTGTTTTGCTGCAAGTCAGGGTTTAAATACCATTTAACGTCTCCTTTTATTAAGTTCCCCTTTATTAGTTAATTTTGTATAGATCTTGGGCAATATGAAGCGCTTCAAGTATATAAAGTATATTGTTATTTAATACTTCTAGTCAAATTTCCCAAGAGGTGGATTTTAAGGCTGTAACATAGTTGTGACCACTGGGTGATTATACTGATGTGACCTTTGCTCCAACCCAATGTAGTTTGGTACAAAGCATACTGCAATCATGTGAAGAGCACTGTTTGGCAGTTTTGCGTGCTCCACTTCATCAAGGTATGTGGATCAGCAATTTATTTCTTTAATTTATTTTTGACACTCTGTTGATTTGCAAATTATTCAGAAGCTTTTCTGCAGTTACCATCTTGAAAATAATGCCATCAGGTTATTTTTGTTTTTGTAACTGGTCAAGGTGATCAGAGAGTGCCTTTACTACTGGAAATTGTTGAAAATCCTTTAAACAAAGCAAGAAAATAGTGCTAATGAGTTTGTGTATGTTTATAAGTACATAGGTCCAGACATGACATATAAAGTTGTTTTGGGAAAATGAACCTTTCTGTACATCAGATTCAAAAGCATGGGCAAAAGATTTGCAAGAAAAAAGGTCTGTTTGGGGTACAACAAGAGGCAAAGGACAAAAGCCACCATTAGTGGGTTAAAATTGAGATCCTGAGCTGTATGAAGAAGTGGTGAATGCCTTTTGCTGTAATGAATAAATACAAATGTTTGTTTGAAAGAAAATTTGTCCATGCTTTGCACATTCAATTTTGTATGTATTTTTCAGTACTTGTTCACTTGGGCATTTCATGCTTTACCTCAGTTCAAGTGATTAAAGAATGGCTCTAGAGGTGAAATTTGTCCAGTGAAACAAATTATTGTCTTATGCTGTCACAAGTTGGAAATAACTCTGGATTTTCATACAGATTTACAGAATTTTCATTCAGATTTCAGTGTTCTGGATTTGCACTACATATGTCTAGGATCAAAATATGGCCAGCAACATAAAATCAGGGAGTTCAACTTTGTGTTGCAAGGTAGCAGTTCATTGGCTTACACATTCTTTTGCTGAGGTCATTGGATCAGCCTATCCCTTCCTGAAAAAAAAACCACCAAAACATCACTATCTTAAAATCCGCCATTCTTGATACACGATTCTCATACCTGATCATGATTATCTCAGGGAAAATTGTTAAATACGGTCAAATGGGGATTTGCTACCAAGTATTTAAATGTCGTACTGCAGTAGGGATAAAAAATCCACGTGGCAAATGAGCAAGGAGGCTGAGTTCCATCATCTGGAACTAACTTTTGCTAAACTTTATATGAATTTAGGCACTGTTAGCAGAGCATGTGAAAGGTTAAGGGGATGCATAACTGATAGAGTTCTGCTCCATCAGTCTTTGAGGTCTCAGTTTAAAAAGCATCATTAACTCAGTGTTACCTTTCAGTGCCATTCTAAAATCTTTCATTTTAGAACGAGAGGCCTGTGTGCAGAATTTAAGAGGCTTATTCTCTTACACAGAAATAATGCTGCTAAGCTGCTAGAAATCTCAGCAGCTTAATATAAATGTTCAAATAAAAAGTTAGTATTTTAACTGTATAACCTTCAAATATAATTAATAATGAAATCCTAAGCAGGAGCCTAGGGGAAAGCATTTGGATTCTTTCTATTTGTGGAATAGGTGCAGGTCTCTAGTGTGCAGTTGAAAATAGGGACTAAATATGAGCTGATGATTTTGGAAATCACTGTGTGCTGCTGAATGCAGAGTTGGGAAATAAAGTAGAACACAGGAGAAAATGAAAGCAGAGAGGCCTGGGCCACCAACTTCATATTCAGAATTACCAACTTTTGTACCAGTCGGAAATACTCAGATGCAAAGCTTTTGGTCTCAGGATTAAATTGTGTTATTCTGCCAGCACAGGAGCCAGTTATTTGATTTGTCTTCGTACCCCGACCAGTGCCACCCAAATTATTATTATTATATAATCATGGGAAACAAAAATCACAGTGAGAGGGTGTGTTGTGACCACCTGTTGCACTACCCTGTTAATTCTTCTATCACAGCAAGATGCTTTCCAGAAATACTGCCTCCCAGAGAAAGAAGGTGTTGCTAGGAGCTGATCGAGTGATTGTGGTCAGATTTTAACTCAGAAAAGGCAGAAGGAAACCATCAGCTAATCAAGGGGCTTCTCAAAAGTGGCATGCGTTCTTCAGTACAGTCAGAATATGATTTCTCTTCTGGCACTTGCTGGGTTTGGAGTCTGTGAACCACTTTCACACTTGAAGAATGCATGAGAGGGCCACCAGTTTGCTCCTTGATATTGGTACTTAAGCTCTACTGCAGTGTTAGTTACGAACAGAAACTAGTTGATCGTGTGCCAAAATTTTGGCCTCAGTAACGAAATAAGCAGAGAGGAAAACTGTCTGCAGGTACTTTAAACATAAGGGATGTCTGAACCGTACTCTTCCAGAGTGCAGGTGGAAAAGGCAGATGCCTTCAAAATGACCGGTTATTTTCATTTTATTTTATTTTCCAACTCTTTAGGCAGCTTGCAGCACATGCTGCAGGCAGGATTAAGGTATAAATGAGGGTCAAGTTATGGGTTACTGCACTGAAATCTCTGGAGTCACATGATTGTAAAAAAGATGTGAGTAGAAAATGAAGATCTTTGTATCCAGTAATCAGCATTTACACGTTGCTGTCACACCATGAGACCTAAGGTATTGTA
The DNA here is from genome assembly GCF_016699485.2 of Gallus gallus. Lineage (NCBI taxonomy): Eukaryota > Metazoa > Chordata > Aves > Galliformes > Phasianidae > Gallus > Gallus gallus. The sequence continues at coordinate 82,632,873 of NC_052532.1, forward strand.
GTTATTTCCTGTATAGGTTGCCATTTTGGTGAGAGCTTCTAGAGAATTGATGGTATTAGCTAATGGAACAATCATACCACTTGTTGGAGAAGAAAAATATTTATAGACTTTTCATAGAAGACAAATGCCTGAAATGGCTGATGATGCCTTCAGATTGCTATATAGGCCTGAGGTCTTCTAAGCAACCCTTCCCAAGCGATGGTCATGTGTAAGTGCGCCTTATGCAATTAATGTGTTGCATACTTACTCTTTGATTTCTGAAGCTAGTAGCTGACCACTGTGAAGCTGTAGAAACTGAAATAAACTTCCAATCAATTTTTCTACTTAATCTAGATTCAGAATAATGTCCTTGAAATTTCAAGATGTTAGCAGATAAAAATACTGGATATCTAGAATGGTAGCAGATTCCCCTCACAGCGCATTTGAGAGTTTGATTTGAGAGCTTTCCTTAGCAAAGTTTGTTAAAGCTCATAGGGCATGCAGATTGTTCATCTTGGCCAAAATCAGATCTGGAATGCAGGTCGAGCCTTCTGACCTATTTAGCTGTTGATGAAAAGCAGAAGACTATTTATTTATTTATTGTCAATATGGTGCTTCTTGGTGATGTATGCTCTCCCTCCTCAGGAAGACTTCTACTCAGAAACTTTTTTTTTTTTTTTTTTTTAATCAAGACTTCAGAAGGTAGCAGAGGAAAATAATGCTTTTTCAAGAGTCTGCAAGAAATAATTTGTTCAATGAGCACAGGAATTCATGAATCTACTCACTTTACCAGTCTACTACTGGTTAGTGTTATGATTGAGTGACTTGCTGTTTAAGAAGTTATGAGCTGGCACTGAAGCATTTTTTTTTGTGTGCGTATTTGAGCTGTTTCTAAACCCATTGGTGTGCTGCTTCAACTGTGACCTGGTACTAACTGGTACTGCAGTTCTTGTCTTGGGAAATCTGTACTGTTTCTTCCTACCTGTTTTTTTCTGTTTGTTTGTTTTTCTTTAATGAAGCCTGTAGGACTCAGCTTTCTTTATTCAGGGCTCTACTCCTCTAGCATATTTGGTTGGAATTGGTAAATGTATTTAAAGTATTCCTAGGAACAAGATATTTCCAGACAGCATACATGTTTAGCCTTAAGGAAGCCAAGAGGAAAAACAACAACAACAAACAACAAAAACTGATATCCAGAGATGGATATCCTTAGTTACTCCAGGTTTAACCAGTGATTTGCTCTATGACCTTTGGCAAACCATTATTCTCTTTATGCTTTGTAAAAGATGATTGAATTGATCTGCTCATGGGATGAGGGCCATTTTCAGATTCCTGACTGGAAATATCAGGGTTCTGTGTTGCCAAATAACGAGAATGTAGAAGGTAATGATAAACAGGCTGTCAGTATTTTCTTAAGATATGCTAACATATATCTTGATAATGAGTCATACTGAAAGGCTTGAGCGGGTTCTTCTGGTTCAGTAACGCAGATGAAAATGTTTCCTGAATTAAGGAGAGCTTGGAGTATGGGCTGAACAGTCTGAAGAAAGGAGACCTATGGGCTGTTGCAGATTTTGAGAGGTTGACTTGAACATTAGCTTCCCATTGCTAAAAAGATCTTCCAGAAATAAGGAGAGATTTAATTCATTATGTACTAGCTATGACTTACTGCCAACTGAAACCTACCATAAGAGAAACGGACTATGTAAGTTTACTTACTTGGGATATGGTGGGGTGTTTGTTATGATTCTTCTTTTTTCCTTTCACTGGCATATCTGAAAGATCATCATCAAGGCATCCTTTTCATTCCTTTTATCTACTTGTAAGGTATGCTAGAGCCAATTCTTTCCGTGCCCCTTTTTCAAAGAAATAATTTTATTATTATTGATAATGAGATGCAGCATGGGATCAGTGTAGTGAGAAGTTGGGTATCAGCATCAGTTATAGCAAGCTCAAGTGCTCCTCAGGTTTTTACTGCCCAGACTATTGTTTCCACTTTATTTCTAGATTAGAAAAGCCTGTAACTTACTTGATGAAACTGATCCACTGCAGGGCTTGCCTTACAGCTTTCCAGCTGATACTCTAGGGGGGGAGGGGAGGGAGGGGATTTCAGCCCTGCTTCCCTGCAGCTGAGTACGTGCATGTGGCAGGGAATGGAACGTTACTGTGATGAGAGTGTTAGGAAGACTGGTAAATCAGGACAATTTAAAGCTTAAAAGCAAATCTTAGATGCTGATGTTCATTAACAATGCATATGGGCAATGATTAGTTTTTAGTTATTATTGACTATCACTAGATATTCAAACAATTTGTTCTTAACAACTGTATCCTACATTAGCTACAAATGTGCAGTACCACATAGTTCCTGCAGCCCGAAGTGGTCTTAGTCATCAAGGCTGAGGTCATCAAAGTTGAGAGCTCTTTCATGAGGGAAGTGGCTTCTTTATTCCCCATCTTCACTTGCTCTTTCTTGAGGTTTTTGTGCTTATCAGCCCTCTTGCCACGCAAAATGAGGGTAGTCTCATCTGCTCCCAACATTACCTTATTTTTAGGGCTAGCACTTTCCCTCTTCAGATTAATTTTCAGGATCACTCTGGTTCCAGCAGATATCTTTCCTGCCTGCTCTGTGTCATTTTTCTTATCTTACCGATTTTTGTACCCTTCACGTATTCCACTGTAACCTCTTTTCTGCAACCACAACACAAGTATCTGTTTGGCCCTTCGTAGTTACATCTTACCTACATAGAGGTGCCTAGCTGTATTACAAAATATTTGTGCATCGTACCCAGTTTTGCTTGTTGGTGTTATGGTATTATGAAATACTTGTATAATTATTTCAGTGACTGATTCCAGTGTACTTAGTCTGAGTTCAAGGCAAGCAAATATTTATATCCAGCCCAGCCTACTTCTAATTTAGGTGTGCAACAGCCTCTCCTTTGGCTTTCCCGAAAGGCAGAGCTTTCTGCTTCAGTCATGCCCTTTCATGGTATTTGTTTGATTCCTTCATGGTGGTGGAGAGTTCATCTTCACTGATGCCTCTCAGTACAGAACAGTGGCAGGACAGTGAGAATAACATATGTAGAGTTCTGCATAGAAGATGGCTTATTGTTCACGGCTTTTATGAGGCCATTGTGTAACCTCTCAGAGCTCATAGTGATTCTGATTAACCAAGTTTGTTATCCAAGTTAAAAGGTCACATGTATTAATTGCTCATACCGAGCTCAATTTCTGTATGAGCATCAGGTATGAAGCTGAGCATTCTGGTGCTTTCAGAATTTGCTGTAGTGCTTTGTAAAAAAGAAGATAGTGTTTTGTTTGCTTTGTTGTTTTCTGTTTTTGTTGTTCTTGTTCTGTGGTATGGAAAGTGGAGATGGAGGTGTTTCCTTTACGGGGCTCCGTGACGCTACCACCTTTTGCCCAGTTACTACTTGCCACATATGTTTTTCTATACTCTCTGATCCCCTCTACTGTGGGGAGTGAATATCAGCCAGCAAGCATACTGCAAGAAATCTCTGGGGTCATCTTTTAGAAGACAGATTTGACCCTGCCAAATTACATTTCATGATCTTTGTTGTTGTTGCTGTATTTTTTTTTTGTTCAGCTCAAGGCCCTGTTTTATTTTTACCAACATTTAATAGCTGAAGGCTAACTTGTCCCATTTGTCAGAAGATGGTGGTTGGGCTAGATGTTCTTGGAGGTCTTTTCCATCCTTGGTAATTCTATGATTTGTCAAAATAAGGTGAGAGATTGAAGCGTGACAATGACCATGTTAGGATGTCTCCAAAAGTTAGGTGTGAGGTCTTGACATGGGTAGCCCCTTCCTGCAGTGAACAAAAACAAAATGATCCTTGTCTGAGCATGTCTGTGGAAAGGAGCAGGGTGGGTAGGTGGGTGTGACAAGTGAGTTCACTACTGTGTGGTTCTCATAGTATTGCTTACACATTGTCAGTGTGCCATGATGCCTTTCTTAAATACGGAATGTAGTACCAACTATGAAGAAGTGGTTAAAAACTACAGAAGTTTTAGTTTGTAAAGGATCCTAGCCTGTATTTAAATGTCTTTGCATGGTTGTTTGTTGTAGGCCAAGCAGAAAAAACTGCTGTTTTAGTTCTCAGTGTACATCCCAATTGGCATGGCATTATGTAATGTAAGGAAGAACCATGCTGCTTGGTTGCAAGAAGAGATCCACAGTGATGATTCACTTCATTGTATTGTTTCTCTTTGCACTTGGCTCTAAACCTGAAGTGTATTGTTTTAGCTTTTAATCTTCCATTAATGGCACTGGTATTCTAGGGTGAGTGATTGTAACAGTTATCTGTAGGTGTTTCCCTGTCTGTAGCACTATTTTAATTCTTCTCGGATAGATGTGAGCTCTGTTTGAGATCTCTGCACTTTAATCTCCTTTTGAGAGAGTTCGGTATGATGAGAAAAAAAAAATCAGATTGTCATTCTCCTCAAAATTATTTGTCCAGTGTGGCTTATCTGCCTGTCTGACTATGACGGAATAATTTTTATTTTACTAGAGGAGCTCAAGAGATCCTTAAATGAGATGCCACCCCATATCAATTCCATACCAAAAGTTCTATTGTTTCTCTTATCAAGTTATGTCTTTTTCTGAGTATTTCTCCAGAACTTGCAGAAACTTAACAAAAATTATTTTGAGCTCTTGGAAGAGAAAAAAGCAGTTTCCTGTTCAATGCTTCCAACTGCAGAATTTAAAATAATGACCCATGTTCTGTTTCCAACAACTCAGAAGTTGTCCACGTACCTTTCAAGAAAATTGCCTCACAGATTTCGAAATGTAAGGGTACGGCGGATATAAAATAAGGAATCATTTTTAAAAGTTTTTACTTGAAGAAACTATTACAGCATTGTAACCTCAACTGTAACTTTCAAGTTGCCTTTGTAAGTTATATCTCATAATTTAAAAACATGAAATCTGCATTAAAAAAACCACAGCAATATTAACAATTGTTACGGGCCATATCCATCAGAGATGCATCCAAGCATACAAAAAAAAAAAAGGAGCAACTGCATTTCCTTTATATATGATATATAATATTATAAACAACAGCAACAAAAAAGTAGAAGTCTAATTTCTTATCACTTTCCTTCTTCACCCATCCCTGCTGTACTTAGTCTTTTCTGCCTCCTTTTCTTTTTTTTTTTCTCGACAGTACATTGCAGAAAATGAAAAAGACACACATTTTAATTTTTAGTGTTGCAAACTATCTTTACAGTCCTTTCCATTTTAATATTTCTGGCTTATGGCTTTCAAACAATTGCCATTTTACCTAAAAGGGCAACATGTTTACAGACTGTATGTGAAATCACTTTTGAGGGTAATGCGTTTCCTGAATATCTCTATTTTTAGTTCAGTGATAGCTCAAAGCTAAGAACCGTTCCCAATTGGCACTGTACTTGTGGGAACTTAAAGATAGGGCTCTTAATTTTTTCCTGATACGAACACATTTTAATGTGGGAGCCATTGTAGGAAATCTGAGACAATCCTCCTCTTATTCGGCACTGGGAAGCTTCTCGTCCCTCCAGGTTGGATTTCTGTAGTCCTCTATTTGAGATCCAACCACAACTAATTTCAGTGCAAAGTTAAATGTTGAATGCATTTTTGGTTGTCTTCCCACTACCGCAAATGCAGTTTAGCAATTGGGAATAAGGTGAACCAGAGCACTGTGACTAACCAGTTTTCTGCAGGCCATCAGTAGGAGTCCACCAATGGTACCCTACACATAGCAGGGGGGTTGAAACTAGATGATCATTGTGGTCCTTTTCAACCCAGGCCATTCTATGTGAATTAGCAAGCTGCTCTATGAGAAATGGTGGTAATGCATTACTATTCTGAAGTGTACTACAAGTTAACACTGACCTGGAAGATGTCATTAGTATTTTACTAAATATAATGAAACATGAATTTAATGGGCTATTATGTTTAAGCGGCCTTGGTACCATTTTACTTAATGCAGTAGGATTTTCTATGGCATACGGAGGTAGTTCTTCTATACAGGTTTACTGTATAGAACTTCTTCTTTTTGGACTTTATGTGGCTTAGAACAAAGGCGAAACAACTTTCTTCCTGTAATTCATCAATACAGTTATTTAGAGGGACCTTTATTTGTCTCCCTGGATGTCAGGCCCTTACTGTACTGGCTCTGTTTGTTAATGCAGACTTCCCATTCACTGAAGGCAGAGACAGCTACTACCTACAGTTCTGGGCTGTTTTGTATCATGGCTCAGGAGATGGTAAGTTCCTCTTTTGCCCAAACATGCGCTCCAGGCATAAATAGGAAGTACAAAGCTATTAACATTGTAGAGCATTGTTAAAAGATAAAAGCCTAAACTGGAAGACAAAAACGTGTGAGGGAAAGTCTCACTTAGGAGGATTTGCTACAGGGGACCTGGCAGCCTGACTCTTGAGCTCTGCTCCAGCCTCTCTCAATCTGCTGAGGGAATCATGTAGCTATAGTCAGCATTATTGTATTTGTTCACAGGAAAAGAAAGAGTGTTTCAAAACTGTTTCGAGGTTCAGGGAAAAAAGGCTGAATATGTTTGGAAATTTCTGCCTAGTCATTGTACAAACTGATTATAGAAACATTAAATGTAGTTGAAAACAAGCCTCCATTCAGCTGACATTAAATAATTCAGTATTTTATGTAACAGTCTTTAGTAAATACAGATGCATAGTAAGAATGTGTAGTTGTATACAATTCTTAAACTCTTGTTCTTTCTCTTACAACTATTGCTCCCAAATTTGGCTTCTTTTTACATTATTGTTTTTTCTGCTTCTACACACAACAACAATCTTTAAAGAGATTGCCACAGTGTGGAACAACTTTAGGAGTTTTGTTTCCTGGTAAGCTCAATATATTTTTGCAAGCACGTTTACTGTGGAAGGTAACAGTTCAGATTTAGTTCCTTACGTATTGCTTACTATCTTTGGGGGAAAGAGTGTGTAGTGCTCAGATACTTCATTTCAAATGGAGTTCCTCAGCAAAAGGAACTAGAAGAGAAGCTAAGCAACTATTTCATGATATACCCACTTCCGTTGTGTAATATTTGTAGAGAACATGATTTGGGAGTACTAAGATCTTTGGGGATGTGGAGCTGCAGGGAGGAGAAAGCTTTTTGGCCTTCGCAAGTTCCACTTAGTAAGTGCAGATACATCTCAGAGTTGTGATGACAAAATGTCTTGAAGAATCTCTGGTTTTATTCCCTTTAAGGTATAGTGAAGAACTGAAGAGTTAAGTTGTATAGTGTGTAAATGCTTCTATTTTTTTATTATTTTATTTGTGAATATTATTTTCACTGTCTTAGTAACTGGCCCTGATATATTTTTCTGGGCTTAGTGGCAATGCAAAGGCATTAGATCAAGAATGTTCCAAGATTCAGATTGGCTGGTATTTGCTTATATCACTGCAACTGAATGTTACCAGTTTTACAATGCTTTTTTTTGTTGTTCGGGAAATTTTGAAACAGCTTTGATTTCAAACATGAAACTTGGCAAGGGACTGATCCATAATGTGTTCTAATCACTTCTGGTATTTTGGAAAAGACTTGAAAATATTCCGTTATTAGTTTATTAGAAATCTGGTTGCCAATTGTGTATCTGAACTTTTCCTCCTCTTTACCTGACACAACACTGAAAGATAATTAGCATATGGTCTTGTAGTCCTTTCCCCAGTGTTAATGTTAACATGATGGAATTCAATTTTACACTTTGCTATATGTAGGATTTTTTTTTTTTTTACTGTTAAAAAACTTTTTAGACTGGTTTCAATTCTGTAGTCTTGCTGACCACCAGGGGGGTGCATTTGATTTCATCTGTTTTATTTAAAGATTCTAGAACAGGTTGAATACCCAAACTTTTTCTAATGATAATTCTAACGATAATAATATTAATTTCCTGCCTATTGGGGGTGGGTGGGTTTTTTGTTTGGGAGGTTGTTGTTAGTTTTATTTTGTTTTTATTGTTATTTTTATCTTCTTTGATGCAAATGGAGCCAGAGTGAATTGTAGTCTTGGAAATTTGAATAATTCGATCATTGCAGAAACCCTACTATTCTGAGCTCATGCATAGCATATACTCTTTATCATATGTATTTGGTGATAAATATTGCATTAGATAGAAGTGCGTGCATGCTATAGTCCCTGGAATAACTACAAAGGTAATCTGTATTGGACCAGCCCAACAGGATGCTTCGAATCCACTCCTGCAATATATTTAAATATATTTTGTCCCCAGAAAAAAAGTATCCATTCTTTTTACAGATTCATTTTAAACTTATTTAGTAATTGTGCTGATGCTTTAATTGTTGTTTTTGTTTTTGTAGGATGTGGCTTGCTACATAAAACTTTTTTGTTGTTTTTATTAATAGTGAAAGTAAATGGAAGGCTTTTCTCCGTTCTTTCAAATACTATTTCTCATTCTGATGGAGTGATCCGTTTGAATTGTTGCTGATATGTTTTTTTTTCTTTTTTTTTTTTTTTTTTTACTGTATTGTTTCCAGGAGAAAAAAAAATGGGATAGAGCTTTACTAAATCATAATGCAGGAGCTAAATTTTCTAGGACTTTTTTTATAGTCTCAGCTTGATCTCATTTTTACTTCTCATAGGATGGTATCTGATTAAGCAAGAGTTATCTGTGTTGATTTCACTGGGACATACCTGAAAGCTCACACTAGTGTTACATTGAGGATTTATGATACAGTCTAAAGGTCTCAAAGTCCTTTGGTGTTAAATTTTCAAAGATTTTGGAGATGGATGTAACTGGGGAGAGGTTAGTAGCATTATTCCTGGAACTTTGACCCTTGATAGAGTGTACTATAACATATTGTTCGGTATCCTTCTTAGGCCTTGAGCTTAATATGGCAGTTACATAAACTGAAATGATGTGAAATTTCTCGGCATGGTTTGTGTGTGACATTGTGCAAGATGAAGCTGGTTTTGGACTTCAGGTCAGCGGCCTGCTGGCAAAAGTATGTAATGTGCCTAAGTAAAAGTGTGTATTGATTTTTGTTTGTACACATGATAGAATAAACTTACTCCATGCATAATGTGGAAGAGTCCTGATACTACTATTGGTGCACCTGCTTGTGTGAATTCCTCACTTCATTTTCTATTACCTGTGCTTTCCAGTAAAAGATAACATGGCCCACCTTACCTGTCAAAATCCCAAGATGTCTCCAAGGTGCTTGGTGGGCCTGCAGTGGAAAGTTCCAAGGAACTTTCACTCCTTGGAATGACATTCAAGGAACATTGCTTGCTGTTGCTACTCTGACGGGTAATAGAAGGGTAGTGCCACTTCTCATTCTCTCTATTCCTCCACCATCAAGAACTACAATTTCAGGTCTCTGTTGCTACCACTGCCCTCCTTGTCTTTTTCTCTTTTTTTTTTTTTTTTTTTTTGAGGATTGTCCCACCTTCATCCAAACTCTCTGTGCAGCAAAGCAAGGGAAATGGAAGCTCTGCAGGTGTGTTACAAGAGGTGGATTCTCACAGGGCAGATAAGGCAGCTGTCTGAGGGAGGAAGGAGGATTATTAAATCCTGAGAGAAGAACAAAGGCCCCAAAAACATAGGTGATGGGATGTTGAAAAGGAGCCAGGCTGCAGGATGCAGTCTGATGACATCAGATTGCCTGGTAATAGACCATTAAAGAGAAGTTAAGAGTTGGAATCAACAATTTTCCAAAGTTTCTTAGGGTGGAAAACATACAACCTTTACTCATTCAATTTGCTTTTGTTGCCTCAGGAAGGATGACAACAAAATAACAGAAGTTAGTTTGCCCTCATTTTTGTAGCGGCACAAGTAATTTGGAGCTGTGTTATCTATGCAAGGGAAAAGAACACTACTGCATTAGTAAGAGACAAAAGATATAGTGAACAGCATGCCTTGCTGCTATTATGGAGCTTGTCCTGAAAATATTCAACTGTCACCTTTAATTGCTCAATTCTTAGAGATATTGAAAATTCAGAAAGAAGAATTATCTCTTTGATCTCCTCTGTCATATGTCCTATGAAAAGAAAAACCACATGGCAATACACATACATTTCATCTCAGTATAATGCCTTTCATCCAAGATCTTGCCCTTTCATGGATAAGGGTCAGACTGAACTTCTTCAAGGCAAGTCTTTGATGGAAGCAAAGGGGAGAGGAAGTTGCCCACTACACAGCAAGTGTTATGTGCACGTAGTGTCTCAGTGGGGACAGCTCAGTGTTGCATCTTGTACCACAAATCAGCAATGGCTTTCACTGTTCAGGGGAATGAAAATTCAAGATGACAATTGAAGAAGGAGTGTCCACAGTGGCTGCAACTTGCTTTTTAGTTTGTTTTGTAAGGGAACAAATTTTGCAACTAGACTGGAGTAATGTGACATAGGCATATATTCACATAATGAGAACCTTGTATTTCCAAATTTTGTGTGAGTATTCAGTAACATTTTTGAATGTTAAGATACATTAATACTGCATTGCTCTGGCTAGTTCGAATCTTCATTATTCGGACCTTACAGTTTTGATCCTTAAAACCCTTTCACACTGGACACACATCTTATTTCTGAATCACCAATTTTGACTGCTGTCAACATTTACATTCATTTTTCTGTTTCTTAATGAATCAGTTTAAGGTTAGTAATCCTAGCCTCATTGCAAGGCATCAGAGTAGATTCTCCTTTCTATTCTTATCTAATACAATTGTTTAATAACTCATTGCTTCCTATCTGTCAGACAGTTCTTATCCACCTCATTGTATTATTATCCAGACCATAATTCTCTAGTCTCTCTATGAGCTTCCTGTGTGGTACTGTGTCAAAGGCCTTGCTAAAATCCAAACAAATTATATCCGCCACATTTCCTTTATCCGCCCAGTTTGTCACTGCACTGAAATACCTATCACAATGAAACATTTATTGATGTAAGTTTCTGTGTTAAACCAGAATAAATGTGAAGGTTCTGCTGTGATTATACGATAGAGCCTGCTTCTTAACAGGTATTATCATTTTACGCACTAAAGATAATTTGAGCCAAGGGAGATGATACCATTCAACAGGAGCAGTGAGGCTGTGCAGATCAAAGCATTATGAACCTTGAAAAGAACTGGGAGAAGCTTATATGCTACAATAACTTGCAAAGGGTATAAGCAAAGTCCTTGAGCTACCTTCCAAGAAATGATCTGTGATTGTCAGCTCCAGTTCTAAAAAGACAGGGATCTACTGGAAGGAGTCCAGCAGAGGGCCACAAAGATGATGAAGGGCCTGGAGAATCTCCCGTATGAAGAAAGGCTGAGTAACCTGGGTCTGTTCAGTCCGGGGAAAGAAGGACTGAGAGAGGATCTGATTAACGTTTATAAATATCTGAAGGGAGGTGGGAGGCAAATGGATGAGGCCCAGCTCTTCTCAGTGGTGTGTAGTGATAAAACAAGGGGCAGTGGTCTAAAACTTGAACAGTGGAAGTTCCATACAAACATGTGGAAGAACTTCTTTACGGTAAGGATGATGGAGCACTGGGAAAGGTTGCCCAGAGGTTGTGTAGTCTCCTTCTATGGAGATAGGCAAGACCTGTCTGGACACCTACCTGTGCGACCTATTGTAGGGTACCTGCTTTAGCAGAGGAGTTGGACTTGATGATCTGTCGAGGTACCTTCCAGCCCTTGAGATTCTGTGACTCAGAGCTGCTTCACAAGAAGCTGTATCTTTAGAGGAAGAATTGTTTGGGCAAGGCCTCAGGCAAGCTGCGTGCTGTCACTGTTCCTGTTCCTTGAGAACATAAACAGGATTTAGGGACAGCTTGTGCAAGAAAACAGTTGGAATGGGGAATATCATCATTTCCAGTAGCAAACTTGATTACCATAATCACCCCTGCATAGGAGGAAAGCTTCATGAGATATTTTGCAGAATGATGGGTCCCACCTGGCTCATACACAACTACCAGTGAAACTGCACTTCAGGAGTCCAGCTCTGGTCTTAAGTGCAGTTACAAGGAGACTAACTCTTCACTGCGTTGACAAGTTCAGCTACTAACATGCTTTTACAGCTGGATTTCTCAAGTACTTCTTGCTTACTCTATTAGTAGGAATAAATGAAGGGGGTGGGCTGTGCTATTAAAGAATCCAACGCATTTAGCAGTTACAAGAGCCCCTGTAGTGAAATTGCATACAGTGTGAATTTTGAAGTGACCACTAGGGTTGATAATGTGTCATAGCTTCTGTGTTTGAGTCTCTAACTTTCTGAAACCTGAATTTCAAGGAGTGTTTGTCTTATCCCGTGGGCAGTATTTTTCATACACGAATGAAAACAGTTCAAATGGTTTTTGGGGGAGGGGAATGAAAAACAGTCAAAAATACACCTTTTTCCTTATTAAACTTATTTTCTAAATGAAACAAGCATAGCTTAGAAGTTGAAGTTTGTAGTGGAGACAGTCTTCTCTGGGAAAGTAAACTCAATAGGTGGATGCCGTAAGGAAGAGGAAATCTCTGTGGTATGCAGCTTTGCAGTGAGCTAATAACAGATGCAAGTTTATCATATTGACAAAGAAACCTTCAGTCTGCTTTTTTTTTTTTTTTTTTTTTTTTTTCTTCCCTAGTGGCAGGGTATCTTGTTCCTAGCACAGTGCCATAGGTTGTCTTCTACTCCAGCTCTCCTGAACCACAGAACCCAGGTTTCTCCCACCTGCAGCCCTGTGAGCCAGGAGCTGCAGTCCTGGATTAGGTTTATCTAAAGCTCAGCTCCATAGTTGATAGTGGGGCTGCATCTGGCACTGTTGCTATACTGTGTAAATGGCCATGAGTTGAAAGACAGAATTGGAAATGTGCAAAGCTCGTGTGTACTTTTTAAAATGTACAGTTTTCCAATTCAGAAGGACAAACCTGTTTGGGAGGATTCTTTAAGCACAGGCACTACTTTTTGTTCTTTTGTTTACACTATCCCCTCAAGACAAATGACTGACACAAAATGAACCTCTCTATAGAGAAAAGACTCTTTGGAATAGTATCAACTGAAAGATATTCACCTTGAAAAGCAAAAGTGATGTAATGCTGTGTCTACATTATTAAGGTTTATACTTCTGCATTACTAATAAGCCTGGACAGACCGTTGTGCTGATGTGCCTATACCAGTTCCAATTTCAAAGTTTGCTTGTTTGTTGTGACATGGTGAGCCTGTACAGCGTAGATCTCCTCTGATTCCTGTGACAAAATCAGTCCATGACTTTGTTTGTGTTTTCAGTTATAAAAGGCCAGAAAGTAATCTGGACCATACCCTAAGTCATCATTTGAATTCTAAAATCGTAATGAGTTCTCTTGACTGCTCTCTGAGCTTATTTGAAAATTCTCTTCAAATTAATGGGTTTTCTTTCTTTGGTTCTTGAAAGGGGCTTTCTTAATATAATAAGATATTTTTTTCAGTGAGTAAGGACATCCTTATTTCACTTTCTGTGAGTAGTTATTTGGGTACTGTCTTCATCATTGATTCGCAGTTCTAGAAGTGAGAAGTATGATCTGATCAAGTACTTTGAAAACGATCAGTTGATTGATGTTGTAAATTCCATGTAGAAAACGGAACAGATGTCAATAAATGTTGTACTATATTTTCTCCTACCCTTTTCTCTTCTCTCTCCCCATAACTAATCCACTGCATGTGATTCTCATTAACCTTCTCCAGTTGACATCAGGTATTCAAGACAAATCAAGCCCTTACAGAACTTCCTTGCTGCCAAGAAGCAGTTTGCAAAAGGCTAAAATGTTCTGAAATGTTTTCTAGTAACAAATGATTTTTTTTCTTAATTTTTAGATTGAGTGAATGTGGCTCATCCAAAAATGGTGAACTAGATAACCATTGCCAGACAGACATTGCAGGGTCAGGTGCCTATAGTTCATGGAATATTGCTGATGTGACTTCAGTCATGTCCAGTCAGTAGCTTTGCTCTCACGTTTTTCAGGCTCTGCATAAATTTAATGGCAAGCAAAAATCATGAAAAAAAAACCATCAAAACACGTTTACCTTTCTGTGATTTGTTTTTGAAGCATTTATTGAGAGCCAACACTTGCCCTCCTGTTAACCCCACTCCTCCAAGGTACCTAATTTTCATACTCATCATTCCTGTAATTCCACTTCCTGGGTTTTTCCCAAGCAAAAGTTCACGGGCAGTTCTCAAGCCAGGTTCCCTGCTTTTCTCAAGGGGTACAGGGCTCTCCTTTAAGATAGGAGGGCTGACTTGTGCTAGCCATCTGGCTAAGAAACCATCTCCTTTTCAACCTCCTGCTCATATGTACATATGTCTAAGTTATTCATTTTGAGACCATGAATTTCTTAGATTGTAAACTGAAAGATATGATTAAGATTGCAGTGATTGGTATTCTGTGTTTAACGGGGCTTTCTGTAGGTTGTGCTTTGGGTTTAACTCCAACCTGCAGCTGAAGCAGCTTCTTGCAGCACTCTGGCTCTGTGTGCTCTATGTCAGATATTGTGATAACTCCAGCTTTTCACTGCAGTTTTTCAAGATGGCAGCTGAAACAGTGTCGTGAAGTTCCATTTCCTTTAGTTGGTGGCTCATAGGGTGAGCCAGCTATGCCTGCTTCAAGGAGAGGGAGGGCTACATCTGCAAGCGCTGTGCCCTGCTGCTCAGCTCAAATGGCAGCACTACATGTTGCCTTCCCTTGTTTTCCTATTCAATTAGAAGAATGTGCGCAGAGCAGGAGGGACTTTGGGGTAACGCTGCTTGTAGAACACGCTGATGAACAGCTGTCAGGAAAGAGAAGGGGCTGCACCTTCACTGTTTCATGGGAGAGGGCAAAATGCTTCTTCATTCTCAACAAGAAAAATGGTTATTTTGGACAAAATTTGCTGTGATCAAGTCCAAGAACCAATTTCCTATTTAGGTCATCAGAAAAGGGCTTCAGTGGTGCAGTCTGTATGCTGGCTCTCTGTACGAGGATACATTTCACCCTCAGTGAATGCTCTTTGTTTTCTCAGTTGAGGCCAGTTTTTTATTGCATTCATTAAAAGAAATAACTCTGGCTTGCAAATGCCACTGCCCCTGTCCTTCCCAGCTGGCAAGCCAGCATTACGGTCCTTAAGATTTTAGAAAAGGGGGTAAAATTGAAAGGGGAAGGAAAAGAAAAATGGAAGTTCGGAGGCTAAAGCTGTTGTCACTAACTTGACAGTTGTGCTGTTGCCTGATTCTGATGGGCTTGCAATTTCTTTGGCTGGATCTCTTCCCCATTCCTCTGTATGGCGTCCTAGATGCTGATCAGAAGAGAGAAGGGAAGTTATGTAATGTAAAGATTGTGCTGTGCAGGTGTTGTCCTAGGAAATCTGGGTGTGAAATCTTGTTCCTTTCAGTTCAGTGCTAAAGGTTTCATTCACTGTGCATGAGATTTGGTGATGCTTGTTGTGCTCTCCCTTTCAATGTTGCCTGCTTTAATATAGCTCATTTCAACAGAGTTAGGTCTAAAAACTGAGCTCACTTGTGTTTGTAGGATACATATATGTATGAGCATGTTTGCACGGTGGCGTATCACATGATAGAGCACATTTCTTGCTAACATTTCTGGGGAAAGAATGGGGAGGATTATATAACACTGAAGCCTGAAGAGCTGTTTTGAGTTTATGTTGGGTTTTGTTTTGGTTTGCTTTTTGTTTTACTCACGGGGGATCAAAAATAAAACTTCAGAGAGGAATTGCCCCCAGACTGTGGGATGTTTGAAATCAGTAATAGATTAGTGTCCAGAATTTATTTGCAGCTCACTCTCAGTATGCAACAGTGAGGAAAATAGCTTTGACATTGAATGGGGCAGATTAGGAAAGTTCTGCTGTCATCTTTTAAAAATTAAATTTGAGCAAGTTTTGATTTGTTTCTTTAATGAGTTGCTGCTACGTTGCGTGTGTCAGTATATGTAGCTATATGGTTTGTTATTATGAGGTCAAATCCTGACAACTCACTGCAAAATAGTTTTAATTTATTATTAATATTTTCGTTATTCTCACTTCTCCTGGTTTTGGAGCCTTTATAATTAGATATAATTAAAACCACAGGTTTATCATTCCACTCTAACATTTAAACTCGTATTTATGGTGTAACCCCCGGAGTTTTATTGTCATTCCAACTGTATTTTGAAAAAAAGAAAAAAAAAAAAAAAAGCTTTTTTGCATTTACTCAACTGCTTTGTCTGTAACTACCACATCTTAATCATTTGTTTTGCACAGTAAAATGACATTTTGTTTTACACGGTACGAAGCCTTACAGGTTTCAGAGTAGCTATTTCATATCCCTTAACAAATGAGTGCAAGGGACCTTTTGCCTCGTGCACTTTAAAAACAGCTTTCCTCTTTTGGAACTTGTCTTTCTGCTCCTCCATGCAACAGTCTGAAGTGCTACATGCTGGAGAGCTGATTTGTACAAAAAATGTTGGCTAGCATTATGTAAAACCACCATTTTCCCTTTTGGTGCCTGTGTTCTGGTCCTAGCAGTGCCCTTGTTTTACAGAAATTAACGTTTTCCCCCTCACGGTCATTGATACGTGATGGTGTTTTTCTGTCTTCTTTAATTGTGTTGCTTTTTTTTCTTTTTCCATTAGTATAAGGTTGATTGTTAAAATTAAGTGGCAGAAGGCTTCTTTCCAAGTTATTCAGATATGTTTTTCTTTTTTTTTTTTTTTTCTGTAGAAATATATTTTGCTACTCTCAATTGCCTTTTTCCCCTTCTTCTTTCATTGTAAAATACTCCGGGAAGAGCTTCTTTTAACCAAAAAAAGAAAAAAGTAGAAGAAGAAAAAAAAAAAGGCTACGCTTGACTGATAATGCATTGCTTTGGATGGTGAAACATTATGAAAGTTTAATTTTTAATTAAATCTGAAATACCAATTATAACTGAAAGAGATTTTAACCTGTTTCTTTTCAGACTGCCTGAAGTTACACTGTAGATGCTGAAATCACTGCACCTTAAAAACAAAAAGATTAAGCTGCACTGCATTCTTGTAAGTAAAAGCTTTTCCGGTACCTTTTGTCAGTATTTTTCCTCACTACACATCCAAAGTGTTAGCACAGTAACTGCTCTTGGATAAAGGTCAAAGTCCCCTTGAATAGGATTTAGAAGTTCAAAGGATGTTTTATTTAAAAATTAGAACTAAACTTGAATCTTTCAGATCTTTAATTTCAGACCCCTGAATAGATCTTTCTTTTTCGCTTTGATTTGATTATTATTAGGAATAGTGTGTGTCTGTTGACGTACGGCTCCTGTGGCTTTGTCAGCAAGGATTTCTGCACTTTGGAGTAGAGATAATAGAAAATAGCAGAAGGTTCCTCATAGCATAAAATACAGTTTGCTCTCTTTTTTTGTTGTCGTAATAAAATGTTGTCCCTTGTATAAGAAAAAGATGGAATGTCTTTCTAATGACATCACAGGAGGCTTCGGCTGCTTTAGGACATGGATGAAGGCAGAGATGCCTTATTCATCTGTGCCGCGATACAACAAAACAGTCAAAATAATGTCTTGTGTCTCTCAGTAAGAAAGCAGCCTCTTTCTAAGGGCTTAGTTATTCCATAAATGCAAGGCACATCGTACATCTACCCTTATTTAGAATGTGTTCACTGAATATGTTTGGGTAAATAATTAAGATTTGGAACTTCTGTGGGTGAAGAACAAGTGAGTAAAAGAGGACTTGGAAGTGCTGTAGATTCAGATACTCCAAATTTAACAAAATAATATATGAGTAAAAATCCAAGAGTTTGAAGATAGAAAGAATTGATTTTTTAGTTTGACAGCGCAAAGCTGTGGAGTATGACAAAGCAAAGTCAGTTTGTTTTCTTCTCTGAGATCAAAATGTACAGTCTGTAATGAAATCCAGCGTCTCTTTCCAAAGTGATTCTTTCGTACTTTCAGTATTAAAATATTTTAACTATTCCATTGTTGTTTTTTTTTTTTTTAACTCTCTGTCCCCCCAACTTTTTTTTCCTTCAAATTGTGTTTTAACGATTTAGTTTAAACTAGCTGAAGGGTACAGTACACTGTGGGCAGCTAATGCATGCCCCTTCCAGTGTGGAACACCAAGCATGACTCAGGCAGGCAGATTGTGCCATTCTGGCTCAGCTCCATTGTGTTTTTACATTACTGGGAAGGGCCGTGCCATTGTGTTGCTTAAATATTGTGCATTAACTGCAGGCTGTGGCTAGTGAATTGTATTTAACATTTTCTCCTCATCATGACTGAATATCTGCCATGAGCAGCTTCCCTGGCCATGAGAGGTTAACCTTGCAATTTGAGGGATGACCTGAAGTGGTGAACTTGTTGGGTCCAGCAACAATTCAAACGGAGGTGTTAGGAGCAAGGGGGAAAGTTAGTGGACATTTGTAAATCTCAGAGTACTGAGTATCAAAGTTGTCTGTCTTTTTTTTTTTTGTGTGTGTGTGAATAACCAGGAGAAATTTTATTGGAAACCAATAGTAATTCTCTTTCCATAATGCAACAGCAGAGTGAGAACTGAATTAAAGCATGTTGTTTGAATCCTTGGAATCCAGATAGTCAGTAAGTCCTGGATGCAAATGCCCTAATGCAAAATATCAGGTAGCGATATATGGACCTCATGGATGACACTGGAATGGGCTTTTTCAGTGAAGGAAGAAATGGGAATCTAAGAGGAGGAGTAAGTACACAAGTGCAGAACTCACATGCAGGAAAATAATAATAAAAAAAAAACATGTAAAGAGTGGCAAGCAAATCAAGGCAGAAATACTGTATAGCTTGCTCCAGATAAGAGTAAATCAAGGGCTGAACTGGAAATGGAGCAGGAGATCGTGACTCCATCTCTTTTCTGTTCAATTCTTCTTTATGTTCCCCGAGGTAGAGATCCAAGCATCTAATCTTTGAATTTCTTGTTTCATTTGTTTTATTTCCCCAATAATACCCCATCTGTAAACTCCTAGCTGCTCTTAAATTGCGTAGCCTTGGCATACGGCCTGTAATAGAGACAAATAAGTTGGGGGAACTTGTTATGTATGCAGATGTATGCTGTAAAATGAGACTGTGATTCTTACTATACCTTGTGTTCATGTAACTATAGGAGCACCCTTGTTATAGACAATAATATGCTTTAAGAATTTATTTTCTTTCAGATGTGTGTTTACTGTAATCAGGTGTCTCTAATTCTGAGATCTTTAATGACGTAAACTTTCAAGTATGACTTTCTTGTGTTAACCTGAAAACAGTAAAAAGAAAGAAAGCAAGCTATGCTTTGCTAGTTTTCTATTAGAGATCAGGATTGTTTTAGTTGAAGGGTGGAACCTTGTTTTAGGTAGAGATAACCTTAAAATAAGTCGTTAATAGAAAAAGGGGCCAAATTTTCAGCTGTTATAAAAATATACTTGGCTTAATAAATGGCGCTACAGGAAAATACAGATTCACAACACGTGAACATCTGGCAGGCAGCTGCTCAAGAACACAGCCTTGAAAATGTAGTGCAGGCATGCTCTTAATGGGAAAGGTCTGTGGGCTTGATTCTTTTTATGTTGGGTGGTCAGATCAGCTTTGTACTAAAATTATGTGGATTAATAGGCAAGTAGATCCACTGAGAACCATGAGTCTACTCAAATACTTAACTTTAAAGATGTTCTTAAGTACTTCACTATTTGCAATTAGCCCAAAATAGGATTAAGTCCAGTAAGAGGAGTTAGTTACCTCTGCTGACGTTCAACATGTATTTGATTTTAGAACTGGACAGTGGGGAAAGCACATTTTCTGTGGAAGAAAATAAATTCTGTACTCACAACCTGAAGACTTATACAAGAGATGCACTGAATGTGCTTTGAAAGTAATGGTTTTAGTTACAGCTGTCTGACTCTAGGTGCCATTGGCTGAGGCCAACAGGAACATACAACACGTTAAAAAAAAAAAAACAAAAAACGTTTTTTTCAATTTCAATCTTACATGCCCTTGTGGTCTGATTACTGACCAAGAGGTCTGGAGTTTGAATTTTGGTGAATGCTGGCCCATTGAGTGGCTCTGGACAAATCATTTAACTTCTCTGCATCTTGTTTAGCAGATCAGTTTTTCAATCTGGTTACAACTTCAATACTGATACAGCTCTGTGAACATTTTTGAGTTTGTTTTTGCAAAGCTCTTAGAGGAAAAATAGTAACCATTGTTATCATTAATAAGTGTACTTTGTAGACAAAACACGAGGGACAGAGATACAGTCACTCACAGAGGTGATCTTTCACAACTCACTTGTGCCTTTGTTTAATTCCATCACTCAAAGGTATCAAGGCCAACTCCAATTTATAGAAGTATTTCTCATGTCACTCTCCCCACTGTTGAGTATTTTATTGTTTGTGTTCTCTCTCCATCTGTTTTTTTGCTACTTTCCTCCATGCTGAATTAACCTTGCATACCAAACCTTATTCCCCCCCCCCCCCCTTTTTTTTGTATTATGCAGCAGAGACATTCATATAGCCTCAAAATTACAGAGAACAAATTCATTTTGTCTACTGATTGTTTACTGATGATGTATGGAACAGACAGAAGACAGTTTGAATTTTCATAAGTTCAATTGAGCTTGCAGGCTTAAGGAAAGGAACAGGCAGAACCCAAGCCAATGTGACACAGTAAGCTGGCATCCCAGAGTGCATGCAGCATGTGCAGCGTCAGGATGTCAAGGCTATACAGGGCTTCGTCCGTCAAAGCAGTGCTTTTAAATGAAGGAAGAATTTTGAAGCAACAAACAAGCTACCCCACCATGTTCTTCACAACACAGGGGTCCTCGTGTTTCCTGATGGATACGGGATCTGTCCTTTCCTCCTATACTTTGCTGTTTTAACTAGAATTGTGTGTCTAATGTGAGTGTTGTTGAGCCTTGCACATTCCTAGTTGCTATTCCTCTGACAGAATTTGAACCCTGAATAGTTCACTAAGACCTTTTTGGATGCAGAAATAGTAGCTGTGCTGGAGAAGACATGTTTGAATGTGAAATACGTGTATAAGTATGCTTCTTTGAAGAAATATAAGTGTCTTGGGGCTGGCTGTCACTGAGGAATTGTGTTAGCACTAACAAAGAGAATTAATTTTGCCTTTTCCCCCCTCCTATACCAAGGCATTAATCCAGAAACTCATGGGGATAAATTCTGCCCTGATTTCTACCTGTGGAACCCCAGTGGAAACAGAGAGAGGTCATAAATGTTTGTCAAAGCAAAAATTGTCCTAGTGTTAAAATTTTGAGGAAGTAGAAACTGGTTGATTGTTACCAGGGTCAGGGGTATGAGGCTACATAGAAGCTCTGCATGGCATCGTATGCTTCCAAAAATGTTCTTTTTATTGTATATATTAAGCAGAAAAAAAAAAATCCAGTGAGTGAAAAGTTATAACCAGGAGCACAGTGATTAATTGTTCTTAGTGTCCTCTGGGAGAAAGACCCGAAGAAATCAGTTCAGTGAGCAGTGAAAATTACCAAGGTACATATTAAGAACCATGTTCTGCCTGTGTAGGCAGTAAAACCCTGGGACACACTACCTCTAGGTACTTTGGAAACAGGGGAAGTTTCTTTTTGAAGGAATGGGTTGGAAAACTACCTCAGTAGTGTGCCGTAAGACGGGGCGAGATGAGTTTTGTTATTCTCTTGCATTTCTCTGATTCAGCATACCATTTGGAAATGTTGGTATGTGGCTAGTACATTCCTGATTAATAAAGCTTAATGTTCCCAAAAGATCCCTAGGGTTCTCATTTTTCCATCCTCTCATAACTAAAACCGTACTGTCTCTTCAAAGATTTCAGTGGGCTGCCAGTGTTCTGTTCTGACCCTTCTTTATTTTAAGAGAAAAGACAGGGGAGGGTATCATACACACGCCAAAGGACAGATGTTTGGTTGTTGTGCATCTGTATGGTTTCTTGACAGGCAGTGTATTAATCCTGATTAGATTCAGTTCCTGTTTTTGAAAATTTGGATGAATTGAAACAGTCCAGGTATAGTCTGGTACAAAGGCCCATGACAAAGATTATGGAGATAGTTTAAAGGTGCAAGTATGTAATGGGACTGGAGTAAAGCTTTGTGCAAAAAGCAGTTTCTCAGGAGATAATGAGCTTTCAGTTTTCTGAATTTTCATGCAAACATTCTTGAAAAATATTTTCACTTTATGAAACTGCCAACCTCAGAGTGCAGTTGGCCAGCCTGATAACATTTCTAGTTCTCAGGTTGGTTTTAATCAGTCCTGTTCACAATGTAGCGTAGAGAAGAGTTGGGAATGATTGTCAGTCAAGTCTATCACCTTTTTTGTTGTTATTTTGCAAAAACACTGGGGTCGTGCTTTTTCTAGTTCTGTATGTTGAGACCATCAATTGTAGTGTACAGAAGAATAGAACTCTGACTTTTATTGCATGTGGCAGCTCTTGGTTTTGCAGAATAGTGGCCACAATAGATAAAGATAGGAAAATGGCTTTCTAATGTGTGGTTGTTTTGGTATATAAAGGAGTATGGTTGTGAGTTACTCATATTAAAAAGACATGGGAATATCAGCACTGATTCCCTGAGTAGCACTACTGGAGTAAGTTGTAAAACACTTCAGTATTTCAGTACCTGAAGATGTAGGAGTGGAAAATCTCTAACTCCATTTATCGAAGAACTTGCTGATATAACTTCAAGACAAAGGAGAGACCACAGATCATTGAGCACATATCAAGATTATAAAGACACTATTATAAATATTATAAAGACCAAAGATAAAAAGAGCAACACAGGCCTGGCCTTTTCTGGTTCCTGGTACTCTTATTTTCTTCTATCCAAAATGAGATTCTTCAGCTAAATCAGTATATAACGGGAGGAACTCCACAGAAAAGCATTGTGGTTATTCCATATTTACATCAGTGCCCTTGGGGAGACTCTCACTGAATCATTTTAAATTCCAGCATCTGATGTAGGACAGTCTGATGAATGTAAGATACCAAAAAATTCTGATCTGTTTTCTTCATTAGTGTAAGTGGTCTAGCTCTGAATTTTACGATCGAGTATCTAGTTCTTCTTATTGCCCTCTTTCCCGTCATTGCCCCTGCATCTAAATAATAGATTAGAACAGATTTTAATTTCAGTTGTGTCAAAATTGATCTATTGTTTTCAACAGTTTCCACTGGCACAGAAGAGATCAGAATATTTTTAATTTATTATTTTATTTATTTAAATAAATCATCTGCAGAACTGCACTGCTAACATGTTCATTGCTTTGGTGCCAATGCATGCTCTGGAGGGTCTGCAAAATTCTGACAGGACGTGCTGTGATTCCATATGTGTTTTAGCAGTTCTGTGTTTCCTCATGACAAAAGAATCATTTGTTTTGTGCATGTGATCATCCTATAGCATTCTGGTGATTATGTGACTTAAAAGGACCTAGTTCTTGCTCCCTCCCTGTTCTTTTTGTACCTCTCTCCTTCAGAAGCATTCAGGAGATGGCAGCAAGATAGCCAGGTTGTAGGTAACAAGCATGTGACAGGGAAATCTATGCTTTTAAAGGCCATTGGAAAAATATCTGGTTTCACAATATGCTTGTGTTAGTAATACTGATGGCATCTCTGAGTCAAAGATACGTTTATGAACCCACTGGTTTCCTTGGCAGTTGGTTTTGGTTGGTTTTTGTTGTTGGTTTTTTTTTTTTTTTTTTTTTGAGTCTTCTTCATAGTGTTTCTAAAGAATTTATTTCAGTTTATGTGCTGTTAACATGGGAATTTTGGATAATGAAAATATTTAGTAAAGTGGAAGACTTACTTCACCTCCTTTAAGACTGGTAATAAGTGATAAGAGTCCCGTGACTCTTAAGAGAAGAAATTTTTCATGGAATTGCATGTGTATTTCCCAGGATGACTGGATTTGTGCAAGCAGATCACTGCATATCCTCTCTCAATATGAACCAGTTTAGATATTGAAGTCCCAGTTTATGTTGGCTATAGTGACACAGTCCCCATGAATGGAGGGTGCAAGATCAGACCTCCAGTAGGAAAATCTGCCAAACACCGTTGTCAGAGCCTGAGCCAGAGACAGATGAACTCTTGTCTCTTCTCAGTTTCCTTTTCCTTTCAGTAAGTTTTTCTAGTGTGCAAGACAGCATGTTTTGTCATGTCTCTTACCATGTTTTAATACACATCTAACTGTTATGTATGAACAACTTTCCAGAACAAATGGTACTAGATTCTTGAAGCAAACAACTATAACATGATTACTGTTTGGGAAGACTTAAATGTGCAAATGACATCTGTTGTCTAGATGTATTCATCAACTAGAGGGAATTTCTAATGGACAACATCACACAAACCTGAGGAATGCAGAGAGAGGACGCTGAGGAGCCAAGAAATCAAGTGATCAAGAGGGTTTGGATTTACATTAATGTGTCATCCTGATGGAAAATACAACTTGATTAGAAATGAGAAATCCTTGACTCAACAGGTAGGGCTCCTGCCCATACTGATTTACGCTCACAAATGGCACTGGAATGTGCTGTTGAATTTGTTATGGTGCTTCATGGCTATATGATACTGACCCCAAGAATGATGCTATTTACTCTTTCTTCTTGTGGTGCAACTTGGCATGTTAGTAATTCTTGGCCTTTCTTTTCCTTGTGTGCACAGTTAAGGAAATACTGTTCTACATGGCTACCTCTGCCCTTACTCTGATCATGCTTGCAATTCAAGAAGATGTTTGTTTGCTATTATATACAGGTCTACCATAGGATCTTTAAAGCTAGCTGTAGTAATGTTTAGATGCTTGGCTCTAAGGGGATTTGAAAGCTCAGAGGTAGCATCTTTGTCTAGTGCTTGGGAAGTGCTGAGGGCAAAGGGAAGAACTGCTGGGTGGAGTGTTGCTTAGAGGATAAAGCTTGGTGATCTTTCCATGGGTGCAGTTTCTTACCAGCAATTATACTGAAAAAGGAAGGATCTTGTCCTCGTTTCAATCATTGGTGTCCTGGAGAATTTCAGATGTGTTAGGTAAATTTTACTCTATGAAATTATCAGCTGTTAAAACACATTTTACATCTCCAATCCTTTCAGTAGCGGGAGAAAGACATAGATTTCCCCTGGCTTCTGATAGTGGAAAACATTTCTGATGTCCCCGCATTGTCAGACTGTCAGGGGCACCGCTATGTGATTATCGTTATTGTGATTTAATTACATTTAAAAGCATTTACTTTCTAAAAATCTTTTACACTCTCTCTGTCATAATGTTTAGAATGTATCTATACCATACAGTAGTTATTCTTTAAGGCTTCTTATGCCTAGAAAATCTTGTAAAAGAAATATTCTGTGCAGTAAAGTAGACATTATTTAATGCTGAACTAATATTTCGAGCTGCATTGCGATTACACATGGAGGCATTTGTGGAAGTCTAGAAGGTATGATGGACTTTTTCTCCTGACTTTTCCCTGATGAGATTGTAGGGATCACAAATATCTGTCTTGCAATACACTGAGTTTTGCTGCCATGGCTCCTTGACCTTTATCCCACTGTCTAAATGGGGTAGGACTTTACCTGTAACTCAGTCCCTACTGCTACCCAGAGACCGTGGTAGGTGAGTGAAATCTGGGGTGGCACCCCATGTGAAACCTGAGAAGTTATGCAAGCACGAAATCTTAAGAACTCTGCACACCATTTCTTTAGTGAGTACAAACATTTTCAGATCTCTGGTCTTACAGATGAAGTAAAACCCTCACCCCAGTAAAGTTGGGATTTTTCTAGATTCCTTTCAGCATAGCCAGGTTACATTGCAAATGTATGTGCTTGAGCTGCCCAACTCCATAGGGTAGGTTCTGGTAAGCCTCATGCGTTGCACGCACAGATTTTCCCACCTCTCCAGCCATGCTGCCTGGATGGACAGGTGCTTACTCTGCTGTGTTGTTGGCCTTGAGATAAAGGAGAAAATGCAGATATTTACCTAGTTGATGCAGAGAAAGAGTTCACAGCAGAAAAATATGTGAAGCCTTCTTTAGAAATAAGTTGGGTTGTTGTTTTTTTTTTTTTTTGGTGTTGTTTTTTTGTTGTTTTGGAAACGAGTATATTTAGATGTTGTTTAATAATAAAAGAAACATAAAAATTGTCATATACATGTTTTAGCCCAGTAGTGGTCAAATGAAGGTTTGTTTTATTTTTAATGTCATAATTTTACATTGTTTGGAATTCTTTTGTGAAGGTTCCTAAGACTATATCGGTTAGAAATTATTCCCCTTTCTCACCTTATCCATCTTTATTATCTAATGAAACAGTTTTCTTCTGTGGAGCTGAGGAGCAACTGGCAAATTCCATGCGTAGTTCAGACAAACTGGTCCTCTGCGAGGCTGGGCTGTGCTCCCACTTGTGATGAAACCAGGTGTAAAATCCCAGTCCCTGCCTCAGTCTGTTTTTTCTGCTCCTCTTAGCACTGATCTGCAAATGGAGACTCCCGTGCTGATAATTTCAGTGTGGAGTTTTCAAAACTGAGTGAGTGTGTGCTGGCCTGTCTTTGTTTAAATTTAGAAGAATTGACGGAGCTCATTCCTAGAGTCTGTAATCCCAGTCTTCATGCTTAAAACTAGCTCAAGCATTCTGTGTATTTGCAAGTCTAGTGCTAATTTGTGTGCTTCTACTGACAATAAAGATGGATGGTTTCTATTGTCCTTTCAGTAGGGCCTCTCATTACTTCAGTGGGATTTTTGCTATTGGTCCATTTCTGTGTTTTTGTCCAGTTCACTACTATCTCTTCAATGTTAAGCTTCTTCCATAGTTCATTCCTTACTGGCCACTTCCTGAAGAACTTTAGGTTATGGTAGGACTGCAGTTGGACAGAAAGCAATAAACTGTAAGAAGCTAAACAGAAAATGTTAATGCAAATCTTACCTAGTGCAAATTACAGGGACTGCTGTTGCACACAGCTTCCTCTACTGCTGGGCTAACCATCACTGATAGTTTGCTAGTCCAGGCTAAAATGAGCCCTTCGCTGCCCTGTAGATCTCTACCAGAAGAGAAGAAAACAAATTGTGTCCTCTTGCCTCTCTGCTCTCCCTACTTCATAACTACAACCCCAACTATCTTGTCAAAGAGAAGTTTTTTTTGTTTTTTTTTTTGTCTGGGAAAAGGGTAACATATCACTACAATATCTTCCGAACATATCTCTTTCCTGAGGATTTGGTATAGCACGGAAGGTCATGTTTTACCTTCAGGCCCTGTACAAATAGAAGTAGCTTGCACAGTGAGATAGCAAGATGTGAAATTAAAGAGGGGCAAATGTACATTTACTTTATATATAGTCACTTTATTCAGGCATATTGTTTTTCTTTGGACTGTAAAAATAAAAGTTTTATCAATTTAAAATTTGTGAAGAGAAAATCAGAGGTTTTGTTTGTTTGTTTTGTTTTCTATCTATTGTGTGGTCTTGTTATTTTTTGCTTAATTTCATTACCTATAAATAGTAGTGATGCATGACACTGCATGGTAATCTGTTTCTTGGACTGGAAGGGGCACGAGTCTAAGAAAGGTAAAGGTTCAGTGGGTACTAAAGTAATGCTTAGTGGCTGTGCTTCAGTGATACAGAACAGTCTTTCTACAGGGACAAGTAATAATGCAAATACAAAAATATAGAACAATATGAAGGCTTACATCGAAACCTTGATGGATTCATTTCTGACTTCTCAATTCTGTGGAAAAGCTCAGTGTTGCTTCTTTTTGAATTCTGACTTCGAAAGGAAATGAGAAGTCAAACTTTCTGATTTTACTTGTATCTCTAAAATGCAACAAAAGGCTCATTAGCTTACTAGCAGAAGGAAAGGAATGTCCAAACTTTAAACCTCCAGGCTCATTAAAAAAAAAAAAAAAGAAAAAAAAAAAAAAAGAAAATATCTGGGATCTGTTGCATGTTTAAATGCTGTAAGTATGAATTTTGCCATGCTACAAGCTGCATCTCTCTCTGGTTTTCCGACATTGTTTTTGTATCCAGGTACATCTGATTTTCTGTATTCTGTTGGATGTTGGATTTCAAACAGAATTAAGGTGATCACCTCTCTTTTTGCTGACAAAGGCTACTATAATAGATAGATGAGTATTTGTTGTGAGTGCCAGGAGGAATGACTGTTTTGCGGACAGATATTGTAGTAGACGGAAGTATTGATTGGGTTTCATTGTAGTAAACATCGCCAGATGTTATCTCAGTGTGTACTGTTTATGTTAGTAAATAAATAAATCCTCCAGAGCACAATTATTCTCTATAATGTTTTTTCAAAAGTTTACTATTGTCTCCTTCTGTATGTCTAAGTGAACTTCCTCTGCTCTCTGTGCAGCTTGAGAAACCAATTAGAACATGTGAAACTGATTGTAAAATACAAATCCTGATCTACACTCAGATACTATGTCAAGGCTGGGTCTGGGATCTGTATATGCCAGCATCTTGTCTTCGGGTACTCTTTCTTCATCTGAAACGTTCTCTCGTAGGAAATATATGAACTTCCCCCCTCCCTACTGTTTATGTTATCAACCATGCTGGTAAACACCTTGTCATGGTTAACACCTGTGTTCTCTGACTCTTGGCAGACTCTCAAAGCTGATGGGTCACTTGCTATACAAAATGATGAGGTTCCAACATGGGTGTAGTCACTGAAGAAAGCTGTTAAATCCCAGTGCTTATAAGCTCAGTGTGTTAGTTATTAAATAAGTTAAACCAGCTCTCAGAAGAGATCTCAGCTTCCTCAGAGGTTAAGACTCATGAGAGCCCAGATTTACTCTTCAGACTGCAGATGGACAGCGTCACATTGCATAGTAGTTCAATGTGAGAGATGCACAGAACTCCTGCTTCTGTGCTTTTCTAGCACTACCTTTTTTCTTGGAAGTGGCATGGCAGATTGAAGCATACTTAGATTTTGCATTCTCTTGATCACTGGTATAATCTGCTCTCCCAGTAACACCAAGCAAGTTCACAAGAGGTTTTTGAAGTGTAGTTAGTACCCATAAAACTTCGTGTTAAATGAGAGCTGAAGTTATCTACTGGGTATTCTGAGAGTGATCTCTTTTTGTTTTTGGTAAAATTCTATCTGTTGGGCTGAAGTACTGTTTCCATGCTTCAGTAGATTTAGCCATCTTGTAATTTATGGCTTCAAGTAATGTGTATTTCCACAGACATCCAAGTTCCCTTGGCAAATTGGTTCGCTCTGGAGATTCCCCAAAACAGACTTCAAACAGCTTCTGTAGGTTTAAAAAGATGCAGTGTGTATATGAATTCTCTGCTGTGGACCAGCATTAATAACCTAACATCTCCTAAGTAAAATAATCTCTCTCTATATCAGATCTTAAGTTTAAATTCATATAGAAGATGTGCTTTCCCCCACAAGTAATTAATAGCATTGTTGGCTGTTGTTTCTGTTTCTTCCAGTTTATCAGCTGAATTTAGTTGTACTTATTCTCTGTATTTAGATACCTTTAGAATTCTTTCATTGATTTTACTAGAGCTCCTGTGATGGAAGCATAAACAAGTTGTATGTTTGTTTATGTATTCACAGGTATCCTTATAAAACTTTGGCTATTCCTTTTAAAATATTTTGTGATTGTGGAAAAAGACATCAAACCCACATTTGTTCAATTAGAAAAAATGAATAGATAGCAAAAGAAAAGGAAAATGTCTCAACTTCTCACCTATTATTTCACATTGTATCTATGAATACTTCAAGTGATGTCTCTGAAAACATTGAAGAGAGCTACTTGTTTCTCCAAGTCCCTGTGTAGCATGTGGAATATTTGTCCATTTAAAATGCAGTTCTGTTCCTCATCTCGCTTCCCTTTGCATAAAGTGCACGTCCAAGCAGCATCCACTGAAGGAACAATTTCAAGCTGCATGCAAACGTCTCATCAGCTGTGCATTTTTCCTGTTTCTAAGGAATAAAGATCATAAGTGTGAAATGAAACATAACAGGGAGGCACTGGAGTGCAGATCTGAAGGTAGAATTTGCATTGGCTACACTTCAGCACAGATGGTAGGAAATCTTAAATCTACTCGAGTCCTGAGACCTTTAGCCCCTCAGGTTAGCAAACGTATCTAAGGGAGGAAACTGGTGTAAGTAGTTCCTGAGGGACTCTGATGATTTATGCTCCCTAGAAGAAAGAGCCACGGGGAATATGCCTGAGCATCACTGTTTTGTTGGCTGTAGTAGGATTTTTGTTTAGTGCAACAGCTTTCCTAATCATCAGTTAACCAGTCATGTCCATAATAAAGTAAAAGGTGCAACACAACCCTCCTCAGGGTTAGTATTCTGCAAAATCAAATGCCTCAGTTGTTCCTCCCATCTAGGCAGGAGAAGTAGACCAGAGAATAACCAAAGCTTGTGGTTACTGTCTGTGCCCCCTTTGATTTTAAGGGGTGAGGAATGCATAAGCTTGCTGCACATCCTCCTCAGTAATTGTGATAGAAAACATTTGTGTAATTCTCCTGT